>NC_072853.1:21600129-21908286 GCF_028858705.1 Grus americana | reverse complement strand
AAAGTATTTTAACCACTGCCCACATGTTGGCACGTCACAGTCTATTTCGTCTCCTAGGTCAAGACAATCAATGTTACCATCACATTTTAAAGACTCCGGAAGGCAAGTGTAAAGCTTGGTGAAGCGAGAAAGACACTGGAACTGACTGTAAGCACAAGGTTGAAAGGAAGAAGCTGTTGGAGGATTAGCTTTGGCACAGATTTCTTCGTCCGAGTTGTCTCCACATTCATCCATATTATTACATTTCCAACTTTCTGGAATACACTTCCCATTAGCGCAATGAAACTGGTCACAATCACAACTTGGTTCATCAGATTTCCCTGAAAGAAAAATATATTATCTTTTCAGAGTTTAGTACTTTATGGTCTGTGTCGCATATTTATTTGCTGCACCAGGTATTTAAGAATGGCAAAAGAACTATTTAAATTCTCTGTAAGTCATCACAACTTTCAGTAAGTTTCAAGATAAAAGTTTTTTTCAAGTTGAAATTCTGCCAGCGTATCAGCATGAGCTTCATCCTTAGCTGCTTTCAGTCAAATAACTTTAACCCAAGCAAGAAAACAATGCTCATTTATAGTGATTGAAAAATCTGGCTTCTAAGGTGCGAAAAATAAGTCAAAAAAATACCGTTTCTCTCCTCTGTATCACTCAAAATACAGAAACATTTTGTCCTGCAGTACCAGGTACCTCCTCAAATTCTTTCTTGTAAAAGCAGTCAGACCTCTCTCCTATTTTTGTAAGTTCCTACTTGGTACCAAAAGTTCTACGGCAAGAGAGAAGCTGACAGTTGAAGATTACCTGTTATCACCAACCAAAGAGAGAAACCTCTTTCCTCACCTCTTCCCACTGTTTGTTCCAGCCTCTCCTCCAGCAATTAAGAGAAGAGTGCAGCAAAAGCAGAAACACATATTTAAAGCATACAAAACCATACAAAATTATGGTTTAAAAGTTAAGAATCCAATTATGGTCCAGAAAATATGGAAGTGTAGGGTTTGGGGTTTTTTTGGTTGGTTGGTTTGGCTTTGTTTTGTTTTGGGTGTTGGTGGGGTTTTTTTAATTCTGAAAAAAAAAAGTCAAGAGACACCTTTATTTAAGAAACTGTGGTCTACAGGCTACTACCACACTTTTATAACATCAAGAATATTTTTTCAGGGATTCATTTATTAAAGTTCCAACCATGTTAAACACTGAAGCATACCTGAGAAGCAAGCTGTTTCAACTCTGCAACTACTTAGCTGAGTCAAATATTGCTGTATCATTTAAAATCACTGCGATTTCTAAAAAAACATGGTACAGACTGTAAAACTGGCTATTAAACAAACTGTCATGGTCAATCCTCCAAAAATTTTCAAAAACATCTGCAATGCAGATAGTCCTACACAGCAGTAATTGAGGAAGCAAATTAGACAAATATATACTAAATCTAAGTAACACTATACTTAGGGTTTTAAGAAAGAAACAGAAAATACAGCACAATGAACTTACTGAAATACAGACTTTCCCAGAAGTAGAATGTTCTATCTTGCTTTATAACAATTCTGATTGGAAGGGATCTCTGGAGGTCACCAAATCAAATCATGTGCTCAAAGCAAGGTTAACTGAAGTTTGATTGGTTTGTTTGGGGCCTTGTCCAATCAAGTATTTTCAAAGTTCCAATGCCTAACCACACAAAGTGATACAAGTCCTCGCATCTAGCCTGAATTTCCCCTGCTGCAACTAATCTGCTGTGATAGGTCAAGTCATATCACACCTCTGTTCTCCTTTTTGCTATTTTAGTATCTTAGCATTAAAAAGAAATACTCTACCTTGAAATAATTTTTTATAAAAGGTGCAACATCAACATTTTAAAAATTTCACAAATGCTATGGTTTTTAAAAAATGAATGCAGGAAAAAAATGAAATCAACAAGACTGATAAATGGTATAAGCGCTGCTGAAGAGTGTTTAAGTCAACAAATTTGCTGACAGAGAGTAAAAGGAGAGCAAAATTTATGTGCTGCTAGTGATTAAAGTTTTAGAATATGTTTATTTCAGTAAGAAAAAAATCCAAACCAGATCTAGTATAAATGATATGATCTTCTTGTTCTCTTACATATGTATGTATTTTTATATATATTATATACACACACACACACATTGTTCGTAATATTAGTATGGCAAGTACTTAGTATGAACCCTGGCCTTCAATTTGAAACTTGCAGAAGTGAACTTCTAGACTTGTTCTGCCTAAACTGAATGACTGTGCCCCACAGGTGGCAGGCAATATAGTAGAATATGCATAAGAAGTCACTGAACTTGCTCAAGTACCGATTATACTCTAGCTCAATGCTTCTACCTTGCAGAACCTGGAAAAAGGTTGAGTAGAAAGCTGTAACATGGAGCTGTAAATATTAATGGCAACATTGTAGTAACAAAACAGGGTATGATTTCAACCTAAGCTCTTCCTTCTGCAGGCTTTTAAACATCCCAGAAAAGAACTGCCTACTTGATCCTGATCCAAACACAAAAAAAACCCCAAACCAAAATCTTTTTTAAAAGACATTTCAAAACATTAAAGTCTTAAGTACTTTAAACTGAGTACCACTGCATGATGCTAACAAGATATCACGTAACAGTAAAAATTACTTATTGTTGAAAATGTTAAGGCTTCTTTCAAAAGGGGTTACATATTGAAATTTTTTCAAGATCGGAGGAAAAGAGAGGAAAGGATTTTCAGAAAAACTCTACTACGCCTGTGGCTTGCCTCCTCTGCCCACTGCACACCCTTATCCAAAATGTCCTTCCTGCTCAAAGCCCCTCGGGCAGGAATGCTGCCTTCCCTTTGTGCCTAGGAGGAGAGGGAGATAAGCGGGGCAGAAGCCAATGCCTCACACAGGATAACAGCATGTGCTTGGGCAGTTAGCAGAAACAGTAGTAGGGGATGACTGATTAAGACAGTGGCTTTTTCTTTTCCCTCATAATGTTTTTTTGTGAGACAGTAAGCAAAACCCAGGTAGAACATTGCCCTGAAAGCTGAGCCGGCATCAAACGCAAGGCTGCATGACTTGTCCCAAGACTTGCTAAGCTGCAAAGAGGCTAAAGCTTAGAGGGAACTTTTTTGTAGGCTTGAAAACATGCAATAGAAAGGGATAAGCCTGCCTGGAAACTTCAGGTTTGTGAAGCACTGACGGTGAAGGAAGCCATGAAGGTACCATCACAGGAAGGTAGAAAGAGTGCAGAACACAACAGGCGCAAACATGGCTTAGGCTAGAGGAGATCAAGGCTCATTTTACTCAGTCTTGGAGGAGTAGTTTTGAAGATGGGTGGCAGTGGATAGGTGTAAGAGTATGAATTGTTTTATGGAGGAGAGGAGTTACAAGTTAGTGCACAGAGATGTGTTAGTGGAGCAGGTCAGAGTGTGGAGCATAGGCATACACTGAGGAAGCAAGAGAAGGTGAAACCATTATGAAAACAAAGAGGAATCTAATTGAGTATTTTTGATGATCAGGACACAGAAAACCATGATCATGCTATTATATAAAATCTTAGTATCGTGTAAGACCACAAAAAAGTTTGGAGCTAGTATTCACCTAGGACTGTCTTCCTCCACTCTCTTGGTAACAGCTACTAGAGCAAGAATTGTCCACAAAACAGTTTCAAACTATTACTACTGGTAAACAGCTTATATTGCATACTTGAGTTATATAAGAAAAGTTTTGCATGTACAAAACCATGTCTATACTTGGCTAGAGTAATTAATCATGTTAAAAGGTTTTTAAATTGTGGGGGTTCTTTTCTAAAAAGAGAGTATACCTTCTAGAAATGGGAAAAAATGATGCAAATGTAAAAACATGCCACCATTTTTTCCTTCTCTTGCCCTATTTATGCTACTCAAAAGTTTACCCAACTATTTTAACAACTAATTTTATTCTGATGGAAAAATTTCAAATCTTAAAGCTATTTTAAAAAAACCTTGCAAATTGCCTAGAATTAAAAGTGAACTCCCCACCCCCAATCATTTACTCTGCTTATCACTGTGAACACTAATTCTCGCTTTGAATAGTCAAGTTGTGCATGGGATCAAAATAATCTACACAATGTATACTTCCAATAAGCTTTGAATCAATTACAGGAAATGCATATACCATACTCTGCTACAAGGAAGTAGTTCTTGAAACAGAAAACAAAAAAATGAAACCATAAAACTGAACTAGGTATCATTTGAAACATACCAGCAAAGTAGGCTAATCTGAAGCCTTTTCTGGAGATGCTATCATCTGAATGAAATCTGATCCAAACATGATCCTGTGAAGAGATGTATGGTGAAGGAATGGAGGAGCCGCATGCTCTATAGCCTTCAATATTCTTGTAGCTTCCGATTGTTAACCAATCTGAGCTGCATCGTCGTGATCCCTGAACATCAAAATCTTGAAAGCTGGGGGGGGGGGGGGGGGGGGGGGGAGAAAGAAAAAAAAAAAAAAAAAAAGAGGTCAAAATTGCTACTGAACTGGATATTACACAACAAGCTCAGGCCAGGTTGGATGGGGCTTTGAGCAACCTGGTCTAGTGGAGGGTGTCCCTGCCCATGGCAGGGGAGTTGGAACTAGATGATCTTTAAGGCCCCTTCCAACCCAAACCATTCTAAGATTCTAAGCTGATGAATTGCTACATATAAAAATGGAAGTTAGCTGTAAGTTCTTTTCTGGTCTGAAATAAAAAGAGCAGCTTCTCTAACCATGTAAGAACAGGATTTAACCTTGTGGTGATGATACTTTTATTAGGACAGGAAGAATCCATTCTGTTAACCTAAATATTGCATCCACTACTTAAAGAAGATCAGTTTTGCTATAAAAAACACATTAAGCCTTCATCTAAAAAAAATAAAAAATTAAATAATTCTGTTAATGAAATTGTCTTTATGAGTCTCACTTAATGACTTTCATATACTACTAAGGGGTTTTATTTAACCCAAATTTCATCAGAACTTTAGCTAATGTTACACTTAGCCAATAATATGACTTGACATTATAAATACAGCTAAATTGTTCAAAGCTATGATTTCAGGCAATTTCCCAGTTGCACTACTCAGTTACCCAATGGGTATGTCATGGTATGGCCACAGCTATATCAAGACATGCTGCCATGGTAATGAAGTGTGAAGGGGAGACAGTCTGGGCAAAACAGATCAGTACAGACAACACAGCAATAAACCAGAAATGAAATGTGAAGTGTATGCTAGGTAGATGAGTGGAAGTCAACAATGTGAGAGAAAAAAAAAGTTTTTTATGAAAAATAAACTGTATGAAAAAGTTTAGAAAGCATTCTAGTAGATGAACAGCTCTACCTACTTTACATTGCATTTATGCCAGTTTAATATTTAGTAGAAAGGCTGTTTAAATTAAAAAGCAGTACTTCAAAAGAGTAACTGATGTCAAAGCAAATACTTCATAATGAAGAGCTGCTTCTTAGGTCAGCAGGTCTGTACTGGAAACTGAAGTAAATCTGCAGCTAATGCAGTTTCATGATCAGCCTGTGAAGCAGTGCTAATTTGTATCTTGATGCTAAAACAAGCCTAGATTTCCCTTGTGGCAGCAATGGGGAATGAACTCATGAGAACCTGAACCTACGATACAACTTTTTTACATTACTTCAGAAAAGTTATAAGGTACGTGAAACTGTGAGGAGCTCCCTGCACCAAAATTCAGCATTTCCCAAATTGCAATCATATCTATTGATTTACTATTTATACCCACAAGATTCCATAGCAATAAAGCATTATAGAATTTCCCCTACACATTTTTTAATGCAAAATTCTTGTATTTCAGAGACATTAACAAGAATCAAATAAAAGAGCACATAGAAACTTTTTCTAGTTGCCAACCCTCCAGTTGAAAACAAATGCTACATGGCTGTGTAAGAGCAAATCAGAAAAAACAAAAGGCAGAAAACAAACAAAACAGAAATCCTACCTTTACAGGAAGGAAGAGGAAATAAATACATAATTGACAGTTAAAAATGTCTAGTCAGTACTTCTTCAATCCATGTAGTTAATACAGGAGCACTGTTACCTTATAGTAATGATCTCCCCTGGGTTTGCATGGATGTACCAGCTACAGTTGATTCGGGCAGGATACTCAGAGGGCCACCCTGGACTTGTGATTGTCCCGCTTGGTGATCGAATTTGTTCTGGAATATCTCCACAAGCTAAAAAAATACATATATATTGAAAGCAACTTGATTAATGCCGTTTTTTTTAAAAAGCCAGTAGGACAAAAATCAATCAACATTTATCAGGGAAAATCTCCTACTGAGTTAGATGAGGTAGCATCAAAAGCAATGTGTAAAGGAGTTCATAATGGACAGAGGTCACAACATGTCAGCCAAAAGACGTTTTCCAGTGTTGCCAGTATAGAAGTTTATACTAATGTCAATTAGTACTACAGATTAAAAAAAGATTACTCTATACAGACTTTAACAACTTTATCAGTAATGTGAAAGATTTTGTATTTCCTAATTTTAGTTTTAGCCTTCACAAAGACTCAGTTCAATTTAACTACGCATTTACACCTTATACTAAAAAATGCATTAGAAGGTGAAAAATAAATTAAAGCAAAATAATCAAGTAGTTGAAATTTCCTGTCTTAGGAAGACCCTGTTCCTGGCCCTCATTTAAATACCCCTTCCAGCCCTTGGCATGGAAATTGTCTTCATACACATGATTCCAATGCTTGGAAGGCAAAGAGCACTTACGGCAGCACACTTCATTTACAGATACTAAAAAAGTTAGGTTTACAAGAGATTATTCTTAATAGGGACTTCTGTAACTACATTTCCAATAATGGACTAGAAAGCTTGTATTTATAGGACTAATTCTATGCAACTGAAGTAACTCAGCCATTTGTATTCTTACTTTATTATAGGTGTAGCTTTCTGTATTGGCCTTAACTCAGTTGCTCATTCCTTTCACTGGCGCGTTCTCAGCTCTGTTCATTTTCTTTCAAGTAACGTACATATTAGTTCTGTGGTTTTGTTTTGCTGTTTTTTTTTTTTTTCCCCTTTAGCACCCTTATATCCAACATCTGTCACAAAGCATATTCACAACCTTCACAAAAATAGGAAGGCCAGAATACTCTCGCTACAGAGTCTGAAATTATGAAGAAGTTTCAGAGGTCAAAAAACACATTAAAAATTAATTGCCTTCTGTGCTTTTCTTTTACAATTTCCTCACTGCTAGTCCAAAACTTGTGGACTCTTGAAGTTTACTGGTAGCACAATCAGTTATGCACACTAGTTTAACACAAGAACTATTACAAATGAGGAGACATTTTCATTATTGTCTGATGATCAAAAGCTTTTAATTTTTTTTAAATTTTGAATATGTATTTGGTTAAAATAACAAATCAGAACTGATGCAGTGAACAAACACGATGAAGAATGAACTGCATTTGTAATAGTGCCAAAGTTGTAATAATGTAATCTGTAAACAGGTTATTAATTTTTTTCTATTTTTATCCACAATCAAACTTTTAAGATCATTTTTCAAAACTACAGGGACCTGAAATTATTGACGAGCTCCAATACAATAAGAAGTTATATTCTTAAATGATTATCATTACTTAAAAATATTTCTATATGGCATGACAAATACATTTCTAAAAATAGGTTTAAAAGGATTAAAAGACAAAAATGCTGGCATATTCCTGCATTTTCTGTATTAGTGTAAATATAGAACTCTAGAAACAAAAATAAAACTCCATAAATCTACTGCTTTCATGTACAGTTGTAAGAAAACATTGTTTTAAACAGGTTTTTTATTAGAGCTTTATTCATGCTGCACAGTTAAGTATTAACATACTTCAGCTATAGAATGTAGGACATGCCCTAATATCGAGGGACAAAAAAAAAAATCTCAAAATAGAGAAAGAAATTATTTTATTTGAATATTCAATCAACTGTTCCCTGGAACATTTCTTGGTTTAGTTTTGAGCAAACCCTATAGGTGGTGCTCTAACACCGGGATATTTTGGAACACTGCTCCTGTGTGAATGATCTGCATATACTTTACATCTGTTCAGACAAGAAATGGAAGGACTGGAAAGAAAACCGGGTTATTCACAATTAAACGCTGAAGTAAAATAGCAGTTTTCACAGAATCGAAATAAAAACACATGTAAAAAAACCAGAAGGATGTGTAAAACATTTTGGACCAAGCTCGCAGATGTTGGCAAGCAATTCCATGCTCTACTTGGTTACAACTGAAATAGTGCTCCGCTTAAAATAACTTGCCTTTGGGTGAAATTTATACTATTAAAAGTTCACCTGGGTTTTGATGTTTACAAACTGACATATGAGATTTTGTCACTGAGAACCTCTAAGGAATCTTTTAAATTTCCCTAACAAAAACCTTATACCAGAAGATAATCTATTGAACATATGTTCTTTCAGTTTTACAAAGTTCACCTGCTAAAAGTTAAGCCTGCTATACATGTATGTACAGCATATGTCTGGTGAACAGGAACCTCTAAACACTGCTAGCAACTGTAAATTACTACTATGCAATTAGCTTTGCAACTTCCTATGCCAGCACAGCGTACCCTGACAACTATAAACTACTCAATCCAATCCCCCCAGTAGTACAAGCAGTAGCTGTTACTTGTTACATGAGTTTAAACAGAAGAAATTACACATGGGAAGCCCCTATAACCAAGGTGGTATTTTCAGAGCACCATGAAAACTTCCAGTTTTACTCAAATTCAGTTTTTTTAGCCTTTGTTTGCAATACCAACCATATCTCTGTATTTTCCATATCCTGTTGTTTAAGCTGGCTTTTCCTTTGTTTCCACTAAAGCTAACGTTAAAGAGCTGAGGGCAAACTAGGACCGCTTCCAGCACCATGCAATATGGGAAGAGAGAAGCAGATTAAGGAGGGGCATGAGGAAGCAAGAATGATCAGAGGCACTAAGATACAGGGTGGAGTGAATGATACTGCGCTTCTGCTGTAGGAGAGACAATAACCAAACTGAAGAAAGTCTGCATATCACAAAGTGGGGATTCAAAAAAAGAAAAAAAAAAAGGAATGGACTTGAAAAGGGAATCACAGCTTCCTTAACTGAAGGTTAGCCAGATAAGCTAAATGTACTTGCATACTTGGTATACATTCATGCACTGAAATCTCTTACTTATAACTCAGGAGACAACAGAAATCTCCCACTTGCTTAAAAAGTATATAAAGGTCAAGATCAACTGTGTAGAAGCTGCACTTCAGAAGTGCTGTCATTTTGAGAAAGAATAATTTCTCACAGATTTTTAAAATCAAGGATAACCTTTTGAAATAGAAACAGTCTTAAAAGGAGTTTACTTTATAAAGATAATAGCAAGCCTTTTAAAATCAATTCCTGACCCTCTGCTTAACTAGAATGTTTCTTCTAAAGCTTTTGAGAATATAATGTAACATACATTTTATTCATGTGTTTGTAAACATGGAGAATGGGAGCAACATCAAGAAGGGCATGGGAATCAAAAAAAGCAATTCAACTGACAGCACATAAACCAGACATGTATGAATAGAGGCAAACATCTTTTCACTAAGTTGTGAAGAATTTGCACTTCTAATTTCAATTGCTAGTGGCCCTGCAGGCATTTGTCATACAGGTCAGTTACACCTATAGGAACTTAAAATTACAGGAAAACTGACTCGGTTTGTAATAATTTATTAAAAGTATTAAAAATACATAAGAAAACAGCACAATGAAAATTAGAAGAGTCAGGAAAAAAGGAGATGAGTTTGCAACGGAGGTAGAAGCACAAAACAAATTGAGAAGGTTGCATTAGAGAGCAGCAAAGATAGAGTCTGATCCATGCCCAAGATGTTTTCAAATCTCATGCTGCTGGTTGTTAAGATTTTTGGGTGGGAGCAGCTCCCTCCTGCACAACTATTTCTCCATGGGTGTTGTCTCTGCTTACATTCCTCTCAATTCCCCTGTATTCTTTGGTACAATTCTGCTCATCCATCTCCTACCTGCTTTAAACTCTTTCCTTTGTGAGCCTTTATTTTATTAACCATCTATTTGCAACTCTGTTAGTCTGCCGTTACTCTGTTCAGTAGATTGCAGTACTGTAATTAGGACTGAAGATGTTTCACAAACAAAATAACAGTCCAAAAACTCTGCTGAGAGGATAAGCTGTGCACGTGGTTTTCTGGTGTATATGGATTTTCTTGTAGACTTTTTAAAAAACATGTACAACTGTTTCCTTATTCCCTTCTTCCTGAAATTTGTTCACCACCCCACATTACAGAATATGACCGTAAACTACCTACGGGATGTTGACTGGTAAACAGAAGAGATCCAATGGAAACTTTACAGTACAAAATTCAGCTTGCAAGTTATAACAAGAAAATAATTGAGAAACCTATGCAAAAATTCTGTAGCAAGATCTAGAGAAGTAAAGTACCAGTAGTAACAGTGAACAACATGTCAAGGAAAAAAGTCACTTCAGAAAAGCAGGGAGAGGGAGATTAGGGATTTATCTTCACAGTAATGCCAGGAGATTAGTTGAAAAGATAAAAGAATTAGCTTTCAATGTGAACCACAAGATGATAAGGTATGCATTATATTGGACATGGTAAGGACATGAATGCAGCTGGATAAATGATCTAAAGGTGTTTAAAACAGCTTAGAGTAAAAAGAGAATAATGTTGCGATAAAGTCTAAACCATGAATAGGGAGGATAATTATTGCATTTGTAACTCTCAGGAGCCACTGAAAGTCTTATTTGGAGAACTACAGGGGAAGAAGGCATAGGAATCTTTGCCTCCAGGTCAAGCTGTAAAGCTTTAATTTAAAATGGCTTTTGCTCTGCAATAGAGACACACTCAGTAAAAAGGACTCTTTTTTTTTTTTTTTTTAAATTGTTGTGAACAAGTGCTTTCACCAGCGTAGAAGTTCTTTAAAACAGAACAGGGGGGATTGGGTTTGCAGTTGTGACAATTATGGTGCTTCATACCCCAAAGACAGATCTGAAAATAGTTCTCAATTGTTCAGATTTTAAAGGCATAAACACTTGTTCTCTAGTGATAGCTTACACACAAGAGACAACATTCCATTATTGCTGTTGGTAGAAAAAGCGTGCTCGTATATTAGAGGTGTACCTGCAACTTGGCAGATATAATATACAGCAGAAGCATAAATACCAAAGACCACAGAGGTCTGTGCTATTAGAACATAATTTAGGAAGGTAGGTCATGTAGCCTTACAGTGGCAGCATGACAGGAAATCTACCATCAAGACAATCATTTCATTTTAAATCCCTTCTCAGTAGCAACTGTCCAAGAAAATCACTTGCTTGGTTTCAACACCAAGCTGAAGTTGGATTTAGAAAGATAAAAGGCCAGATGTCTTTGGTTCTATTTTACAGAAACTCCGCTTAAAATTGTTCTGATAAATATAAAGCTCTCCAGGTATGCTTGATGAAATATATAATCTGCAAGTTCAAAACCATGTTTGGGAGACCCAGATTGTTTCAAAGGAACTCAAAAATCATCTAAATCCATCCCCATCTTTTATACTTGGGCCATACACCTAACATTTAAGATGTACACACAAAAGAACTGTAAGGAAAATGCCACTGGGTCTGCCTACACACCGTCTTCAGGTTTTCATTAACAGACCACCCCCATCCCCATTATCTCAAAATTCTCCAGTGAAGAATTTTCAAATTATATTAAGATAGAAACTCAAGAATAAAACATTTATTTTTCCCCAGCTGGAAAGCTATTTTAGAACACAGGACAGCCAGAACTACTTTTATATATATTTTTTTTTTTTAATTTATTTTTAAATGGAAGTCCTCACTGGATCTTTCTTCTCAGTAGTTAAAGGTCTGTCTAGCAGCTGCTGTTATCTTGTGTAGAACGTACACTGTGTTCTCCTCTTCTTGGCACTGCCTATTCAAGCATGCTGGCCACAGCACTGAATGCAGAGTCAAAAATTCCATTCACCTCTTGCCCAGCAGATGCTTTTCTGCCTGTATTGTGACCTGTGACACGACTACTGCAGTAAACAAAGGGGTGAAGGGCTGCATCCTGAAAGCTGCATAGCTAGATTTTAGGCTGCCTGTGTATCTCAAACAATCCAATTCCAGCAATAATTGTTCCAACAGTGGCAAGTACCTGTGCTGTTATTTATTATTTACAGTGTGCCATAAATGTACTACGCATGATCCTTGGTGCATTACTACTGCTGAAAAGCAACAACGTTCTTCATGATGCAGCACAAGAGTGGATAGCAAAGATCTTCTATAATTAGCCATTTGACAGTCTTTGAGTGGCAAACAATGGAAGGGAAAAAGAAGGCAGTATGGTGTAACAGAGACCATCCGCTGCCCGCACATTTATCCAAAATCTTAACTGTGTGCACAAGTAGCAATGTAATATTTGAAGTGACACAGCAAGGATAACTACAGTAAGATGTGCAAGCTGTTGCCAAAAAGGGTAAGTTTGCATTTTGACTCCTATTTTAGGAGAAGGGTGTGAAAATCAGTTTGACATCCAGGGATTAGTAGCAGCTTCCCTATGGAAACAATCAGGCTTGTATTCTTCCACCAGCTGAAGAAGAGTGTTTGTCTCCCCATTTGCACATATTCTGAGTATCTGTATCATAAAACACGACTCCGGCTTAGCTGGCACTGCTTACCATCTGAAGAAGAGGCTATATATCGGTATCACCTAATGCCTCAATGGATATACGGTCACCTCACTAAGACAGCCCAGTCCCAACGGTGGCTGCTGCCCAGAAAAGGCCTCAGACCAACCTACTGGAAGAGAATGTAGCAACCTTTGAGCAACACACGCTGCTTTTATACCCCATATTCTCCCAGCATCTCATCAGGTTCTCAGTTTCATGAGTTCTAAAATTCTTTTTTTCTTGTATTAAGGAAACTGTGCAGTCAAGTGTACTGTAGTTTCAGTTACTGCTTCAATCTAATCAGGTGAAACGCATAACTCCTGGATTTATATTATTTGATAGTAGCAGTGTCCAAAATTACATTTCAATAAATTTCATTTCGCAAAAACTTTACTGTGGAAAGAAAATATCAATTCAACTTAAACCAACTTTTCTCTTAGTTCAATGTTTGTATGGAAAAATAATTAAGCAGTCCACTTAGAAAGGCATAATCTGTTCATGAGCATGCAGGTATCAATTTTATCTTATGAGAATTTTTCCATGTTCCAGTTGCTTCATTCCTTATTACATGCTGCAAAAGGCAGTAATAATTTTTATAGCCAAATATCTCTTCATAAGATACCAGGTGGCTTTCAATATTTACTATTTAAGTCATGCATGAAATTTAAACATTACAAAAAATGACTTACCCGTTGACACTCCTGAAATATGCACATTTTCAGAATGTTCTGCAAGAGCACCATTTCCTAAAATTAAACATAATGAATAAGCTAATTTCCAAGATAAAATTTGTAAAAATTCTTCAGATACCCTTTTACAGAACAGAAAGAACAAAACTGAAGTTATTTTAATTAATATTAAACGTTAAAGGTCCTATGTTCATTTTATTGTAAAACTTAGAGAAGAACTACAGAAAAAGTTACTATACAATGAAAATAAAAAACAAGCATCATTGGTGTACTAGGAACAATTTAAATATACTAGAAAGTTAAGGAATGAGAGACTGATAGTAGCAAAGAGTTTTGAGAAACTTCAAGTATTTTAGACGGTAGATTTTGCATGATTTTGCACCAAGTGCTATTTTCTTTTCAGGAAAGGTTTATTTCAATGCATCGTCCCCATCTCCTCCTAGATCAAGATTTGTAAGTAAATGCTATGCAAATAAAGACATCTGGGGGAAGACATCCACCTACTTCATAATGAATTACCGCCAGAAGGATGCTTCAGATACAGCCAGGAACTAGCTACCTTCCAGAGTAACTCCCCATCAATGTTAATTAAAACTAAGTATGCTTCCAAAGGTGAACAATGAGATCCATGTGGTCATCAAGACTTAAGAGATAAAAAAGTTATTCCTCCAAATCTCATACTAGTTTGTACTCCCCTCCAAAGTAAAAGAAGTGGTAGCCCTGTTACATGATGCGACAGATCAAGTTGTATTTGTGCACATTTCCCCACTGAACAGCTGTCATTCTCCTGTCCTTTACTCAACATCTTTTCTTTTAATCTTTACAACAAATCTTTAATAAAAACTTCCAGGCATTTCAAGAGGAGAGCACTACTTTCATAAACAAGCTGCTTTGAATATAGGCAGTGAATCCAAAATTTAAAATACATCACTAAGCAAATTTTAAAACCACAACTCTTAATCCCTCAAAGTTTTGTAATATTGAGGATTTGCCATGTCACACAGATTTTCATACATGGAAAATCAGTTGTTCTACCAGCACTGCAATGTAAGTGCAATATGTTTGGGTAACAAGAACCCTAAATACATGAAGAAAACTCAAATTCCTTTTATACTAAGCTTAAAGACTGTTAGAGGTGACCTAGAACATACACACCTAAGCAAGCATCTCAATGTTCCTCCATTGCACTGGTTACAAATAAAACGTTTTGGAAATTGCTCCCAGGATTGACACCAAATGCACAAACATGTATTTTTTTACTTCCTAAAGACACAATACAGTCAGAAACTTGATGATCAGAATTTGTAGAAAAATACCAAGTCTAATTTTTCTTTAAAGAAAAAAATAAAACAAATTCTTAAGCCCTTAAAAGTGATGCATTTGTGGCTTCCACCCCCCCATTTTTAATGTACTGATTTCACTGCATATATTCACAAATGTTTTTTGTCTCAACTTAAAAAAAAAAATCCATACTGTAACAATTCTCAATGTTCAAAAGACAGAAGTATTTTAAACCAAAACCGATTTCAAATACTGTATTAGTGAACAACTACTTTAAAATTGAATTACTTTCAAAATTAAAATACCTGTAAGTTTTAAAAAAAGCTATTCTACAAATAATTTCTCCATTTTCCATATAAACTGACATGATAAGGAATGTTTGCCACTCTATTTCATGTCTTCAGTAACACTTAGCTCTAAATTTACAAAATAAACACCATCTTTGCTGTGGTTTTTACCTGTAACTGATTCCACAGAAGTACATTTCTGATTGTCTTGTTTTCTATTATTTCCATCAACATAAGGAAAACTTTAACACATTTCAAGATCTCTTGTTTTAAGCTAAAAATCGCTTACCAGTATTCCATTTTTCAAATTACCATAGGGATTATTCAACTTTTTTGTACTTTCAAAAAGGGGTTATTAGCACCTACAGCTATACCTGTAGTTGTTATTGAACACTGCAAATGAGCAGCATGACAAAAAAGAAGGAATTCACAAATATTTAGAAATATGAAAACCCCCAAAGTAATTACGTTGAAGACAGCCAATATCTGGGCACTCCATTGATAGCCCAAGAATCTGAATTACAGACAGGCTGCCTATACATAAAGGCCAGGAAAACAAAAACCCCAGAATTTTAATGATATCAGTTCTGATAAAACTACAATAACAAAACATGATAATACTGACATTACACTGAAGTGATGGAAAGAAAAGCAATGTGTACATAAAAAATTGAGAAAAAACTATAAATCAGTAATAACGAGAAGCACACTAAAATGGGAACTCGCATCCAAATCCTATAAGCATTGACTTAGAATTAATGGCTTAAATTAAGAAGAAAACTTAAGTCAATATCCAAAATGGAACACTTTAATATTTTCCATTTAAATATGCTTTACGATCTAACAATTAATCTCTTGACATAAAGTGATGTCACATTTATTGTCAAACTAACTTCAGTGATTAGCCAGAAGCAGCACTAATGTGTGATGATGAAGCCTCAACTCAGATCCAAGTACCATAATATCAAAATAAGGTGGTTTTTATTAAATTATTTCCTTCCCAATAATCCTTCATTACATGAAAGATGAACCTTAGAAACCTTTCAGATTATTACTTCCTTTTTTACTGGAAATTGTCACTGAAATAAGAGTGTGTTCAGACACCATTTAAGCATTACTAACTGCTGACACCTTTATGAAATTTTTAGGCAATGATCCTTATATGATCTCAACAATTATGTCACATGGTTCCATATAAACTGAGCCCACTAGAATATCAATATATCAGATAACAGATCAGTAATTCCCATTAAGATATGGGAACATAATTATCTTTGAAATTCCTGTTAGTCTATTTAATACAGCAGACTGAGTATATATTTTTTTTTTCCTTAGGCCACCAGTAAGCTTTCCTATTCTTCACCTTTTAAAAAAATATTTATTTTTCATTCCCATTTGAACCTGAAGTTTAAAACTGAAACAGGTGTCACCTAACAAAACTTAACACAAAATTTGCCCCCATCAGTTACAGGAGCTGGTTAAGTCCATGTGATAGCACAGTGCTGGAAGATGCACACCAAGAAGTTCCTGCACAAATCCATTCTGCCTGCAAGAAACTGAGTTAGTTTTTCAAAACCTGACATCTTCCATCACTTTTTTTGGTGATTTCTTAAAAAAAAAAAATTAAAAAAATCACTTGTGTAACCGAGACTATACCCATCTCCTTCAGATCCTTTTATAATTACTTATGATTTGTCATACAAATGGATCGCTTATTTTAGGTAGTATTAACCACAAATGCCTATCAACTTTAGTCCTACAGCTTAAGATATGGTCAGCAACTGCATTTAAGTTAAAAATTCAAATGGACAAGGCTCAAGATAAAAACAAGTGTCTACTATGTTTTTTCTAAAAAAAAAAATATCAAAATAGAATCTTGGACAAATAGGATACATGATATGTTAAACTACTGGTAATCTACATGTTAAACAAAAGTACGGAAAATACTTTTAATGGCTTTCTACTTATGCATACATGGGTTTGTTGCCACCGTCACTGGTAGTATCTCTAAAGATTCCTTGACTGCAATAAAAAAAAAAAATCAGCATCAGCCAATTGGTTATTAAATGAGTTAGATTCTTTATAGAGTGTTTTTACAGTATGGAACAATCTCCAATTTCTGAGGTGCCTTTCTATCTTGAACAACTTAAATCTCTTAAATGTTCAAAGTATGGTTATGGTCAAACTTGGTCACTGATTCCGATGGACTCATCCATAAATTTTTATTTTATTTTCATAGCACAAAGCCAGTCCCTTTGACCTTCATCAGTTTTTTTCTACCCCACTCAAATCTTCTGAGCTGAGATGCTGTCTTGTCTTAGGAACAGGAAGAAATAGACAACAAGTAGTTCCACGAACACTTGAATTAATTCCTTTTGATTTGTGTCTCACAGCTGACTGACCACAGAAGCAGGCAAGAAGACATGAGGTTTGCCTTCAGGTTTTCCGGCAGTTGGGGCATTTCTCCCCTATCAGTCTATATGAAACAACATTAAACACCCCCCCACCCGCCCCTGAAAAACCCAACGCCCTCACAACGCCACTTCCAAACATCCTGGGCAAAGAGCCATGAGCCCTATACTTCTATACAGAGTCTGAAGAGGAGAACAAAACCCTGTGGAAGATAAAAAAAACATAGCCTTGGAAGGTATTTGACTCGCTAACGTCTTCTGAGTTTCATCACAGATAGGAAAATATACACAGGACAGGGGAGTGGGAACAAGGCTGGCAACAAGGAAAACATCACAGCAGCAATCACTCCAAGCAAACTACAGAGGAAAACTATAAGGGGAAAGTGCGGAAAAAACAATGCTTTCACACTTGAAAAACATGACATGTTTGGAAAAAATAGCTGCCAAGTTCTACATATTTGAAACCCAGACAGTAGCAGGGATGCTCGGACTAACGTGGAGGCTAACCACAACGCAGCAGCCTTCACTTTAGGATGTTACCCCTCTACACCCCTCCGTCCCCATAGCCTACACAGCACAGCTTGCTCTCAGACAGGGAAGAATATCAGACTCTAAGGATTATCTGCATATAACTTCAGAGCATAAAACTAAGCCTACAGTCCTGAAATGAGCTTCTCCTCTAAGTTTCACTCATATTCTTGCAGTTTTCAAAAAGGATAGCCAAACAGATTTCTCCCCCTTCCCCCCCTTCCCCCCCAATAATTATGTGTCCCTCTTAGTCAAAGCATTCAGATTAAACAAGACAAGCTTCCACATTCCAGATACATGAACTTGGAGGTTTCAGACAAAGAACAATAAGTTTATCTAAATACTGATGTATTTGAGATAGCAAATAATGACTCCTAAATGAAAACCCCATTTTAATTTCAATTAGACTAAAACCAGTAATACAAATGCACAACAAAGTGATGAACATTGTAAAAGCGCACCCAAAAAATCTGGTACACGTGACTTTGTCTACAGTGATTGTAAAATCAAATTTTATATCTTCAGTTTGGAAGAACATCATGTACTTGGGACTCCGTTAAATCCAGATTGTGTTTTACAGAAAAATTAACTTGACTGTTGAAATGAAAAAGCATAAGAAAAAAAAAATCCATAGTGGCAAACACCACATTTAAGTTACTTTTATTTTTGCTGTTAGACCACAACAGAAATCATGCACACAAATCTCCAGTGAAGCTAAATTCTTCAATCTCAAGATTAAGCCTCTGCCATTAGCTTTAACAGCCAAATTACAACCCCCCCTATAAATAGAACTGTATAAACTAAGGAACTGCTGTAACTGAATGGCTATGAAGGGAGAGCTTTTTCTAAACTACCTTGAGTTAAAAGGTACTCTGGTGCACAATGAATGCTATATAAGCAGACTGAACAGGGTATTTCTCTTGAACTGCAATTATCAGGATCAAGAGATCAACAACACTTCCTGTACACCATGTGCTTCCAAACACCCTTTATCATGGTACGTGTTCAACCTGCTTTACTTTAGACAATGTACTTCATGACCCAACTTCCTTTCTTCATCCTACTTCCAAAATTCCTGTCTACTCTGTTCCTTACAATGAGTACAGTTAACCTGTTTATGCTGCCTCTTGTCAGCTGAAGTTACCTTGCATTAATCTTCACCAAATTTTGCTTCTAACTGACCAAGTGTGCACGATGCCACCAAAATAAGAATCTTACTGTACACTTCCATGAATAAATTGGTGCTGCCTTACATATCACTCCACTAAAAAGCCACTTAGCAATGGTCCTATGATGCCCCAGTCTAAAAATAGCAATATCCTTCTTGATCTGGAGATACGGAAGCTGGAAACATCCATGATGCCTCTGTAACATTCCAGCATGCTGCTTGGAAATGACCCCTTTTGCTAGCACATTTTGTGACACCCCCAGCCAGCGGCCATTCCTCCCTTCCTGCAAATATCTGAGCACCATTGTGCAGAAACAAGTTCCACGTGAAGACGCTGTGTGTCAGGCTGAACCACGGTCACACTTGTCTGCTGAGTCTGTGGGAGAAAAGTGCAAAGGCTAACTGCCTACCCGTCATACCTATGGTTAATCTAAGGTTAAGATGTTACAGCTCAGAGCAAAGTATGCAGGAGATCAACAGAAAAACAAGTACTATCACCTTCCTCCAGATAAACTAGATGATCTTTAAAAGTCCCTTCCAACTTGAGCCATTCTATGATAAAAATATTTGTTCAGCATTTAACCCAAAATACTACACTGAATTATTTAGATGTAGGTCACATGCAGTCAATGAGCCGAAAAAATTAGGTAAGATCCTCCTCAGTCTTTTGGCTCATCATTTACAACCTCCTCATCTCCTGAACGCTTTGCACCTATATTTATTAAACTACTGCACATTGAGAATTAAATGCATTAGCTGCAGGGATTTTAACGCTGTAACAGCAAAAACCTGTATGTCCACAGGCATATGGCCATACTGCTGCCAAACTCAACTGTAAAGCAAGAGCAGTAGTAGACAGTGAATTGAGATTATGTAACTGAGAAAAAAAACCCCACTTTCTATAATCTCAAATGAATGTGATTGTACAAAAGGGACTCTACTTGTTATTTCATCCTTTATAACCTAGAAAAGCCTCTGAGAATACCTTGTTGGCTTCTCTGTACTTTCTCTTCTGTCTGTGCAAAACATGTTCTACCACTGCTAAACCGCTATTACAGAAATTCAGGCTTTACTTTCCTCAGAAGACAGGAACAGAACTACACGTGCACTTCAACATTATGAGAGACAAGGAACTGAAAGTGGAGCAAATAGAAAGAAAAAAAGAAAGCAAAAAAAAAAAGCGCAGTCTAAGCATTTGAAACTTACCCTCCCCGAACAGTTCATGAAATAAACAGTATTATTGCTACAGGGAATGCTTGAAACTAAGGTGCGGCAGAGCTCAGAGTACACAGTCCACTGAAGCCAGGCAACATTTGTTATGTCTCTATTTTCAGTAACAAAGCGAAGCAGAAGTGTCATTCCCAGATTCCTACTGAAACCAGTCACAGCCTTTACAGGTGACACCATTTTATTATTTCCTGCCTTCTGATGGCTTAGTTTGCAATCGCTGCATCCTTTTGATTAGAGTTATGCATGAAATCAAATTAACATGTTTGTGCACCAACAGGTGTTTGGATTAACTACTCAAGATAAGATTAACGATCTACAGTCACCTAATATTTTCACATTTTCATTGTTCTTTTTTATACAGTGCATTGCCTTTTTGACCAGAAGTTTTTGTCCTACACCCAACTGCTACTTACTTCCTTGACAAAGGGCAACACATGCTTTTGTTGAAGTTCATGTATTTCATGACAATGAGAAGCATCATGAGAAGTGACAGTATTGACTTTTAAACATTAACTGATCGATAATCTTCAGGTTAGCTGCAGAATCTTTGCAAGAGTTATAGAAAAATTTTGTATTATTTTTAAATCAAGAGTTTGGTGTCAGCTAGTTATATGCAGATCTCTTCCATATTTCCTTAGGATTCGGTACTGGAAGTCATAGGAATTTCAGGTGGTCATTTGTAAAACAGCATCAAGCTGTGCAGCAAGATGTAAATTATCCTTCAGGTACGGGAAGGATTAAATAATCATTGCTTTTAATAGAAAATTACACATGCAATAGACAGAAACATTGAGAGTGCTGTACTGCTGTGCAGACATCAGCCAGAATTCTCTACTAAAGGCAAGCTGAGCAACAGAGTGACAAGATTTATTCCAAATCCCTACAACAGAAGAACATCTGCTACAAAGAAGATACAGTAAATATATCTAAAATTTCAAACAGTGAAAGCAAATGTTCACCTGAAATGAGAAAGTTGTGTACTCAAATGCTACAATGGCATAATTAATTTCTTTAATTAAGGAAAAAATAAAAATGACTAACAGATGAAACTATGCTGAAATAGTGGCTTATTTAAATATGTTTATGATACAAAAGCAGGAAATAAGCACATAAAATTTCACTGTAAAAACAGATAAAGCACAACATTTGTTTACAATACTCAATGCTGTTATTATATGTAGTACCATTTTTATTTTAGACCAACTGTGATTTAGTTTTATTTAGAAAACTAAGAACTAGAGAATCAATTCTGCAATGGAATTGTTTTATGTAGGTTTTAGATTCTTATTTTCACTTTTTACAACAACCAATATCTACCATTTTGTGCTTAGAAAATTATTGCTTGGGTATAAAACAATGGGTATGGTGCTGCTGAAAGTCTGCGCTGTGTACTTAAAACCTGTTGTCCAACATTGCATTTTTGTATCACCCCCTCATTATTATACTGTCCTTTCCTCCTCACAGAGGGATTTTAAATGACATGTAGCTGCACGATACTTTTGAAAACCAAGTCTTTATTCATCTCTTGGTGAATAAGCACAGCCAGGAAGTTTCCAAATCTACATTCACTGTACAGAGTCTAAACCCAAAGTTAATCAGTACTTGACTGAACAATAGCGCATACTTTTATTCCTATAATCTTGATAACACTGATTTAAAAACGTCCAAAGAAAAATATTCCAATTCTTTTACATTCTTCAGCATTGTAACATTATTCCCTCCATCAAAAAGTCTGTGCTCATTCTTCAAAAATTGACTATTAAAACAGATACTCTAAAAAATCAAAGTTAATGCTTTGAATTTGAAGAATATACAACAGTCGGGTCATAACAGGTACATTAACTTCTCTACCAAAACTACCAAATATATCCTTTATTCCTGATAATTTTATGGTGTTAACTTGGGATTTGTCTACGTTAGTATTTTATTTCAAATAAGGGGCATGCTTCTTAATCTCCTGATCTGGTCCACTTACTCTGCTTTGGTTCACATCACACTGTGGCCTTGGAACCACCAAACTGGGTTCCTTTTAGATGACACGCTCCTACTAGTAAAGGGTACTCACTCCTCTGGGCCACACTAGAGCTAGTCCAAGGAAAACCCTTCAGCAATGTATACAACATTAGATCTTCACCATAACTTGTTTTGCTCCACAAACCCGCTCCTGCCAGGCCGATGCAGAGATACTTCCAGCCACCCAACATCCTAGGTGTGCTCTTCGCTCACCACAGCTCCAGTGCTGCCCAGGAGGCTCCACCTCAACTTCAGGCATAAGCTTCATAGTCTTCGCGGTCATTCTGTGTGAGCAACACAAGTTCCCTTTCTGGATTCATTAAGCACTGCATACATTATTCACTAATATTACACCAATTCTGAATGTTGTTGCAACACACAAAAGAAAATTTACACAATTCCATATAAACCATAACAAGATGCTAGCCTAATGCAAATTTGACACAGATACTGCCAACCAAATGACCCTGAGTGTCCAAACACAGCCCTCAGCACCACTGGGATACATCAAGGAAACATTTGGAAGATACTACAGTCTACAATGTGAGCTCCTGCATTCCTACTCTATAGGTGTGGTGGCTTCTCAGTCAATTTCCACTCTTCCTTCTCCCTTCCATAGAAAGGGACAGCTCTCCCTCATTGCAAATCAAACTGCGAAGCAGCCAGCAGTTCTGTACTTGGTTGTGTTTAATGCAGCACAAACCTTTTCTCTGGGTGTACCAGCAGGAGAGACTCTCACAAGAGAGAACAGGAAACACCTCTGAAAGATCTTTGCACCCCAAATTAGCAAGATAACCCGAGGTTCCTTTATCCTAGGTTGCAAAAGAGAAGCTAGAGTAGTAACTATAGCAACTCTGATTTAATGCTGCAGGTGGAAAAAACCATATTGGGTCATACCTGTAAATCCCATGAGACAATTTTTAATTGAGTAAATTGTTATTAAAATACAAAAGCTAAAATTAATAACTAAACCAACTTAAGAAGAAAGTTCCAGCAAGAACAGTTAAAATATCTCAGCTGTAGTTATAAAAGGTGGGGACAGAAAAGAACCTGGCCTTTTTTTTTATTCTCACTCAAAAATTCCACAAACTATTTATAGACAGCTCTAATATACTTGGCAGCAAGCAGTGCAAATTGGAAATCTAGCAGAAACACTGGCTCAGCTTCAACAAGATTCCCAATTTTAAGCACATAAGTAGTTCTATTCAACCTAGGTCTAGTCAAACCCTGTACTTCTGCCCAGCCAGATATGAAGGTAGTACTTGACTGACCACTGCCTGCAAGTCGTACGTGTTCTCAGGTGGTTGTCTAATGCAGCATTTCAGATTAGACAAACTGAGAGTAGAAAAAAAAATAATCAGATTACTAAAACCAATTAAACAGTTCAAACAGTGAATACAATCTTCTAAATTACAGCTAAATCTCAAGTAACTTTAAAAAAAGATAAGGAAATCAGAGGAAAAGGGAGTAGACCAGAAACTAGGCCAAAAAAAAAAAAAAAGAAAAAAAAAAAGCCAAGAGAGACCATCTCCTTTATAAGGCTTAGGTGCCTATTAACTGATTAGACCCTATCATGAACGTGAACCTAACAATTTGCCCTCCTATTTGAAAACATTCCACTGCTGTATTACATACAAACCCAGAAAAAGCCAAAGTTTCTAGCTATTTTAAACAGCTATATTTAAAATAATAAAACTCAATTATTTTAACAAAGGACTGCTCAGAGCCTTTGTACATGTTCAGCTGCAGTAACTATTCTTTTCTTCTGAAATTCCATTTCAGATACTAAAAGTATTTCACATTTGAGAAGTGCCAGACTAGGGGAAAATTTCAATGTGTGGGCTGCACAGTGCTTATACAGTAGGGGGAAGAGCATTTCAGATTTGATTCATACTCTCCACATGCTTTGTACTTTTATCTACTACAGTTTCTTTAAATCACTGTTACAGTAAAAATACTAGTTTTGTTTTAGCTCCATGCAGGTTTAGATTGATTTCCACCTTAATTCCTTATAACTACAGGAACAAATGGCAGTAGGCAACAGTTTACACATAGCTGGTATATTATATTTAAACAAAAAACACCACCAAAACAAAACCCAAACATCTACAGTCAACCAGATTTTGATCAGAAGTTAGACAGTAAAAGCAGGGCTTCAGGTCATATATTCTTAAGATATAATACAGCTTGTTATCCTGTTTTCTACAAATGATTTAATTCTATTCTGTCTTGAAAAAGTGCTAACAGAAGAAATGAAATCATTATTCCTAAACTAATAACAGCAGCCATCATAAATCTATTATAAGCTTGCAGAAGTGAAAATATTATCTGCTATTACCCCATGAATCCCTACCAGGAACCCTCAAAACACCCAAGCTTCTTGTTCCAGATGACAGTATGACTCAGACTTACAACTGATTTTTTTCCAAAAAAGACTTAAGTAGTGTAGGAGTACTTGATATTAGGGGGTGGGGGAGAATCACGAGGATTTTTGAAAAGGAAAACACTGCTCCACTGCTGCATCTTTATTACGGAGCCTACATTTCATGTGACCAGCAACTCAAAACAGAAGAGACAGAAAAACACTAGTCACGTCAGAAGAAAAAAGAAAAAAATAAAATCATCGCCTAAGATACATCCAGAGAATAATGGTGTCAAAATCCAGAAAGTTCATTGGATTCATAATATAAAATTACAAAATCTATTTATTTTAAGTCTTTATTCAACAGATGGGTGAAGATGTTACAATTCAGGCAGAAATCGAGGAAGAAATCTCATACTTCTGACAGGAGCAAAAGCAGGCGATTGAGAAATCTAACCGTGATTTCCAGATTTGCTAGATTCTTTCTGGAACATTGGCCTGAGTAAACCAGGGGATTCTGGAGCCAAGAGTATATACCCGCTGAGCTTCAACCCTGCCCTCACGAAAATAACAACAATAAATTAGAATTAACTGCAAAGCATCCCAGTGCACTCACTGAAATGACATGACTGAATTGAATGCAAGCCGTTTGCTGGAAAGGGTGGTGAAGCAGCAGTATATTTACATGCACATTTTGCACATACATCAAATATAAAAATCATAAAAGCACAGCATGTTTATTGCATCTAGGAAAAATATCCTCATTTGAAAGATAAAACTGTGTTTTCTTCCCTTCTTGCTACTTATTACTAGAAATAAAACTTTGATTTTGACAACCTTTTATACTTTTTAATGTGTTTTGGTTTCTTCCTGATAGAATTAAAAAGCACTGCAGAGTTCTCAAGAAAGCTTCTTTTCTTTAATTTACAAAAAAAAGTTCACAGAAACCACAGACCTTGCAAGAACTGGTGCAGACTTGTTTATGCAAAGTCTGGCAACTGGAGTTTTTAGACCCCTAGCACCTATTCAGACTGAAACTGAACTTACACAAAATGTCATGCAGTCTGCCCAACTATTTTCCAGTAATACAGGACAGAGTCTCTGTCCCTTATTAATGCTTCACTGAACTAATTAAAGTGTAGAAGTAACCTTCCACAATGTAACTCAGCATGCCACCAATTATATGAACTGCAACAACACCGTAAAAAACACAGCCAAAGGAGGGAAGAACTCCTAAGGCAACTCACTTCTTGCCTGTGCCTTCAACATCTGTAAAACAAAGCTGTTTGTTAATGTCATGCAAACACCCACGTGCAAAATTAATTTCATTATTTATTATGAATAATTTGATCTGTTCTAGTTATAGCAGACAGAAGTGAAGACGTCACAGTTTCGAGGGAACCACAACATGTAGATGCATCCATTCTCACTATTAAAAAGACATTCAATCCACATAGCTCTTGTCAGCTTCAAAATCTCAAATCACTACAATAGTAAAGGCTATTAATTAGCTACACTAATTTCTGAGACTTGCTGAAACTATGCTGCTTATTAAATAGCTTCAGGACTTAGGAAGAATAAGAGCTGAACTTGCTATAACTTGCCAGTCATAACATACTGCATTCCTCAAAATGCACCGTGGATCGCTTCTATTCAAACAAGACAGACATTAATAGAAGACAGATTGCCTGCAAGATATGAAATTGATTTTACTTAGATTAATAACTTTAATTAGGAAACATCTTAAAATTGCCAAGGCATACTCCTGGTACGAACATGCGTGCACACATACTTGCATGACTACGCTCAGCAACCATGTAAGAATTCTGTGTGTGGCAGCCTTGCTACTTTTACATTCTTTCCTTCAAACAAACTAGTTTCAAAGCAAACAAATGATAAGGGAAATATCCAGTAAAATTTATAATCCAGTAAAACTTACTTTATCTCCAGTGTTTTATGCAAGACCTATGTACACTTTGAGAAAACTCTGCTACAGCTACTGCATTGATTCAAGTTAATTCAAAATAGGAAACTTCAGGAAGCCCCATGGATATTTTAAGAAGTGTAGAAGTAGTATATATCTATTTATATAATTAAAAAAAATAGAGAAACAGGTGTAAATCTCTAAGACCCAAGCTAGTATTTCTATCCCCTCTCTTTGGAACACAGATTTCCCCCCCCCCTCCCCCCTTCTACAATATCTGCTATTAATCCTGTGATTCTTGTCCTGCAAGAATGATGCTGGTGCTCTACCTCACACATTAGCATGAATACACCTGTAAAAAGGGTTTAACACCTTTTATTTTAGACACTATGCAGTGTCATAAAAATAAATTTGCAAAAAGTTTAGTCTCTTTAGTCACAGTATCTGTAAAACACAGTAACATATTACTGCATTTTTTCATAACAGCACTAAAGCATTTATCATGATTATAGCTTTATTGTGTTAGGAACAGTACAAACAAGAAAAACAACTCTTGCTCCACAGAGCTCACTACTTTGTGAAAACTGTATATGCTACATTTTTATCAAGTAAAGGAAAAGACAATAGAAAAGCACAATACATAAAACAATGTGAAATCTCAGCCCACCAGGTACCAAAACATAATCAGAGGGCAGTGCTTTACAGGAACCACAAGCACAGTCAAGAGGGTTTGAAGAAAGCAAACATGATGGCTTTGTGTTTCTGACGGACAGATCTACCCAAGCAGTGGGAAGCACAAAGGAAAGCATGGATAAACTTGAGTAATGTTAATAAGTGATAAAGCTATCAGTACTAAAGACCCACTGCAGATGAACAGGATAGTAAAAGCAAATGAAACAGAACTTTGACTTACACTTATCCTGTGGTAACACTCGTCATTGTACCTCACCTTCCCTCTCTCCCCCAAATCACTCAGAAGAAAGTTAAAAATTCTGAACACCTGTGGTGGGTTGACCCTGCCTGGGGGCCAGGTGCCCACCAGAGCCGCTCTCTCACTCCCCTCATTCACTAGACAGGGGAGAAAAAGTACAACGAAAAGCTTGTGGGTTGAGATAAGGACAGGGAGAGATCACTCCACTAATTGTTGTCACGAGCAAAACAGACTGAACTTGGAGAGGGAATTCATCTAATTTATTACTAGGCAAAACAGAGTAATGAGAAATAAAATCAAATCTTAAAACACCTCCCCCCCACCCCTCCCATCTTCTCGGGCTTGACTTCACTCCCGGCTTCAACCTTCCCCCCCCCTCAGCGGCACAGGGGGACGGGGAATGGGGGTTGTGGTCAGTTCATCACACGGTGTTTCTGCCGCTTCTTCATCCTCAGGGGGAGGACTCCTCTCATCGTTCCCCTGCTCCAGCATGGAGTCCCTCCCACGGGCTACAGTCCTTCACGAACTGCTCCTGCGTGGGTCTCTCCCATGGGGTGCAGACCTTCAGGAGCAAACTGCTCTAGCACGGGTCCCCCACGGGGTCACAAGTCCTGCCAGCAAACCTGCCCTGGCGTGGGATCCTCTCTCCACAGGTCCACAGGTCCTGCCAGGAGCCTGCTCCAGCGTGGGCTTCCCACGGGCCACAGCCTCCTTCGGGTGCCTCCACCTGCTCCGGCATGGGGTCCTCCACGGGCTGCAGGTGGAATCTCTACACCCTCTCATCCTTCCTCCATGGGCTGCAGATGGACAGCCTGCTTCACCATAGTCTTCACCACAGGCTGCAGGGGGATCTCTGCTCCGGCGCCTGGAGCTCCTCCTCCCCCTCCATCTGCACTGACCTTGGTGTCTGCAGAGTTTCTTACATCTTCTCACTCCTCTCTCCGGCTGCAAAAGCCCTCTCTGTTTATTCCCTTCTTAAATATGTTATCACAGAGGCGCTGATTGGCTTGGCCTTGGCCAGCGGCGGGCCCGTCTTGGAGCCGGCTGGCATTGGCTCTATCAGACACAGGGGGAGCTTCTAGCAGCTTCTCACAGAAGCCACCCCTGTAGCCCCCCCGCTACCAAAACCTTGCCACGCAAACCCAACACACCACCAAAGGTAAAGGCTTGTCCCTTTCCCAAAGTGGCAACTTCAGGAAGCATTTGGGCAAGTCTGAATTACATTAATTGTGCTGGAGGTAGCTACAGAGACAGGAGTGCTTATGTGAAAACAGCTGTAAAACAGTAATGACAATATAAAGATAGCTAACACTGCCACCTTTATATGCGATGAAAAGAAGTGTACATCTAACAGCCAGAATACTTCTTTTCATATTACATCGTACTATAGGGTACTGGAGCCTCTTGCCACAAGGATTCCCAGTAGTTAGGAAAGATAAACACCATCTTTTGCTATCAGGAACTAGAAACAAGAGTGTTGGATAGTACTATGACTCCACAATTGCAAACTGGAGCAAAGAAATCCTTTCTGTAGAGTTGAATAAGCATTTGACTTGACAGTCAGTTTAGGCAGCTGCAATTCAGCAGACTACAGCACCCTTTCAAGACAGCCATAGTTTACAAAACATTAGTCGAAGAGGGCAGAACAAAGTTTGTTTCAAAACACTTAAGTATATCTTTCCCTGCTGTCAAACTACATCCCTGAGATGCACAAATTACCACTGGAAAACTTTGAATGTGTTGAAGTGGGCACACAGCTATATTACTATATGGATTCTAGTTTGGGGTTTTTGCAAAGTTAGTATTTGTTACAGAAATTAAAAGATCACAATGACTTGTAGATGCCATCATTTACAATAAAGGCTGTTTGTATGACCCTAAACACACTTTCCATGCCCACTCTCTATAGAGCCAGTAAGAAAAAGTCTCACATTGTACAAGTCACAAAATCCCAAGTTTTATTACATTACAGTAGCTCTAAGAATGCAAGAGAAGTCCCGCATCCTTCAGCTTTATCTTACTGTTTTTCGTAACACAGAATTTGAACTACATCCTGCATTCCTTCTCAGACATGCACAGATGCTCCCACCATGAGCCTCTGTCCACCATACACGTGTACCCCAGCGCAGGAGAATCATCATTTCAGTCAGAACACTTTGCAAGAAATTGGAAACATCTATAAAATTCATGATACACACTTTATTTGTTTATCTCTGGGTCAAATAAACCCAAATTTGGTATCTCAATGCACTCTGAACTTTCCTGTTTTAGATGTAAGTTCATAGCAATTCAAAAGAGGAAACAGATTTCCAAGAAATTAGATAGTTGAAATAGGCACATGTACAGAGGTGTGAACTGGCCTATTCACTTTCACCTAATGTTACCACCGTAATGGAAAACCCCTATGGAGATGAGTGACAAAGAAATAAGCTGCCCCCTTTCACCCCAACACAGCCATACTTGGGACTGTACCATCCCTCTCAGCTTCAATATGGCTGGTGTGAGGCTGCCGATTTCCAACACCCCTGTCCTCGAGCTTATCCACGTGCCAGTCCCACCGGCAGAACCAGGAAAGGGGGTTCACACAGGCACGTGCTCCCCAGCCCCTCCAGGTCCTGGGATGTTCACCAAGAACCACACACACACACACGTGCACGCGCTCTCTCTGGGACAGGGTTCCTGTGACAAAAGCAGTAATAGGAAGAGAGGCTTAAACATAATGAGAGGAATGAACACGTTGGAGAAGAGAATGTGATCTAACAGGTATTTCCAAAATCCTTATCACCATTTACCCTGACATTCATATTTATATAATTACATTCCAGTACACTACCCTAGACCTAGTACACCTTTTCTCCACTTTTGCCTTGACACAAACTCTTCCTTTCTCGACCAAAACATATTCTCACTACACGTTTACATGAGTCATTAACTTCCTTCCTGAGAATAGTTTTAACAACTTCTTTTTTTCTCCCTGCACTCCAGCTTCCTAAAAAAATCTTATTAAATACATGGGATGCTATACCAAAACCTGTTTTGGCTCTTCCTCTGAGGAAATCCCCACCAGGAATCATTCAGATAAACACCAGATGACTGAAGGTCAAGTTACATAATTACTGCCCACTCCTCTGTCCACCCACTTCACAACCAGATACTCCAAAAGCCACTTCAGCTGTTTAGTTTGTGCATATTCACTGTTATCTGGTGATCTGAATATCAGCTTGAGCCCAGTTTCCCATGGATCACACAGCATAAGAGCAGTTGTGCACATCTGTACATTCCCCACAACTTCCAAATACTTTGGACTATTTCTACCACATCTGGCAGAAGAGTAACAGTCCCAAAAATGGATTTAGTAAGAATTTAGTAAGAATTTCACGAAAAAATTAAACATTTCTACTTCTGTTCGAATGTAAAGGTTTCATTGTAAAATTTGTTACTAAACATAAGAGATTTCACACAGAATACAATAATCCATGAGAAAAAAAAAATGTTCTACCTCTCTGCTTCCAATAAAAGACAGCTGGTCTGAAGGAGCTCTCTTAAGAGGCAGCGGCAGATCATCACTAAAGCTTTTAAAGCAGTCTGCATCCATTCGGTTAAGAAACAATAGCAAAAACATACAATGGACTGTGCTTCTTATGAGCAGAAGAGGATTGGCATTTCGGGGATGAAATCAGTTGGCAGTTACATTTGTAAAAACAGACAAGGGTAGCAGTTGGAGTTTTAAATAAAGTAGAACAGACACGTTGCTTGCAAAGTAGCCTATTTCCAGTTAAATGAAAACTCAGCAACTGCATCTTTCCCAAAAGGGTGCTCTTTGCATTTAAACACTTTAGGACCACCCTACACCGATAATTGAGACTTCTCTGAAGAGCAATTCAGATCAGTAAGTCACATTCCTGTTGCCTCTCATGCCCTTAATAAGCCTGACTTTTCCCACAGACTCTGCCTTAAGTTAAGCCAAACCAATACTCCCCACTTCACATTCACACATAAAATCAGCATAGGACCAGAAATGTGGAATAACAAACTCTATTCACGCACAACCATGGAATAGCTATTTATTTTCTGTGCTTCAGCTTCTACCCTGCAAACAACGATACTTTACAGGAATACTGTCAGTGTGAGGGGTTATTAGTCTATCTTAATACTTAAACCCCAGATAATAAAGAGCTTTTAGGCATCTACACAAAGATTATTTTAAAAGAAAAATATTCATTGAAGGTTTGTTCCCAAGCATGTCACATCAGTAAAGCACTGTAAATTTAGATGTGAGTTAGGTTTATAATATTCTTTTGGTATAAGCCTATTTTTAAGAAGAAAGCTCAGTACCAGCAAGTCACTGCTTGATACACAAGGGTTCTTTTACAAAGAGATGCCACATACGAAGTAACAGCCAGCTAGGGAAAGAAACTCAAACAGCAGCTATTTGTTGGGACACTCAGATTCAACCTGTGTATGAATGAAACAAAATGATATTTTGAAGAAAGGGATGAAGAATGCTTTGGAAAAATAGCTATGTGAAAAAGATACTAGTTTTTATGTTAATACCATTTACCAAACGTGACAGGCAGTTGTATTCTTTTGGATGTAGCTTCTTTTCAATTTGCATGAAAAGCTTTGTTACACTTGTGCATTGATGAAAGCAGATTACATCCCTTACAATTCCTTACTGGCAACTCTGCCTAATGAATAATAATAAACTGCAGTTTAAGGGCATTGGTTTCACTGTGTGTTGGCTATTCAAAAAAGGAAGAGGATATCCCTACAAGAGGTACAGTTCTGGGAAAGAAGTGTAAAGGAAGTCTGGAATATTTCATGGTATCTGAGGTAATCATTCCTCATCTTTTATTGATAGTATATTCATGTACTACTTTCTAAAATTAGGAAGTACTTTCAAGTTGATATAGATTGCAAAACTGAAGAGCTAAGCTTATTTGTGATAAAGCAGATACTGTGAAGACAGAATACTTGCAAATTCTTACACTGTTGATACTTCACCACTGATTGTTATCCACTTGACTATTTACTGGATTTTCTTTTCTGGATCGTCTGCAGAAGTACTCAGAGGCTCAGCACTGACATTACAAGACAACTTTTACGTGGATTCCATCATTACCAGTGTTGGGGCACCAAGACAACATGATTTCTCAAGAGATCTGTGTATTCACTCTTCAAGTATTTCAGCCAGTTCAGTCCCCAGAAGGTAACTGTTAGGCTTGCTGTAGCTAAAAGTGATGGTACGGATGGTATTCCTGTTGGCCTCTGTCCTCTCAAAGCAAAACAAACTGTATAGGTTTCTAATGTCAACCACCTACAAGAGATAAACGTCCTACAATAATCCTGGGTGGGTAAAACTTTCAAATACAGCTTTTTATAAAGATAATTTTGAATGAATAAACACACCATTGAAAGTTCCTAAGGTCTAAAGTTAATTTCATGGCTGACAATTATCAAACTGCAGGTAACAATTTTACTACACTTCTAAAAGCATTTTAGCAAACATTTCAATTCAACTTTGATCTTATTGATGCCAGCAGTAAAATTCAAACTGATCACAACAAAGCACAGCAAAGTCAAGGCTGAGTGTGGATTAAAATTCCACACCCTACCCCTTCCAAATATGTATATACATATTCAAAGCAACCACAGGATTTAGTAGTATTTACACAAAATCATAATCGCATTGGAAAACCAAAGATTTACCTTGATTTTGTCAACTTCCGCTGACACAGAATTATGGACGAAGTCAATGACTAACTTCACTAAGGAAGGGGTAAGGCAACGGTCAACAAAACAGGAGACAACCTGAAGTTAGTCTTTGCTTAGGAAACAGAGTTGTGGATTAATCACAGAAGTTCCTAGCCTGCCGTGCACAAATACACAAATCCTATCTCTTGAGAAGTTTAACTGAAGAATACAGTACTTGGTAATATTTCTTTTAAAAAATAATCATGACCATGCTACAACAGGGGATGCTTCACTCCATACTGCTACAGAAAGGTTCTAAGGCTCAAATAGCTATGGGTTTCCTTTTTAAGGAACGTAGCTTGAAGAGAAAAATGAGTAAATTAGGCTTCAACGCACTAATTCAGCTGTAAAATAAAGGGTAAAAAAATTACATATATAGGCAGACATTCCACTCTATTAAAAGCCAGCCTGCTAACAAAATTCAGCACTTGCTCCTACACCCTTTTTAAAGGGAGGCACTGAATTTTAAAATAGCAAAAAATGTGACACAGCATGGTGACAAGTACAAGATCAATGTGAGACATATTGCCTACATGTTCAAATTTCTATTTATCTGCTTTTATATAGTGAAGTATATCCCTCAAGTACAGGTCCTTCCTGCTTAATAGCATATTTCCAGATATAGGGAGAAAAGCAGACCCGGAACAATGGAATCCCATAAACTGCAAAACACAAACTCCAACTACATCTCTAAATAAATTAAAATATCTTCAGATACTTCAAAACCACAAAGTACACAGTATTTCAGTACAGGCATGAAGGAGTTGCTCAATAAGAATCTGATGCCATGATCCTTACGTTCACAGCAATGAACAGAACTATGTTCAACAACTCACAAGTTTAAAGCTAGTTCAGACCTCCTTCCCATCAGAGCAATTCATCTCCCTTGAAAAAAACTGATATGATCATTTTACTTGAATAACACACACGTCTAAGAAATTGCATGTTTATTTCAAGTTAGGTGCTTTGAGCACTTTATTGGCTTCCAAATGTGCAGTATGGTCAGCAAGCAGGATCTCAGATTAAAAATTTAAATTCAGCTTTATTTTGGTCACTAATAATTTCTGAAAGCTATTGCATTTTATGCCGAATTCCTTCGTGTCCAACGCTCTAAATGGCTATGTCCAGAGTTCAGATCAACGTCCCTTGTAAAGCCACAAACTAGGGTCAGTTCCAGAAAACTGGTGAAAGAGATTCAAACGTAGACTTGCTCACTTGATTCCCACACACATCTTCCTGGCCTCCATGCTTTTAATTAACATTTTAAGACAGATGTACAGCTGAATATTTAATGATATTCATGGCAAACAGTCACTATCAAGCACCACTAGAACCTTCTGTTATTTAGGAGTGCAGAAGGAGGTCTCTCAACTCCCCAGCCACAACCTTAACTTTTCACTCTGGGCAGATCTGACTTGCAAGGGAGTCATCCCTGGGAGATGTCATTGCATAGGACAGCCTGCAGCACTGCTGCTCCTCCTAATCTGCACATTTATAACAAAGAATCTCTTACCCAGGAAAACTCCTCATCGACCCCAAAGTCACTACACACAAGCTGTGTGATTCCAACAGATAGTGGCGAAAGCAGACTGTGATCCTCACTAAGGGAAGAGCATAAAGGCATAGTCCTTCTCCCAAGCCTCTCTCATCTACAGTGTAAAGGTTAAAGGGCTGTACAGGCAGTACTGTCCCAGATTTCCACAACGGATGAAAACCAGAAAGCTAGTATTGTGGAGTTAACAAGAGATTAGTAACATTATCACTCAGCTTTGGGATACTGGATTGCCATTTACATGAGAACTGTGATACCACTGAAGCTTTGTTACAGCATGCACAAATGACGGACACAACAGATAACCTGAAATCAGGGACTGGAGTGAGACAAGCTAGACAACACCTAGGCAACTGGCACTGGAAACAGCATTAGCTGGATCAGCAGCAACAGGGAGGTCAGCAGTAACCGGACTCTAGAAACACACAGCTCCCAGGCACATCCAGCAGTAAAGCTGCTAAAGAGTGCACAACTGCCAAATGCCAGTATCACCCAGAAAGAGGAATACACAGCAGGGTCACAAAAAAGGACGTTTCAAAACACTGACGAAAGTATATGCTGAGTTACAAAATGCTTAAAAAATCTGTTTGTTCATCCACTTACTTTCTAAAGCGCAGGTAAAATGCAACAATCTATTGTTTCCCTAACATTCCCCTGCCTGAGGGTGAGACCTCATGCGACTCCTGAGCTCCTCCTGCACTCAAACCCCTTTTCTTGCTTGCTCCTAACTTGTAAGAGTAACCTCTTGACTGATTAGATGCTCACTCAGCCACCATAACACCCCTTAAAATAAAAGGGCTGGTTCCCTTCCTCCCTTCCACTAGCACAGCCTCTTAAACAACAGCTGCTCTCCCAGACAGCTTGGCTTCCTCTTCCACACAGAAGGACAGTTCTGCCACCTTTAGCCATGAAGGTGCTTTCCCAAGACGCTCCAGTCTTTCCCTGCCTTGCCATCCCAGCTCTCCAGTCTTTATGAACATCTCTAACCACAGACACTAGCTGAGCTTTAGCCACGGATTGGTTGCATTTTCAGCACCTTTAGATCAGAAACATGAACAATGGAAGGTGCTCTGATGAGGGAAGTAATTTCTACTAATTACACAACTACTCAAATCCATCCCAGTCAGTACTTCCAGCTGCACGTCATTGTGATCAAGAGACAGGTGACTGAGGATGTTATCATTCATCTTCCTAACTCACAAATAAGCATAGAAGGAAATCTTAAAGGTGCAGGAGCAGGCCGTCTTCATGTGCCAAAAGATGGGCTGGTGGGGAAGAAGACTTGCCTGGCTGAACAGAGAGCTTTGGCTGGAACTCAGGAAAAAAACGAGAGTTTATGGCCTTTGGAAGAAGACGCAGGAACTCAGGAGGACTACAAGGATGTTGTGAGGTTATGCAGGGAGAAAACTGGAAAGGGCAAAGCCCAACTAGAACTTAATCTGGCTACTGCCATAAAAGACAATAAAAAAAGTTTCTATAAATACATTAGCAACAAAAGGAGAGCTAAAGAGAATCTCCATCCTTTATTGGATTCGAGGGGAAACATACTGACAAAGGATGAGGAAAAGGCTGAGGTACTTAATGCCTTCTTTGCCTTGGTCAGACCAGTTGTTCTCTGGGTACCCAGCCCCCTGAGCTGGAAGACAGGGATAGGGAGCAGAATGAAGCCCCCATAACCCAAGGGAAAATGGTTAGTGACCTGCTACACCCACTTAGACACACACAAGTCTATGGGGCCAAGGGTCCACCCAAGGGTACTGAGGGAGCTGGTGGAAGTGCTCACCAAGCCACTTTCCATCATTTATCAGCAACCCTGGCTAACTGGGGAGCTCCCAGTTGACTGGAGGTTAGCCAATGTGATGCCCATCTACAAGAAGGGGTGGGAGTAGAATCCAGGGAACTCCAGGCCTGTCAGCCTGACCTCGCTGCCGGGGAAGGTTATGGAGCAGATCATCTTGAGTGCCGTCATGCAGCATGTACAGGACAACCAGGTGATCAGGCCCATTCAGCATGGAGTTATGAAAGGCAGGTTCTGCTTGACTAACTTGATTTCCTTCTATGACAAGCTGACCCACTTAGTGCATGAAGGAAAGACTGTGGATGTTGTCTACCTGGACTTTAGTAAAGCCTTTGACACTGTTTCCCACAGCATTCTCCTGGAGAAACTGGCTGCTCACAGCTTGGATGGGCGTATGCTTTGCTGGGTAAAAAACTGGCTGGATGGCTGGGCCCAAAGAGTTGTGGTGAATGGAGTTAAATCCAGTTGGTGGCTGGTCACAAGTGGTGTTCCCCAGGGCTCAGTACTGGGACCAGTTCTCTTTAATATCTTTATCAATGATCTGGGCAAGGGGATCGAGTGCACTCAGTAAGTTTGCAGGTGACATCAAGTTGGGCAGGAGTGTTGATCTGCCTGAGGGTAGGAAGGCTCTGCAGAGGGATCTGGACAAGCTGGATCAATGGGCCAAGGCCAGTTATGTGAGGTTCAACAAGGCTCAGTGCCAGTCCTGCACTTGGGTCACAACAACCCCAGGCAAAGCTACAGGCTTGGGGAAGAGTGGCTGGAAATGTGCTTGGCAGAAAAGGACCTGGGGGTGGCAGTTGACAGCTGGCTGAACATGAGCCAGCAGTGTGCCTAGGTGGCCAAGAAGGCCAACAGCATCCTGGCTTGTATCAGGAATAGTGTGGCCAGCAGGACTAGGGAAGTGATCATCCCTTGTACTTGGCACTGGTGAGGCTGCACCTTGAGTGCTGTGTTCAGTTTTGGGCCCCTCACTCCAAGAAAGACATTGAGGTGCTGGAGCGTGTTCAGAGAAGGGCAATGGAGCTGGTGAAGGGTCTGGAGCACAAGTCTTATGAGGAGCGGCTGAGGGAATGGGGATTGTTCAGCCTGGAGAAAAGGAGGCTGAGGGGAAACCTTATGGCTCTCTACAGCTACCTGAAAGGAGGTTGTAGCCAGGTGGGGGTTGGTGTCTCCTCCCAAGTAACAAGCAATAGGACAAGAGGAAATGGCCTCAAGTTGTGCCAGGGAAGGTTTAGATTGGATACCAGGAAAAATTTCTTCAGTGAAAGGTTTGTCAATCATTGGAACAGGCTGCCCAGGGAAGTGGTTGGGTCACTGTCCCTGGAAATATTTAAAAGACGCGTAGATATGGTGCGTAGGGACATGGTTTAGTGGTGGCCTTGGCAGTGCTAGGTTAATGGTTAGATGCGATGATTTTAAAAGTCTTTTCCAACCTAAACAATTCTATGATTTCTTTCAGAATATTTAAACTGATGTTTACATCATGGAAAGGAGAAATATTCTGCCTCCATACTTTTAAAAAATCATCAACTGTAGAAAAAAAAAATGTACTCTCCCAAGTCCAGTTACAAATATTTCCATACAGTTTAGACACGCATTTTGAGTTAAATCCCTGTGCACTCCCTCTGAGCACTTCTTCAGAAGAGAGCAAATGGAAAAATGTAATTGCTTAGTAGTATGAAGAGCAGACTGGAGTAAATACAAGAATATTATGAATAAACCAGCATGTTAATTAGGACTCTAGAATCATTCTTTCTTTGGAAAATACTGCATTTAGCTCTATGTGCAGGAAAAAAGGAGGGGAGGGTTAAAGCCTCCACTTAATACTATACAATAAGAGGAACAATTATATGGATTTGTTTACTGCATGTGACCTATTCATTACCTGTGTCAGTCCCAGTTACTGCAATATCCCTAACTGAAACTTTACTTTCTTTTACTTGAGATACTCAAAATACAATTTCATTGAAGGAAAACACCCTGTCAGGGTATACCAAGTCATTGGATTCTTATACACTTCACAAAGTGTAGAAAAAGGTGCTCAAAGTCTCATGAAAATTCATATATAGCTAAAATCTAGAAGCCAGAGCACATGAAAGCATGTTCCTTGCACAAGATGCATCGAGACTTCCATTTTCTGTTCTGAACTCATCTTCAGTTACTAAAAAGTTCTTTCTAAAGGAGCAGTTCCTTAAATGAGTAAGATCACTAAATTTTTAAGAGACATTATTGACTAGAACAAACTTATTACTAGCAATACTGTATAAATTAGAGGAAAAACAAAATCCTATTTTTTTTAGTGAAGGAACTATTCTCACTATCTGTACTTTCAGAGAGACCTATCTATGTCTCCCAATAGGTTCACACAAAGCTCAAGTAATAAAACCAAGTTGCAGAAGCCTCTACGAGAGTCATTTTTTCCTAACTTTTAAACACAAGCAACTTCATTGTAGACTTCCATCACATGCCAAAGTGTGCTCACACTGCTTGTTGGAGGATCACTCTACTGTTTTCTGGCTGCAGCTGACTTAAAAAGTCAGCTCTGATTACTCAGAGTCAGTCCCAGGGGCTTCCACTTAGCAGAGGAAACATCTCAGAGGTTAAGGGAAGGGTAGTCATGAATTACAGACACACAATCAGATGACTGAAAACATGCAGTTCACATCCTAATACGTAGTTCAAATGTACTTTCCACTTACAGAGAAACACAACTACTTCACTTTCATTGCTTTGCAGAAAGTTTAGAGTTCACTATAAGAGTGACCAAGTTCAGCTTTCTTGCACATCAAAAAATCCCACAACCAACTAAAGGTATCCGGGAAAGTACTGACAAGTCACAAGATGCTTAAATGAAAAGAGCGACCATCTTATGACAACTCAAGCTACTATACCAAATGTTTTTGTGTGACTTCTTCCCCCCACCCCCTTTCAAAATACACTCTACTTGTAAGCTTTCTTTATTTTGGGGGGCTCTTATTCTTGCTTCTAACTTACTTTTGATCCAGTAACAAATAAGTCAGAGGGGAAAAAAAAAAAAAATTCTAAACTTTTTTTCCTGACTAGTTTTTCCAGAAAGTTGTTCCTCACAATACAGATGAGAAAGTTATACAGGAATTCCCTCATAACCTAAAATTCAGACTGTCAACTAGAACAGCAGGAAAAAAAAAATCTAGCAGATAGCTAGACTTCTATCATCATCATGTTAACAATGTAGCAAAAGTTATATGCAAATTTAAAGCATCTGTTCAGAGAAACAAGTTGGAACCACAATTTAGAATAGTGCTTTTGAAAGTATTTGCACTGATCTGCCAATTATGCTAAATTTAGTAGTTTAAACTTAGATACAAGAATCAACACTATATATTTTGATGCAACTGTAAACCTTCATTGTAATAAAGCATTAGTAAAGTAACAACTGCAGCAAAAAATCAAGTGCAGAAAAACCCCAATGTAGTCAGAACACCACAATTCTTCAGAGTATGGTATTGTATAGCCTGCTGTAAACCATTTGGAGCATTTATTTCTACTGAGAGGATAAACGCAGGAACTCAGATCTACAACCAACTTCCACAGTATCAAATGCATTGGTACCAGTGTTTTATTACAACCACGTAAACTAAGTAGGCTGAATCTTGCTGACCAACGGACACCTCAGTAATAATCGGTACTGCAAAACGTTACAGCTAGTAATTCTGAAATGCGTACAAGCCAAAAAGATCCTGGGTTGTTGACAAGTCACACACTCTTTCAACTAACGCCTAGCTAGATATCTCAGCTGTTCCAATATTTAATATAATCGTTAACTACCTGGGACAATATAAATGGAACAACTAAAACCAGAAAATGCAGAGACATCTTGGAAAGCAAACCCACACTATTTATACAGTACAAACAGTAGTCATGAATTTTTAAACAATTTTAAGGAAATTAGTGAATTATACTTAACAAGTATGAAAATAATGTCTACAGCTTGGGAAACTGAGGCATATGGTAAAAGATAAATGATGTGTGCAGAGATGTACTGAACATACCAAAGATACCAAGTTTAAAAATTTGAGATCTGTTAATGAACCACAAGACTGATCACAAGTGCAATTTTTGGGCAGGACAAATATAAAACAAGGTATTTAGGGCTTAGTTGAAAATAATACTCATATAGTTTTCATCTATTTGATACTAAAATAGGAGTGACTAAAGCAAATGAGTCAAACAGATTCACCTGTAGGGCCCTGCCAGCACTAACCCAGCAGAGCTCTTCCTCTCCTAGCAATGACAGAAACTGCCAAAAGTGCCATGCTAATTATATGTTTTGCTCTGATGACAGGAATGGAGTCAGGTGGTTTCTGTCCTGATTCCTGTTATAAGTACTTCTCCGCTCTTCCTCTGGCTGATGACATTCTCATTTAGTGCATAATAACAACCATGCCAACTACCCTAGATTAAATTTTCAAACTCTCTTTGCTACAAGGTTGTCTAGGATGTAGTTATTTTCTTCTCCCCTTGAATGAACACTACTTTAAATATTGTCCACACAATCTCACATATACTTTGACCACAGATCTAACTATGGCTCTGAACAGCCAGTTGAGTATATATGTACTTGCACAAGTAGACATATGATCAACTTATTAGACATTATAAATTTCTATGCCATTAAAATCAGGACATTTTCACTTCAAGGACTACAAAACCATTCTAATAAATTAAATGCAGCAGTATTGCCAATAATACTATTTATAGCTTAGCAAAATAGATAGATCACTATCACAAAACTATCACTGAAGAGTGACATTCAGGAGTTTAAGGTACAATAATTTATTGAGCCAAGCCATTCCTTTAGGACAGTCTGTTCTGGCTCTATAGTTCAACTTTTTTAGAAAATTAAATAAACCAGCTGGCAGATTTTATTTGCTTACATGATTCAGGCTATTCTTTCAAACAAGGTGAATGAACCTGAAGAATTAGTTATTCTTCCTCATACATGTCAGTTTGCTAATGATGGTAAGTAAAATTTGGATCCTGACTGGTGAACTTTTATGACAATTTTACCTACTTTATCTTAAAAGCAAATGAACAATGAATTTTATACATAGTCTCGTTGTAATGTTAAGCAACATTTGTACCACAGAAACCTGGAATGGTTCTAACCCAAAACTAAGTGTTTTAAAGCTTACATAAGTGTAATATGTCTGTCTTTAACTGGCCAGAATAATGTCAATAGCATTGCAGTCTCAGTAGGAACATACAACATTGTTTCAATTACAATTTTTGGGAATAATAATTTTCTGATCTCTGCTAATGTTTCTGAGTCATTGGTGCTTCAAGAAGTACTCACTAAAGCCAAACCCATCCTGGAGATAAGGAGAATTAAGACTGATCTCTATCTACCCCCACATCTATCTTTGGACTGGTTTAGTCTTGCTATCCTACTAAATACTTTTCTTTGATACTTATTACATCTGGTAAAGCCAGAAGCAGGGAAATTTACCTACAGTACCACTGCATTGACTACTACCAACTATACAGAACACTATAAAAGTTTCCTGTAGTCTTCTGTTCTGTGGGACAGAAATTCAAATTGATATATCATGGTGACAAGTATAGTTAAGACTATAAAAAAATTTGACTTTGCAGAAATCTGAAAAAGCCGAGTACCCACACTTCCAGACTCCATTCCAAAGGAATGCATGTCGTAGCTTTTGCACTGTACCACCTCAGAGATTTTTCATAACTCAACCTCTGCTCTGGAACACCAATCCCTCCCAAACTGGTCCTGAAAATGCTGCATCACAGTATCAGTAAGATATGAACCATCATCCTGCCAAGGGTTAAATAAAAATCATACAAAACAGTAACATTAGGAATTTGATTCTCTAGCTTATGTTTTAATAAGAAAACAAGTAAGATTCATTTGATTTCCAGCTGATCAATCGTCAAACTTCGTTTTGAAAAACACTGCCCTCAAGAAGAGGACCAATTTCTCAAATTACATTTTTCCCATAAAGAAGCTACTTTGCACCACATACGGTTTTGTTTTGAACTCAGATAACTGTCAAGGCCTTTGGGATATGCAGAAATGTCTTCATATTTGTCCCAGTACAAGCCGTGCCAGGATTATATAGACACATACACAATCAATTCTTTCTTGGATATAAAACTCTCAAGCCAACAGGAAGGCCAGACATATATATTAAAGACAAATACCACTGCCCAACACCCTACCAAGCTATAATTCTCATTAGTCAGTGCTATTCCAATATTTCACTCATCAGTATTCCTCCTTCTCAAATTTTTATAATTATAGTCATCTTCAGAAGGAAGGTTTGAAAAATCCACTAACTACAGGGAAACAGAGAAACATTCTCTGGAGAGCTCAATGCCCACATATCAACCTTGGTAAATTTAGTATTTTAATTAGTGGAAAATTTGAGATATTATAGCTTTGCAACTACATAATGGAAGGCAACCACAGCGAGGCACCACTGCTTTTCCAAGCGTGCATTTACCTTGAGCACCCGCCTACTGTATTCAAAGCCTTAACACGCAGTAATATAATGATACCTACAAGGCCGTGCTCAGGATCAACATCACAGTCCAGAGCACTGCTGTCAGAAGTGCCTTAATCAAATTCACGATGATATTAAATCAGTTTAGTTCAGAAGAGCTAAAAGCAGTTGTACAGGAAGGTTAAATGCTTTAATAGGGAATAGTTCTCACTCCCACTTCCTTCTCCCAAAGGAAACAAACAGGAGAAACCAAAATGACAGGTAGAGATAGGGTTTTGCTGCACTTGCTTTCTTTTCTTTAACACTTGCTTTCACTTCGGATGCTCTAGCCTGAGGAGGAGAAAGTTCTTTTCTTGTGAGCAGCGAAACTGGTCAGAACTTCAGAGGTTTGTAACAAAAACTGTTAGAAACTAATGCCTCATGAGGATAAGGCAGCACACTGATCGAAATTGGAAGTAGCTTCTCCTTCCTGGCAGTGGCAATAATGATGGCGATGTGTTTCTCAGCAAGGCAGAGGAAACTTATGGAGCTTGCATTCTTTGTTGCAGTTTGGAAAGCCTTGATTAAAGGTCTATGACAAATGTTATTCAGCAAGAATTTTATTTGGTTGGTTTTTCTCTAACTGAAGATTGCGCTTGTGGTTTACATTTTTATAGTGGATATGCTGACAATATTGCCTAAGTTACAGCATCCCAATCCGAATCTCTCTACTGAAGTCAGGCTGATGAGGTATATCATAATTACCATTTTGACTTTTTACTTCGATTCTGTGGCAAGCATAATAAACTGAATACAGTGTTTGTTAAAAACCTTTGCACAGAAATTAAATTTCTCAAGTACACTAAGCATGCAAACATAAGGACAGCTTAATATATCCAGACTTGAGATTTTCCCTACCACTTCCTCCTGTACATTAGCCAACTCCTTTCCAGCTGTGCTTTCACTTTAGCTTTTGACACAGCAAATTTTTAAGTCTATATAGACATTAAAACTCTTTTCCTTGACTTTGTGTGCATTTAAAAGATTGGTCAGTACCTCACTTTGTTCATACAAGCAGGCTCCCTCAAATATTAAACCATACCAGCGTAACTATTCAGTTATGCGTACTGGTGTAACTGTAGCTCTGTTTGAAGAAGCCTACGTTACTTCTACTCGTGTAAATATGAAATGTTCTTACAAATTTACGTGGTACATCTACATTCAAGTGTTTGCACTGATCTTTGCAGCACAGGCATCTACTGGACAAAGCCCTTTGCACAGACAAATCCTAAATATCTTGATGTTCTGGCCCCAGTTTTGTTTTGCTAAACAGTAAAAGACATTCCAACTTCATATGCTCGACCACACGTTTAAAGCAAGGGGACCTACTTAAGAAACTGCTAAATCAGGGCCCCTGCTCTTGTCCTCTCCAGAGCAAGGCACGTGCCCAGCTCCGTGCCAAAGGCTGCTTCTCGCGTCGGGGACCCACAGACACAACCTATGCTCGAGTTCATAGAACAAACACAACTCCGTGAGAAAACATGCGATGACGCTCATTGTCAAGTAGCTATGTTTTGATCTACCATTTATTACTGGGCCATTCACATACTGTAAAAACCAACGTAAATACATTCCTTAACACACTTACACAAGTATTTCTCATTGGCAGTTCTGTTTGAAGATGGGTTTATGGCCATAAATGAAATGCCATTTGGGTATGAACTGAAAGCAGGCTGAGCAGCAGCAAAGGTCCCTGGAAGGGCCTCAAGGCCTGCGCTGATGTGTCACAAACTCATCACCCTGCACCAGCCCCCCCCCGGCCCGCCTCGATCCGAGGGGCTCGTCCTGCCCCCAGGCCGCGTCTGTCCCAGCCCAGCCGGACGTGGAACATCTCCCAGGCATCCCCATTATCCACAGACAGGGATTATTCGTGACTCAGAGGATTTGGGGTTGGATTGTTTGCGCGGCCCCACGCCAACTCCGGAGTTCTCGGCAACCTACATCTGCGAGAGAGAAAGCCGAGAGCAACTGGGCCAAATCCCAGCCTCAGTTTTAAGGACTTCCCTGAGGAGATTTCCGCCCACCCCCACGGATACAAAAACCCAAGCAAACCGGAGCGAGTCCTGGAGCAGCCGAGCTCGGAGGGAGAACGGGGCTGGGAAAGATAATTACGGGGACACAGCAGGGCCGCCGCGGGGAAGGTGGCGGTAGCAGCAGAGGCGGCCCGGGTCCCGGGAGGCACCAGGGCCCGGGGCAGGCCGAGGGACCCTACCGCCGGCCGGGGCCGCCGCCGGAGGCCGGCCGGGAGAAAGGCCGCTTTGTTCCCCCTCCCCCGCGGCAGGCGGCCGCCTCCCGGCCGGGAGACGGAGGCGGACGGGTGGCGTCACTCCCCCGGTACCTACCGCAGCAAGAGACTACGAGGAGCAGGAGCTGCGCTGACCTCCAAGCCGGGGAGCTTTCTGCGCTCCCCCAAGGGGCCATAACACCAGCCCGCAGGGAAGCGACGAGGAGCCGGACCTGCCACCGCCGCGCCCCCGACACGGAGCCGGAGCCGCCGCCGCGAGAGGGGCCGGCCGCGCCTCGCCCACCGGAGCTGCTGCCTCGGGGAGCGCTAGCAGCCCGCACACCCGCGCCTCATCCGCCCGCCCGTCCGCGGAGCCATGAGCCGCCACCTCCGCCGGCCTCGGCCTCCTTCCCCTCGCTCCGCTTCCTCCTCCCCGGCTGAGCTCCGCCGCGGCTGCGCACTGGCGGCCCGAGCGCATGGAGTCGCTCCCGGCATCCGCGGGCCGGGCGGGCGGGGCGGAGCAGCGGCCTCCAGACGGCGGGGGAGGGCCCGGGCCACCACGCTCCGGCGTGGCACCGCCCCGCCGCCGCCGCCGCCTCCCTCTCCTCCTCCTCCTCCTCCTCCTCCGCCATCGCCGTCGCTGCTGGGTTTCGGCGAGACCTTGGCAGCGCTCCGCTCGCCCCGTCCCGGGAGCTGCGGCGGGGGCAGCGTCCCTCGGGGCTGGGCCCTGCGGGCCGGCCTGACCTCCCCCGGGCCGGGCCGCGCCGCCGTGTCGCTGACCGAGGAGGCGGCCGCCGAGGAGAAGAGTTCAAACGGGGGAGGGAGGGTGACTCTTCCCGTCAGTGCGGCGGCAGAGCAGCCTGGATTCCCGGCTTACAGGCAAAATAACGGAATGGGTATTTGGGTGTCCTGGCTCTCTGCCCTGAAGAAAACTGTGTGAAATCAAACCCAGTCTCTAAAGCACAGAGACACCCCGGCAGCTGGCGGCCGCTGCGTTTCTGACCTTCAAATCATTTCACCAGTGAGACCCATAAACTACCCTGGGAGCAAAAAGCGTAACCGCTGTAGATGTGTAGCATCCAAAATTATGGATCCCATAGAAATTCCTCGTGACTTTTTGTTCAATTACGATTGCAGTCTTTCACCCTTTAATGACACCATTTTCCTGTTGCACAGTTACCTTGTTTAACCAAGTGTCAAAAGCAAGTGGGATTCACAGTGCAACTTCTATATTTAGCTTGAATTTCGCAGTGCCTGGTGCAGACTGGGAGCAGTGTTTATTTCCTCTGTTCCACTAGATGAACTATCTACTTGGAAAAAGAAAATATTACCAGTCCTAAGAAAAGCAAAAGTTAACTTACATTGGTAGAGCTTTGTAGCTACACCATGAGAACGTGTGTTGGATCGGACCAGAGTTCTTGCTCCGCAGATGGTGATTGCTACGGAGAATGCTCTATGCTATTTCTCCTTATTCCTCTCTTTTTTTCATAGAATCATTTAGGTTGGAAAAGGTGCATAAGATCATCGAGTCTGACCATTAACCTAGCACTGCCAAGTCCAGCACTAAACCATGTCCCTAAGCACCACATCTGCACATCTTTTAAATTCCTCCAGGCATTGTGACTCCACCACTTCCCCGAGCAGCCAGTTCCAGTGCTTGATAACCCTTTCAGTGAAGAAATTTTCCCTAACATCCAATCTAAACTTCCCCTGGCACAACTTGAGGCCATTTCCTTTTGTTTGTCATTCTCTGATTTCTCCCACATTTATTTCCCAATCCCCATCTATTTGGGAAGGAAGAAGAGTATATTGGGGGATGTCTTTTTAGGGGGGGAGGGAGGAGAGGTTTATTTAAGGGTGAGCATCTGGATGAAGATGCAGCATTAATAATAGTCACCAAAGAAGGAAGGTAAACCTCCAACTGTCTGAGAAGTTGTGGTTCAGGAACACCCCATATTAAAGATGGTATCATTGAGTTTTAATAGCCCTCAGTGGAGTGGATTAATCTTCAGGAAATTTGTTCAGTTGCAGTTTGAACCTATGAGGGATGGGACTGTTCACCTCTCAGAAGTGATGAGTATGCATACAAAATTAATGCTTTAAGGGAGAAGAAAACACAACCTTTATTTACAGGTTTATATAAGGCATTCACAGCATCTTAGCCAACAATCTTCTTTGCTTCTTTCCACTTGCAAGTCTAACCAACTTCTTCAGTGAAACCTCAGATATCCTCTTTTCCACCCAGTGTATCCCATTCCTCTTTTTGTTTGTCATAATTAACAATGGGGCACTGGAAGGATGCTCAGGAAGTCCGGCGTGTAGCCACTGAGAGCAGCATTACTGCTTTTATCAACAGACACCACACGGAGCCTGTAAACACACAGGGACTTCCAACCCTCCCACAGTAATTACGGCTGTGCATGCTGGGTGGAAGTCCTTACTGGAACCTGTTAAACTCTGCCATAGAGATAGGTCAACATTAAACTAATCAGGACATGATGGACCAGTCCTCCACTCCTCCCAAAGTTATTTTGGTCTGACTAGTTCAACCCAGTTTCTCCCACCCAGTCGTATGTTATTGAGAGAAGTGATGCGATATGATTCTCTTTCCATAGATTTTAGTTGCACAACAAAGAAGACAGCAGTAATTACCTTTTCAGATTAAGTGCTGTTCCAAACGACCCAAATATATCTGTTGGCAAAACTGATTTCGATCACTTGCACAAACTACTGGCTACTCATTACCATGTACCCAGGTTGATTGTTCATGGCTGCGGAGAGCAAAGCATCAACCCCGACATCATGGGCTTAACTTTAACATTGTTTTCAAAGACACAGAGCGAAGGATCATATGCAAAAGGGTCCTGCCTCAGTACTAGATGAGCTTGGCAAGCAAAAGGTGAGATACTGAAGTCATAATCTAAAGAAATAACTTCTGCAGGAGCAGTTTGCCTGCATATGAGGTGAGCTGGATCTTCTAAGTCCAGGAAAGAGAATGTGTTGGTAGTCCAGATAAGACACTCAAGATGTCAAGCAACATCTTCACATATAGTCTCACCAAATCTAAAAACTTTAAAGTATTTCAAAAGAGTTATTTTCCAGCAAAGTTGTCTGAGTAAAAAATCTTACTCCTTTTTTTGCTGCTCCTTCTGTGGCCTCTGCTGAGAGCTGTCTGTCTTAATCTCTTTGATGTTTTGGGCAGAAAAATATTGTTTCCCCTGTGCTTGAAAAGTACACAGTAAATCATAGACATAACTTTATATAAATGAGATTCTAATCATGACTGTGGATTTTGGGGTTTTTTAACTCTTATCAGAAGATGACTACTAAAAGTTTATCAATAGGAATAATTTTAAGCTGGCACAGAAATTGACACCATCTTTCTTTTGTATTTGAAGGCAGGTAAGATAAAACATCCTGAAAGTGCACACATGGTTCACCTTGAACCAAACCAAGCTCGTTGTAACAACAGGCAGTCATTCTTCTGTCTGAAGCTCAAGGTTGGCACATGAAGCTACTGAAGCAGCTTCAGCAGGAATTATCAGGCACCCACTGACGATACCAGCATATGATTTTTCCCCCCTGTAGTTTTACTTTCACCATTGTTTTAATGATTGGTTGTTTACAGTCACTTCACTGCCTGCCACACGTGCTGCCTTCTCACTCACCATCTTCTCTTCTTTCTCTTCTACCCCTTCCTCAGCAGTTCTCCCTTTCCTCACTTCAGACTATGCTGTTAGCAAATGCCACCCACAGATTTAACAGCAGCTTTATGACCCATTGTAGAATTTCTCCCCAGTTCATTCCTCTTTCTCTATTCCTGCTCTGACTGTCTGAAAAATTGTAGGAGAAAATCTTACAGTGTGTCGCTCTAATGCCAAGCCCTGGTTGGGACCTCTCGGCACCATTTTAATACACAATAAGAATGGAGACAATTTAAGTTTTTTACTAGATCTCAGCTAAATGAAGTAACAATAGTTTTCCTTTACCAGTCTCATTACTTTCTGTCCCATAACCTCCCTTCAGGTGAGGTCATAGAAATGTTGGCATATAAGTACCAGTGATTAATTTATGGTGAGACCTCTACCATATCTGAATTTACTTCACCTGTATTTTGCAGAACTCAAGTACTTTATCATAAAAAGGACATCAATGGAATTCTAAATAGGCCTATTTTGTGATACTATTTTTTTCCAAAACAATTATTTATAAACTTAAAGTATGAAAAAGTAGGCAGCAGAGGAAGTGGATTTCTCTCCCAGACTTGCATTTGTTTTGCCGGACAGCATATGAAGACTGGGACAAAAATTATTTGTTCCATCTATTCAGTGATTTATTATTATTTTTTTTAACAAACAGTTGGTTGTACAGCAGTTGTCTCAAGTGTGCTAATAAACTAGATTTTTATTCTACATTATTTTTAATACTAGACCACAGCTACCTCAAATCTAGAGGACTCTACATAACTTCACTGCAAAATGATGAAATATAGTAGAAGATGGTGTCAGAAATGTCTGGGTCAAGCCAATTCTGTTAAAAATATATAGCATACATCAGAATCTGCTTGTGTTGGTGTACATATTAGTATTGCTGTTGCATGCTGGAGAAAATATATCAAATGTGTTAAGCAATCATTTATTTCCCTGATATTTATCTTTAGTATCACTGTGCAGTCCAGAGGCCAATCAAGAGTAGGGTCTCATTATGCTAAGGACTGTACAAACAGGACGTGCTGTACATTCTGCAGTGGAAAACAGTCCAAATATAGCTCAGTTAACTGCAAATGAAGTATGTCTGGAGCCAGTGACAGTGTAGCTGCATCCCTGTAGCTTGCACCCAAACTAATTTTGTAGGGCATATTCGTTTAAGCAGCGCGGTGCACTAACTGCTTCTGGGATTCACGCTGGTTTCTTCAAACCACTGCAGAGCACTTGGAGTAAGTCAGTACTCTTTTTCCATGCTCTGTCACCTGGGAACTGTAGATTTGTAGACAGTTTGTAAGCTCTTTGCCTGGAACCTAAACAGAGTAACTGGATCCCCCACAGGAGAAAGGGATTTGTGTACAAGCAAGTTTTAAGAACTGCCTACAAAATTTGTTACCTCAGTTAAAAGTAATTCATGTCTCTAATGTAATAGTAGTTATTTTTTTCTTGTTAGTCATCCAAATCTGGACTGTCTCTCTTACATGTATCGGATATTATGCTTTAAATATTATTACAACTGTTTTATGTTCAACTGACTGTTCAGATTAAATCATGAGTTGTAGTCACAGGCTCTGTAGTTTCCCTGACAATAATAGCACTTCTGTCATATGCTGCATGAATTGCTATTGACTAATTTTGTAGTTTTAGACATTTCTGGAAATGTTGCCCAAGGTTGTTCATTTATTAAAGTGCATTGCTGGTGCTGCAAGGACAATCAAACAGAAGGAACTTCAATTTGGAATAACCCATGTGACAAAGCGTGACCTAATTCAACCTGCAATTACACTGCGTAACATAATGCTTAGGTGAGTACCTACAACTTGGTAACACCACCAGCGTTAAAACTGCTTTTGTTCTTTCCTTACTGTTAACTAAATCAGCTTAACTCTTACTGGGGCAGTATGGACCTAGATGGCAGGCAAAGATCAACAAGTATGGTGATACCTTCGTTCCTCCGCCTGCATCCTTAATAACAGCCCCCGAAGTGGCTTAAGAACCGCTGTATTACCATTATTTTACTACAGGATTTCCAGTGCACTAGAGAAGCATTAGTGGTTATCTACTATCATTTTGGACCTTTGACAGAGTAACTGTTGTGTTCAGTAGTTCAGGCAGAAAAGTGTAGTGCTCGTTGGGATGCTTTTGCTCAAGCCAGTAGCTGTCAGTTACTGCGTCTGTATTTCGCAGCCTGAGAGAAGCTCAGAAGCCATCTCCTCTAACCTTGGCTGACCTTCGGGTTACATTAAGGTCTTGCTACAGTTAGTTAGATGACCTGACTCACAGTTCTCATGAACATTCACCTAAGAGATATCACTGCTTTTGGATTTAAAATACAAACTTAACTTTATTTGTAAAATCAAACCTACATTAAACTGCACAGAAGACAGAGTAAGTGCATATTCCAAAAGATGTATGTTAGTATATTCAAGAACAATGTTCGCAATTCTATGATTCTATGAATATAAATTAAAACAAAATGTCTTGAGCATAATAATTCAATATTTTAATTGGACCTTGTGGTAGGGTGATATCTTGTAGTGAAGAAAGATGTCTTTTTTTTTCTTTTTTTTTTTTTTTAGCATTTCTCCATCTTTTAATTAAAAACCAAGAAAATGTGAAAGGAATATTAGGATTATGACATTCACATTTTGTCACCTATTCTTCAGAGAACATGCCAACAGTACATTTTACATCTAGTCATTAAATCTACAGGAGTAAATTAAGGCCTGGGTTTCTAAATCCCATTTGCATCTTTCCGTGCATCTGCTGTGAGTGAGAGTGGGAGACCCACAGCAGAAGAGATCGCCTCGTATTCCTGCTCCTCTGTAGCCACAGAGATTTGGAGAAGCGTTTCAATATACTAAAAAATGCCTTTAGGACTAGACTCAGTTGTTTTACATTTTAGTTTTCCACTGTGCCAGACAGTTTTGCACTTCATTTTTCCCTTTCAAGCTTTAGTCCTACTATGTTATGTTGCTTATTTATTGAAATGATGTTTTCAATATATTCCTGTCAGGCTTGTAGAAGTCTTTGACACCCTCCAAGTGAGAAGTAGCACAATAAAATTGAAATATTTTCATGGCGATATTCAGAGATTTTAGAGCTACAGTCGGTATCATGAACTGCAGGAATTAGCATTGTTCCCCAAAGTAACTGAAGCTCTGCTAATGCCAAGTTTTCCTGAAATCACTCCTGGATCAAGCTCCAAATTTTGCATTTGTAAAAAGTTCAACCATTTGATGAAGTTTCGCTTGTCTGCAGACAGCTGGCTTTTTTTTTTCCCACTGGAAAAAAGTGATAACGGCTAATAGACAAAGGCTTTTGTTTGTTTGCTACAAAACAGCTGCTTCTAATCTACCTTGGACTCACACTGGTATTGCAGTATCAAGGAGGATGTAAGCAAACAAACAAGAGGACAATGAGATCCTGAAGGGCAGATTTCCAGCACCAGAAAACCCACTAGTAGTGGATTCAGATGCAATCTGATGCAATAGCAATGTAGTTCACTGCAGTCATTTATTATATTGTCCTTTAGCTCCAAATGTGCAGAATAGTTTTCTACTGAGCCTGCATAATTGCATTGCAGGAGATATCTGGGACTCCTGGAAATGCTGGCAGCTGGGATCATTTTCTTCTGAATTAGCACGTGAGGCTCTTAAAATTCAGAAAGGCATTTTGTTATTTTTCACAGTGTTCAAATGTTACTTGTTTATTCACGACTGTTCAGAGCAAAACGGTAAAGACAGAGGCTCTGTCAGTAATAAACCCTCCATCACTCTCTGCAATCCTGTCCCTGATGGCTGGTCTGTGACACAGAAACCCAGCTAGCTGACGCTGCAGCACCCGCCTCTCATTGCGCTCCCCTGTGCGCCTCCCCCCCTCCCCTTATTCATCACGAATCTAGAGCTGGAAGGATAAAAATTGAGGGGAAGCCAATATTTCCTCACACTTAATCTGTGTGTCCAGAGACAGTATACACTCTGGCCATGCTGTTAATCTCTAAATCCCCTAAACAGATAAAGCTTTCTAGAGAAGCTGCTGTAGACACTGAGGAGAAGATAAAACTCACTTGGTTGCTTCCTTGGAAGACTTCAACTTCCTAGACTGAATGTTGACATAAAGTGCAGGAACAAATCCCTGTCTTGGTCTGGCAATTTCTTCCTGTAGGAGGAGATAAAACCTGCTGAAAATAGGGGCAGAACTATAAACCTTCATTCCAACAATCTGGGACATCAAGAAACCTATCAAGACAGCTTCCAGCTCGGATGCTGTGCACAGCGATCATGCTGGCTTCTCCCGGCCAGGCTCCGTACAGACATGGCGCTTGTTGCTGTAAGGATTAAAATGTCCTTGACAAAGGAAAGGTCACAGAAAGCTCCACATATTGCTGCAACTTTTCTGTCGACTCTAAAGCTCTGCTTATTAGCTACTCATTCCTTGCTCTTCCAACCAGGAGCACGGAGAAGTGGAATGTATCACATATATTTCAGTTTGCTGCCTACTCCAATTACCTATTAAACAGACCCAAACTAAACTCTCACTTTCAGTACAGACAATTCTGCATAGGATAGTCCAGCCTAGCTGTAAGACCTACTTAGCTCTGTGACAATTTGTGACATTTAGGCTTTGCCAGAAAAGAAAAAAGGGAAGGTCAAGAATAATACAAGATCAGAATGCTGCTGACAGGACTTCCACAGGAGCTGGCACAAACTGGCACTAAGTCAAGAGATAATTTTTTGACTCTGCCACAGTTATCCTCCGTGACCCTGAAAAAAACAAAGTCTTTCTGAGTCTCAGTTTCCAAGGCAAAGAACAAGATAATCCCCCTTTGCCCACCTTTTCCATTTAAACGGGGGTGATTTTGATGGTGCCGTGAATGCACAGTCCCCATAGCTCAAGGATTCTGGTTTCAAGTATGCTATAATGTGTATAATAAACTAAATTAAAGAATTTTATAAAAGACAAGTGCATTCATGAAATGTATGTCTGGCAATTCAGCAGGCTCTTAGCGTAACTCAATAGTAGAAAGCCTCTTCGTCTGCTTTCTTTTCAAAAAAATAAGGACAGTGCAAAAGCGAAAGAGGCATCCATGAAGTAAAGATTCACAGAGAGTAGGGACGCAAATACCCTGCATCAAGATAAGGCCTCTGATTCATTGTACTGCAACCAAGAAATGAAAATGAAAATTCAGTCGCATTTCTGGGAAAATGTTCCCCGTGTATAGATGTGCACCAAACACCTGGAAATCTCTCAAGTGAAATTTATAACTGCTAGTGCAAATTGCTTGCAAATTAGATTTCATTGGAATTTCAAGCTCCTCCCCCCACTTTAATTTCCTCCCTCCAAGAAACGCCCCAGCCCACATAAGGAACACACAAACTTTTTTTTATACATATATATGCCTGCATAATTTATACGTTAAGAGAAAAAGTACTTTAAGCTGCATTCAAAAGTGAATAAATTTTAGCAATGGATGCATATACAGCCTTCATTCTCTGTGCTTGTTCATTACACAGCATTCTCCAAATAACAAATGGGTATTTATTCTCCTACTGTTCTTCTTAGGTGACTACCAGGTAATATCCCCAGCGTCAAACGGTTTATTTTTTAAACCTGTTGCTAATCTGTTCAACAGACTGCTCAGAAGTTATATGTCTGGGGTAGAAACCCCTTGACTAATAATTATAATTAAGTAATGAAGATTATGTCACTGTATCTGGTGATCTGGCAGGTGAGGGAATACATGAAGAAACAGAATATATAAAGATGAGCCAGTCTAGAAGATATGTATCCCATAGTCTTCAGGGTATTCACTAATAAAATTACCGAATGATTTGTAATTATATTTTGTAAGCTAAGGGAGAGCCAGAATCATATCTAAGGAATTGGAAATGAAAAGATGGACTGATTAATTGTTTTGTTATATATAAAGAAATACTAGTAATTACAATTTGCTAAACATATCTTGAACTATAGTAAATGTCATTAAGGTAATAAGCAAGAAAATCTATATGTATCTACACCAGTGAGGACTAATAACAACAAGTCAAAGGATGCAGATGCAAAAAGCATATGACACCTTCGTATTTTAGTTCAGAATTTGATCAGATGATAGCTATTTGATACAGCTATAAAATCTCATAGGACTTTAGGAGTCATGGAGAGAGGAGCAATTCCATAGTCAACAGCAACATGAATTTGAGATCCCTCTCCAGTGAGACAGTATGATGACAAACATAAACAGTAAAATACAAACTTACCTAGTTAAATACAGAGGAAGCCCTTGGTAAAAAAAAAAAAAAAATTCCAAATTTGATAGAAATTTTCAGGAAAACTTTCCAATTAGCTTGAAACAGCATGAGTGGAATTCTACATGAATTTGAAGTCAACAGCAAAATACCCACGAGCTCCTGTGGGAGCAGACAATGTTTCATGCTATTTTATTCAACATACATTTTTATACTGCGTGTATTGCTGCGGTCTCTGACTATCTTGGAAGATGACTACTGTCTGTCACACGTGGTCGCTGAGCTGCTCCCCTGGGGCAGAAGTGAATGTGTGCCGGGTGGTGCGCTTTGCTCTGGAGGTGACATGGAAATATCCTCCAGGTAACTCCAGTGCTTCTTTACCAAAAAACTGCAATGCATGTGGAGGCAGGCGGTAAAGTCTGTCTGGAATCAGGCACATATACCATGTGGCTAGCACTTGGATTTGGCCACTGTAAGGAGGTCTACAATGATGCCGACGTGCAGAGGCTGCCAAGAAGAAGGTCTGAGCCCATACCGGGACCTCTCCTCACCAGCTTGACTGTACACACGCTTATACTGTGGTCTGGACAGTACTGGCAATGAGCAGCTGCAAGGAGGAGGGAAGTCACAATCACATTTCCCTTTCATAGCATTGCATTGCCAGTCTTTCATCTGCCGGGTTATCTGACCTATATTTCATCCTCTCCAAAGTAGCTTAACTTGTAAGAATCTTCCTCTTTGTACATTTTTAATTCAGAAGAGTAGCTTGTACTGATTATACCACAGGACCTCTGAGTTTTACCACAGGTGGAATGACTACCTACATTTATTCAGCTGGCTCAGCAAACAGCCCTTTAAGAGTAATTACTGACAAATTAAAAAAGTCAAGTTAACCGCTACAGACATACAAAGGGATCACACAATGTCTTAATCAGAAAAATACTGTTTGAAACAAGACATCATCAAAGACTGTTAAATTGAAAAATGTAAAACATCCATTAGATAACCAACTTACCATTTGATCTACTGTCATAATTCTTAAAAAGTCACAAACCCAAAATGCTGCTGTAGCTGCTTACTGGTGGAATACAGATGGTAGAATTTCAGCAATCAAGTGATACAAAATTATGGAAATAAAAAAATAAAATGCCCATTTCTTAATTTTAGTAGAGTCTAAAGGTATCCAAATGTAATACTATGAAACTATGTCTTTCTAGTAAATACTCAGTTTAAATGGTGTACTTGGAGATTATATTGCCAGCTCTACGCAGCACTCATATTTTATAAATTTGAAGAGTACTGATAATAGATCTGACGTAGCATTTCCTCAAATGCTGTTCTGCATTGATCTGAATATGAAGAAAGCAGGTGTGATTTTTTCCAGTGTAGCCAGCAACATTTTATAAAAGAATTCAAGCCTAAAAAGTCAACAAAGTCTCATTACAAATGGAAGAAAATTAAACATCGTCATATTTAGTTGTTACAATTATTAAAACATTCAGCTGGTTTGTCATGGACTCCCTGCAGGAAAAACTAAGTTCAGCATTACGTAAACAACAATAATGTCCTTAGCAGTGGGAAATCTAGGGAAAGTCACACCATGAAAATTTTCAGTGTAAATGAACTAGTGAGGTAGTCTCCTCCACTCCACTTTAAAAGTCAGTATTTTTCATACTGCTGCCACATTGAAATCTTAGTTATTAAATTAAAACAATAAATAACTACAGTATCAAAGGTATAGCTCAGTCTGTTGACTGCTACTAAACATTGATATTTTAGTTGTGAAATGAAAAGTCTGGGTTTCTTTGGGTAGCTCTTCCAATTACAAAAATTCCTATTCATTATAAATACACGATGGCAACAGTCTTGGAAGAAAAATACTATCAAAATGACATCACACCTAGGATTTTAACTTAAATTCTTTAACTTCCTTCAATAAACAGTAATAGGTTAAATGCTACCAGGTTAAAAATAATAAAAACAAATGTTTCTAAGTACAGGTCATTGATATTATTACCATGTAAGATATTTACTTCAATTCTTCTGTTGAAGTTTTCTCATATTGTGATCAGCAGAAGTCTCTTTCCTTCCCTAAGGAACCTTCACATTCATACTTGCTTTAAACTTTGCAGTATTTTCTCTTAGGTGATCCAATTGTGCTTTTAAAAAAATCTGGATCTATGAGTCTTTTGCATAAAATTAAACAGCCCCCACTCCTATTTTTTGTATCTTCGGGAATTCAGAGCTGTTAGCAGGGGTGGTCAACACCAAAACTGTGGCTCTTACTTTGGGACACATACATTTCTTCCCAAACTTGGTGCTCATAGAATCACAGAAGGTTTGGGTTGGAAGGGACCTTAAAGACCATCTAGTTCCAACCCCCCTGCCATGGGCAGGGACACCCTCCACTAGACCAGGTTGCCCAAAGCCCCATCCAACCTGGCCTTGAACACTTCCAGGAGGGGGCATCCACAACCTCTCTGGGCAACCTGTGCCACTGTCTCATCACCCTCACGGTGAAGAATTTCTTCCTTATATCCAATCTAGATCTACCATCTTTTAGCTTAAAGCCATTACCCCTTGTCCTATCACTACTTCCCTTCTAAACATGTTCCTTTCTTAATCCACATGTGCAAAGGCATGCATTATGTAAGGTGAGCATAAATATAAAGAAATTCAACAAACACATCAACTGGAACAGGCAGTATCAGACTTTTCTTATGTTCTCTGCAGGTACTAGCCATAAGGTAACATGCACAAAAAGAAAAAAATATTCCCAATATTGAAGTTACGGAATTTTTGGAGGAAGCATTTGTGCTGGTGTGCTGGGAGAAGCCAGTGTTTGCCATGAGCAGGACACTTGGCCAAAGTCCATGGGCAGGCGAGGCAGCCTTTGTTCCTGCTCAATGAAGGAGCAATTGAACCTGAAGCTGCAGGTCAGAAGGTAGGGCGTCAGGGCCAGAGCATGGCTAAACCGCCCGGACCAGCGGACGGACTGACAGCAGACACGTGCATCTGTTGATCCGAGGCAAGAGGGAAGAAGGGAGAGATGGCAGCGTCATCACCCTGAGGAGCCACGTTTGCAGCTGTGTGGGGAAGGAGCAGACTGAGCTCCCGAGGTGAAACTCACGGGAAAGGACAGCTTGGGAAATGTGAGGAAGTGAACTGCCTGCTGCTATTTGGCCTTAGCGTGTCCACACAAGCAGGACGCTGTGTAGATTTCTTTGTAAATAAACTGAATTTCGCTAAAGGAAGACCTTATTGTAAAAATCAATTTCCCCTACCAGCAGAGTAATTGGGCACAGCTCTGAATACTGGCTAAGCATTTGAGTCAAAAAGCAACAAGATAAAGCTTTGAGCTTGGTAGAAAGGTTACTAAAAGAATGTTTTCAAGCCTATTCTGGAACATTACAAAACTTATTTCTTCTCCAGCCTTATGCCCAGTGCTCACTGCCACCCTTCTCAGAGGTTCCTTTCTTACTGCCGGTATGTGAAAAGCATAAACACCAGGGATAGCCTGGCTTCCTGCAGCAGATTTCTTTCATGCCTCTTCAGGTTTCAGAGCAAAGTCCAAATACAGATTATATGGGAAAATCACCCCTAACAAGCAGGAAACTGATGGCAAATAAACGGGTGGAGGCATAAGAGGAGCGAGAGGAGTGGTTATCTCTTACCACGGTTTATTTATCTTTGCATCAGTGTGGAAGGCATATACCAGTCCTGACTGTTTTTGAAGGGGAGGTATTCGAAGGCCTGTGTTGGCACAGAGGGCTGAAGAACCAGGAGAGATATAAAGCATTATCAGCTTGCTTCCTCCAGCTCACAAACCACCCAAATTGTCCCTCCATACCTACTGTCATCATGCAAAAGCATAACACTTCTCTTCTGTAACACCCCAATACACAATTAGCCCAGGGAACTTAGAAGATGCTATGCACATATATGTATATATATGCCTTTTTTGATAAAGCCCTATACTCAGAATATATCACTAAATAAATATTATTATTCAATAAGCCCATGTTTCCTTGTGCTTTATTCCGAGATTAGACAGACTATCATGCTACAGTCAAAAGAGTACAGTATCACCTGAATGCGCGAGGAACAAAAGATCTTCCTCATAGAGATGTGAACACTAAGCAACTTCACCAACCGTAGTGAAATTACTCCCTGTAACCTACAGCAGTTTATATTCTTAAGTGTTTAAATCTATGGTTGTCTTCAATCTTGAGACAATTGGTCAGTAATATAAAACTTTATTTGTATTGTGTGTCATTCACTTATTTACATGAAAGCACATTTCGTTAATGGAAGGGTTCTTTTTCTTTAGAAACATTGTATTTTGAGTTTGGGGCACTAGGTAAATAATAGATAGTATCCAAACTAAATAAAAGTAACATTTGCACTGTGAATTATTTTCTTTTCCCTCTTGTTGGAAACACTCCCTCCCTCCCTGCTAGTAACCATAAATCTTTTTCTTTAATGCTCTGTTAGCTTTAATAAGTACAGCACAGTAGCCAATGCTGGCTTTCACTTACTGTAGCTGAATGTTAAGCAGCATTGCAAAATGTTAAGTTGCAAGATAACTGACTAGTTTTCTTAAGACTTTTTAGGGAGACTGAGAATTAACAATGCTTCTCACCTCCCTCTTCACACTCCAATAGGAAAATGCTAATTTACTATTAACCTCGTCACAGCTGTCTCACATTCCATTTTCTCCATTTCACAATTTAGACAGGAACATATGCGCTGGCACCGTGCATCGTTGATGGAAAAGCAGTTGGAATTCCTTTCAGCGAAGATTCTGCTCACAAAACTTCATCCAAGAAAAGAAGAAAACTTGCACTATTTAGGGCATAAACCCCCTCTATCAGAATTGCAGTGCTTTCTCATATGATCTTGTTGATAATGTCCTGATGCTTTTTTGGCTAAGTTTCTAACTACAGTTATCTATCACCTGACTCCTGCAAAACAAAATACGACTTTAGTTCTCTTAACACTGACGGTGGCAATAGGTACTGAATTTCTTGCGGGAGTCCTAGACCACAGTCATCCATACTGCCTACGTGTTAATATGCCTGTGAGGAAAAGTTTGGGGGCAGGCAGATAGTTTCACAGCATCCGCAGACGGCCACAGCACATCGCCGGATTTGCCTGCCCGCCGCCCCCCAAGGTATCCTGCCCCTCCTCGCTCTGTGCCACCAGGCACAGGCACCGTGGCTGTGCCCAGTGCTGTGACATGCAGTGCTGGATGGAGCAGCTCTCACCTTCTCACGCCTGCTGTAACAGCAGCAGAGCTGGTGGGGATGAGCACTAGTTTCCCACAAGCAATGATCTGGTTGTAGTGAATCTGTACACACAGATCAGGACATCATTTCACTTTGAAATAAAACTCCAGCGTGGAACATGATTGTTCCCTGACAAAAATCTTCAGTCTTGAGCAGCTCAGCAGATTTACCCTTGCTGCCACAAGCCAGACAAGATCCTTTACAAAGTGGCTATGACCAAGCCAGATCACCCATCCTATCTATACTAGTTTCCAAGACATGGGAGACAGACTGTTTCTTCCCAAGCCATGGCAGCGGCACTTTTCCTCCCCTCCAGGGCAAGGGAAGCTCAGCTGCCCAGCCCAGCCATCTCTGCAGCATGGCTCTGCGAGCGTGCTGCTGCAGGTACACACGCTGCCAGGGCGGGGAGCAAGGCTGAAGGGGAGACAATGTCTTTAGAGAAGGGACATGCTTTGCACACCCCTGTTTATGGATGGCATACTGGCAAAGAGCAGACCTGAGTGCCTGGGGCTGTGGTCAACAGTCTGCAGTAGTTATAACACCCCAGGCTAGAGCACTTTTTGGTCCAGTGTGGGTCAACGTAGAGTTAAGCAGATGTGCTGTCACCATAGCACAGCATCGCTCCACTAATCTCAAATGCCCGTTTTACTTACCAAGGACATATGAAGAAGCAACAGGTTCTCTGTTCACATAGATGTAGGTCAAGCATCTAAGACAGACAGACAGCAGGGTAGTACCATTAGTGTGGTGCCATCAAGGAGACAGCTATCTCTACCAGGTGCCCAGGTGTTGCCACCTGGGGCCAGAGATCTTCTCCAGGCAATTCTGCTAGTACAAGCTCTGCAAAGAAATGAGTCCAGCCTTAGCAAAGGAATGTGAGTAGTGATCTGGCAGGAGCCTGACTTCTAATCATGAGTCTGCCCTCTCCTCTTTTCCAGCATATTGGGAGACAAAAGAGACTGAAGATTTGCTCATGGGAGACTTCTTTGCATCTCCAAGTACAGGCTCGAACTAGCAGGATAAGGCAATGAAGTAGGAGACATGAAAAATATGAAGATCAGTGCCAAGTTTCTGTGCCTGATTTTTGCCCATTCCTGTTAAACTGTCCATAAACAGAGCGTATGTGTTGCAGCGTGTTCACGGCTTCTGTAGCCCCCAGCCACCATGCCCATGCAGCAGCCTCTGTCAGGGAGAGCACTCAGACCCAGAGGATGGGGAGGAACAGAGCATCTGGGCCTTTTTAAGATCTGAAAGAGTAAGAGGCCACACTAAGCATATGTTCTGGAAATCACAGACCTGATTTCCAGAGGGAATATTTTAAAAGATTTCCAGGCCAAGAAGAAGAGAGAAGGATAATGAGATTTTTCAGGTATAGGTACCTCAAAAATAACAGTTAAAAAGCACACATCCCTGTGGATAGGGCTATTCTGCTAAGAGGGACAGATTTGTCTTCTCTGTGATGTGAAAGATGGGTTTTTCTTTTGCTGCTAATTAGGCAGAGTTGCCCTGTTTGGCTGAATTGAAAGTGTCTGCTCTTTGGTTTTGTACGGGAGTCGGCTCTTGGCAGACAGAAGAGAGGACACTTTCCTCCTCTTGGGGTTTTGTGCACACTATGGGTTGTGGCAGATGCGATAGGGCAAGTGGTCTCACTAATGCATTTTGGTTTCCCTATTCTAAAGCTGCCAAGATGGGACACTGGTCCAACCTGGACTGGAGACTTTGGCCTTAAACTCCTTAAACTGTAAATGCTTGCAGAACTGTAAAATACCTTAGGACTGTTCCAAAGTCAAATAACATCAATATAAGGTGCCAAAGTGAGTCAAAGCCTATATGTACTTGTCCATTCATTGCACGAGCTAGGTGGCCAATAAAGTTGTAGCAATACCAAAGATACAGATGCTGACATTTTTATGCAGAGGGGAAAACATTCTTTATGAGTCTAATGGTATACATTCAGTTCTGCTGTCTGTGTAGTCACAAAAAAAAAAAGAGATTCTAATCCATAATGGTGGTTGTTCCTGATGTGGAGGTGTGAGTGGTGGCGTACATGGTCCTAGGAGCAGCTGGTAGTGTCTCATTACCCAATGGCAGTTCCACCCAGGGATGGCTCTCCAGAGCTGCTGGCTGTGTAGGGTGGGCAGAAGCAGGTTACCGGGTGGCATAACCTGCATTAATTCCCTTTGATATTGAGGGAAAGGTAAGTCTAGGTGAGTTGGGAGTAGGCATCATATGGCCTTCCAGGTCTCATGCGACTTGCTGTCAGCCGTGGGAGCACGAGGCAGCATGGTTATGCAGTTGCTTAACAGTCTGGTGAAGGGGCAGATAAAGTGATTTGTGGTGACTGTGGGTTGTGGATAAGGCTGGGATGCAGATAAAGCTGGGAAAGTGTGTACTAGGTGGGCCTACAAGACCTCAAGGTTTGTAGGACCCACAAGAGCATCTCAGTGTGCCCCAGTTGATGTGACAAGCATAGAAAGCTGAGGTACCAGAAATAAGTGCACAACAAAGATGAAAGGTAAGACTAGACATTCAGTATTACCACCGAAGACGTAGCCCACGCTCTTGTGCTTAAGTTTCAGGCTGTATACGTAGCGGTCCCACTGTCTCCAAAAGTCAATGGAAGCAATGCCTGAATACAAACTCAGTAAGGCTTCTAGATTGTGGGGAAATATTAAATAACATCACACACGCACACACACACTTGTTTCCTCTTACACACAGAAGAAATACGGGCTGAGTATCTCAGCAGGCTTTAACCTCCTCATTTATAACATCACATTTCCTCAGATACAATAGGTAATTTCACTGGGATTCAGACTTTCCTGGTGCAAAGGAAACATTTAATTGCTCACATGCATTTTAATGGTTCTGGTTTTAACTGGCAACTCCATTAATGTCAGAATACTATAAAGACATACAAAACAATTTTACAAGAAATCTTTAGTCATTAAAATGTTCAAAGACAATTTTCTAAAGCACAAACGGAAGTTTTCAATTTTCTGAAAATCCCAAACTGCACCAGCTTACAAGACTATTTTAGTGAGCTTAAAAATATTAATTCCATTAAAGCAACTTGATTTGATGACTTACAGACATCTTATCCATGCCCATATTTTTCCTGTTTTAAAGGCTGGAATCATATGCTAATCATATATACCGTGTTATCATCTTTATCTTGTTATTATATTTAAAATGCTTACTTTAAAAATTCTGGACTGCTAGATCACTGAAACCAAACAATAAAGCAAACAACTAATTTTAAGAATGCAATGAGAAACAAATGAAATTACAGCAGGTCTTCTGCTGTGACTGTAATTCAATTTCTCACTGAGTGTGATCAGCTCTTCCTCTCTTGGCGAAGAGTGCAACGGACAGCACCGGCTGTCCACTCTGTGAACAGATGTAGGGCTGGTGGGGCAAATTGTTTCTGGTGATGACAGCTTTGGCTCACCAAAGAGATTAGGACACAGGAATCCGCTAACTACAAAAACAGTGAATTGTTGCACTGGTAGTCCTTTCTCCAGCGTTAGAGAGGGTATATCAGTGTCACCACCTACTGCTAATTCCCTGCATTATACGGCACATGTAGATGAAGGCAGCGAAGTCTTTCCTTCACCTCAAGCCATGAAATAACCAAATGTGCATCAAGTTAAATCCCTCTGTGCTGGAGGGAGAGGTGAAGGCGGTGGAAGGGCCAAAGGTGAGAAAGAAGTGGATAAGAGGTGGGCAGTCAAGCTGTCTCTTCTCAGTCTCAGAACTCGTTCAGTTGTAAATCAGATCACCTTTGTGCTACTTTTCCTTTTCTTGGAGAGATTTAGAGAACCCAGTAGCCTAAAGCAAAAGCTTAGTGAGCCAGGCTGCAAGTCCAGGCTTGTTTATCATGGCCATTACTCATGAAAACTTTCAGCACTTTCTGAAATGGTTTTCTCATGCCCATGTGGTAGGTATTTTCCAACCAGAGGAGAAAATGCAAAACTTGTCCCAAAGAGCATAAAATTAACACGCAGAACTTGAAAGGATGCAGCTTACAACAGGCTGCATCTTAGAGACCGAGCTTGGCAGGAAAATTTTCTTCTGTTCAAATGTAGCTTCTAGTCCATAAAACATACTTCAGTGATATCAGTTTGGATTTTCTTGACCTCATAGAAGAAGGGAGTATTCAGAAGAGATTCAAGGCATAGAGGACAATGTGATATTAGATGTGACAGGCATTGTACATGGAAGCCTGCCTCACAAACACAATCAATGGGATGATGCAAAAAGACGTGAGGTAAACAGAATTTGTTAGAAAGATTCTAGAAGGGAAAAAGAAACTCAGAGCAATAGGTTGAAAAGGGAGTCCAGCTTCAGATGGATGTGGACGTGGCTGCGTTTAGTCTGTGCCAGAGGGAAGACATTTAAGGCTCAAGAAGGTCAAGCTGTAGCAAAGCTACTATAGTCAGGATGGGAGATTATGAGCACCTATAAATAAGTTATGATCTAAGAACGGCCTAATAGGATGTGAAGGGTGAAGTGAGGGCTTGATTCCAATTCAGTTGGAAAACTTTAAGATTGCAGTAATAACTCCAAAATCCACTTCAGAACTGAAGTGCAAATGGAGGAATACATTATTCATTTCCCTCTTTTTCTGTATTTCTCTTTTTTCCCCTGTGCTGCCAGTGTCTGTAGGTTCACTTTCGATGCATCCTTCTCTTCCAGCAATGATTCTTCTGTTTCTGTCCTCTTTCTTCCTCCCTAATTTTCCCAGGCTCTTTCCTTCCTTCTGCTTTTTTCTAGCTTCCTGCCATTAATTTCTGTCTACTTTTCCCTATTCTCTTGCTTAGTCTCATGTCCCTTTTTACCAGCTCAATTCTAGCAATTGCTTACAGTTAGAAACCATATGTTAGATTCACCACTGACTACTCCTGTTTTTAAATGCAACTCCTGTTATTTCAGCAGCCAGAAGCACTTCATTGGCATGGCACTACAATAGCAACACAAATGGGGAAGGGAATTAGACTCCCATATTGTCAGTGATTAAAATCACAGACTCAGTAAGGCTCAAAAGGAGTTGAAACTCTGCAGTTAGTTCTGCATCATGCCCATATACATGTAGAGGTGTCTCCCCTTTACATATGGGGTCAAGGTGCAGGAGAAAAGCTGCAGCTCGCAGCTGGGAGGACACGTATGGCATCACGAGACATCTCTTAAAGAGTGACTGACTGTTTCCTGTAACGCATGGCAAGCTGTGGCACTGCACTAGAATCCAGGGGTAAATCAGGACACCTTTGAATGTAAGCAAGGCTACCAAATGTCTGCGGTTTGCCCAGACTTGTCTTCTTCTCCAGCCCTCAAAATCTTTCTGGGTGAACGTCTGACATATGAAAGCCCTTTGATGATAAAATTGTTGGCCCTACTATACTTTGTTGTCACAAAATGACATCAGGTTGATGCTGCTCTTAGTGGCTGATACATAGCAAAAAGGTCACATCCTCTGTGTTTGGCAGCACAGATCCTAATCCTGATCCTAACAACCGTCTATCAAAATTTTCCCTTGGCCAAAAGACCAACAGTTGAATGCAGTGGTTAACAAAGAGGAGAATAACAATAGTCCAGCTGTAAACTGGGCACGGGTGTACCGCTGGCCCAAGGATGACCCCAGTCTGGTATTTGGATTATCCAACAGTGCCGGGCAGTGCTACAACCCTGCTTCCAGTTGTATGATCTGACCTTGGTACAGGGGCAACCCTTAAACTCTTAAGCTAAATGCGTATCAAGTCAAACACTAGTCAACCTGATCTAATAAATCCATGGATGGTCCAAGTGATAAAAGCCTTGAAATGACTGTGTGTGCCCTGCACAGTCACAGCACTCCTATGAACATGAAGGAAAGATGAGGTGGTGAGCCACCCCAAACACAGAGTCTGCCTGTGACACAGGCACTAACTGTTTGTGCCACAAAGGGCCACACAGTGACAAGAGGCTGCTACATAGCTGGAGATATGCCATGCATCCACATGGATGGGAAACCCCTGAAAAACCTAAAATACAGCCAGCAAAATAGTTTTATACAAATATATTTTAGCTATCGGCTTATTTTCTCTGGGTGCATTGCAGGCTAGTTTCTTGGAATTTTTCATACCATGACTGCAAGGCAGCATGTGCCAATACACATGTCCTTACACAGCAAGTACTGCTGATAAATATAATTTCTACATAAATGCTTCCTTAGGAAAAAGGGGTGGTTTCTTCTTTTCCCTTTGTTATGATCATTTGTACCAACTGTTAACAACATTTTTTAAAACATCTGTCTTCTGAGCAGTATGTTGTCCTAGACATGACACTGTCAAAAAATATGCTTAAATGAGGCACCCTATTTTCAAACCTGGTTCCTTAAACTTAATTGTGTAAATAAAACTGTGGTCAGTGAAGCTTCTCACTGGTCTCAGTCAATTAGCATCAGTGATGATGAGAAGTATCAGTTCTCCAGAAAATTAAGGCTCCATCAAAATCATCCAGGTTTGTCACTAATTAGAAATGCCAATTTTTTTTAATGATTTATTTTGATCTCTGAATGTTAAAAGCAACATGAGACATTTGCAGAACTCATACTCAGTACCTAATGAACACTCAACTTCTGTCCATCAGTTTATTAATAATTACTGCATGCATAATTAGAATTAAAAATTTATCTCTAGATTTGCAGCTTTATCTTGGAGTTCATAAACTGATTTACAAAAGGCCTGTAGCATATCTTCACTGTAAAAGCCTCCTTTGCCCTGAGCTCAGTAAGATTATTTTTAAACCCCTGAGAGCTTTTGTTGGTTAGCTGTTAGAGCATGTGGGAGGACAGGACCAAGTGTACAATTTTGGCAAATACAGCTGCCATTAGTGAAGCACAGAGTGTGAATTAAAGTGTCTGTATTGCTGAAAATGTTCAGAACCTTTTAAAAAAAGCCTCCATTTTATATCAGTCAATTTAAATACATTAGTTTTGAGATTTTTTTTTTGCAATTTTTCATCACAGGAAGTCAAGATATTTTATGCTCTTTCATACAGAAAAAGCGTTGGATTATGTTAAGTACGTTATATATATACATTCCATATAAAAGCTATCTTCCGAATACATAGAGACTGCAAAACCAGCCACAGTTAAATGTGTCTGCACAACCTCTTGCATATTCATTACATGCAGGCTTTTTGAACACATACTCTCATGCTACTTCTATGGAATATTTTAAACCTGTTTTCACTAGGAAAACCTTCTTCTACACAGGAACGACCATAGCAGCACACCATCCTAAAATAAGCTTTTGACATTTTTACACACCAGCCCTGCAGGCTGAGTGTGCTGTTGCTTTCCCAGCTGTTTGTTGCCTACGCTTTGCTGGGAACTTTCACCATCCCCTTCTGCAGGTCGGAAAATCAGGGGTCCCTTCCCTTCTCTGTTTGCTCCCAGCGTGGCCAGTGTATTCAGTCCACCCAGGGCTCCAGTTTCAGGATGTCCAGCTGGGTCAGAACTGGTGGCATGGCTGTTTTCATCTGCAAGATTGTGGATGGCGGCAGGCAAACAACGAGCACCTTGGGTACAATACTATCTCCAGTCAGTACAGCCCAGCTTGGACAAGGATGGATGTCCACAGCCTTGCTTACACCAGCAAAATAGTATTTTTGCTGACACATCTGCTACCAGTTCCCAGAACAGAATTAAGGAGTGTAGCACTTCATCTGCTTTCTTTTTTCCCTTTTTTAGCTTCATATCTCTGTGGAGTCTTTGCCTCTATAAACCAAAAAATGACAGTGAAATACCAAGAGATTTTAGATCTAGACCTGACATAAGACCTTTTGCCTTGAAGAGTGTCCAAAATTTTGAAAGTGATTACCATATGGATCACAAGTCTGCATTTAATAATCAATCCTCCTAAGAAGCAGTGATTAAGATGTAGATCACAGGTTTGCCTAGCAAATCCTTTTAAAAAACAGAAATCAGCTCCTGAGGCAAAGCTAATGATTTACTTCTTGTACTTGCTTAACTGAAGCTGTGTATTTTGTTCCCCACTGTACTGAGTCCTGGGAGTTACATGCTTCCCATGACTACCACTGTAAAGATATGGTCTGCATAGGCCTGCAGTGTAAGCAGCATCCCAGAAACATTGAAGTTCCCATGTCTGAAGTTATCCTCTTGGAAAAATTCTTGGATCCTGGTTAATCTTAGAATCAAAGAGCTAGAAATCACAAATTGGTATCCTTTTTTTACCCCAGTGACTTGAGAGATTAGCTTTCATAAGAGGGAGGCATACCACAAATCTTTTCATATTTCTAATATTAATGTTCTTTACAGTCGGTAAGTTCACCTTCCACAATTCTGAGTCATTATATTCACCTCTTCCTAAAGAATGATTCAAATTAGATAGTACGGTTCTGTAGTTTGATACCTACATTGAAAAGGTAGGCAACTCCTGTTCTTCCTTCATAACAATTTTTTATTCCAGATGTACATGAAAAACTTAGAATAAATCTTTAATTCTTCCCTCCTGACCTTGCTCATAGGACAAAAAAAAAATTATAACCAGCTACTCCTCTGTGACCCATTATAATAATTTTCAGCTTGGCTAATGTTGGTTGCTCACCTTGAATGTACATTTCCACTGCTCTAATAGACACCATATCCTCTGGGAATTAAAGCTTTTCTTTAAATAACCCAAAAAATCTCAGATTTTCTACAAATTCCTTGACTACTGCAAGAAGAAATCCTCTTGGAACATAAATTATGAGAGTGACAGCTCTCCTGCTCCATCCTGCCAACCTTTCAATCATTTCTGTGAGAGAGAAATTTGATCATGACAATCCATTCATTTTTTGTCCCTTCTTTGGAGTTGGCCAGCAAACTGGGTTAATTAACTTAAATGGCAAAAGAGGCTGGACATCTGGGGAATGACACCAAATTCATTTTCCATAAACTTCCAAGTAACCAGATGGCAAATGATTCAAAGGCCTATCTTCAAGAACCAGCTGTATAGTCCAGTTACCAGACTGGTGTTAGAAGTCAGCCTTTACAGTAAGAAATGACACCTACAACTTTGCCAGTGACCTTGCATTAAAAAAAAAAATAAAGTAAGAATTGCCACACTACAGGAAATTTATAAGGAGCTTATCTATAAATGAGGTATAGTCTATCAAGAGTTAATTGTATAAAGATAGTACTTAACAAGAAACTGGTTACTACAGTCTACACATCTTACCTATGCAGGCTGTATATTCAAAACAGATTAATGTTAATTAAATGGTCCATCAAGCTGGACTGTGCAAAATCAATGAGCACTGACAGCAGTATAATAGAGATAAATCTAAGACGCTGCCAACTATGGAAGGAAAAGTTTAGACATTACACATAAGCCATGGCATTCAAATTGTTATTTGGACCTCCTCACAGATTTAGTGTTTATTTTGGATGGCTATTAGGTTCAGTTCACAGTGTCGATGGGGACGAACTTTCAATGTTAGTGGCTTTCAGACTGAGATGAGTACAAATCATGATATATTTAGGCTGAATCCCTCCCCCAGAAGCTAGATAAAGCATGACTCTTCGAAAGAGATCTAAATCTCATACAAAAGCTTTCTGCTGAACATTTACACTAAAGTCGAAGTGACATTTGACTAAGCAACACCCATCACTTAGTAATTTGTTATTTCAGCTCTCTTTGCAGGATATGCAAATTTAATTAGCACAGGTTTTATAGCATAGCATTGTTCCTAAAAAACGGATTTTAGTCCTTCTGGAACTTCCCCTCCCTGGTCTTTGTATTAATAAATACAATAAAATGTCTTTCACTTCTGAAACAAAGCAGTTTTAAATCAAAATGTCATGGAGTATTAACTCCATACTTTATGAAATGCAAGTATTTTAGTTGTTTCTATTTAATACCAGTCTGACCTAGAAATCCTCTCTAACAGTCTCATCTCTTTTTTCCTTAGAAGACCTACTTGAGAGCAGCATGTCAAAACAAAAAGGGAAAAAAGTAGAGTTCATAACCTCATCCTATCCAACATCAACTCTTTTTTCTGTAGCAACCCTGCTCCAAGCATGGCACTGTGACATAAACAGAGACCAGAGCGTCCCGTGATCATGTATTGAGATAGCTACATGACAGAGTGGAGAAAAATAGATTAGTTATACTTAACATATATTTTTATTTACTTTTCTTCCCTTGACACTTTCCAGCCAGGACTGCTGCAAGGTGGCTGGAAGCTTTGGAGAATGGTGGTAACACAGACATAGAATCATAGAATGTTTTGGGTTGGAAAGGACCTTAAAGATCATCTAGTTCCAACCCCCCTGCATGGGCAGGGACACCCTCCACTAGACCAGGTTGTCCAAAGCCCCATCCAACCTGGCCTTGAACACTTCCAGGGAGGGGGAATCCATAGCATCTCTGGGCAACCTGTTCCAGTACCTCACCACCCTTGCAGTGAAGAATTTTTTCCTTGTATCTAATCTAAATCTACCCTCTTTCAGCTTAAAGCCATTACCCCTTGTCCTGTCACTACTTGCCCTTGTAAAGAGTCCCTCTCCAGCTTTTTTGTAGGCCCCTTCAGGTAGTGGAATGCTGCTATAACTTCTCTTCTCTTCTCTTCTCTTCTCTTCTCTTCTCTTCTCTTCTCTTCTCTTCTCTTCTCTTCTCTTCTCTTCTCTTCTCTTCTCTTCTCTTCTCTTCTCTTTTCTCTTCTCTTCTCTTCTCTTCTCTTCTCTTCTCTTCTCTTCTCTTCTCTTCTCTGTGTTGGGTTTGCATGGCAAGGTTTTGGTAGCGGGGGGGCTACAGGGGTGGCTTCTGTGAGAAGCTGCTAGAAGCTTCCCCTGTGTCTGATAGAGCCAATGCCAGCCGCCTCCAAGACAGACCCGCCGCTGGCCAAGGCCAAGCCCATCAGTGCCTCTGTGATAACATATTTAAGAAGGGAAATAAACAGTTAGAGAGAGCTTTTGCAGCCAGAGAGAGGAGTGAGAAGATGTAAGAAACTCTGCAGACACCAAGGTCAGTGCAGAAGGAGGGGGAGGAGGTGCTCCAGGTGCCGGAGCAGAGATCCCCCTGCAGCCCGTGGTGAAAACCATGGTGAAGCAGGCTGTCCCCCTGCAGCCCATGGAGGAAGGATGAGGGGATGTAGAGATTCCACCTGCAGCCCATGGAGGACCCCACGCCGGAGCAGGTGGAGGCACCCGAAGGAGTCCATGGCCCTATGGGAAGCCCGTGCTGGAGCAAGCTCCTGGCAGGACCTGTGGCCCCGTGGGTGACCCACACTGGAGCAGTTTGCTCCTGAAGGTCTGCACCCTGTGGGAGAGACCCACATTGGAGCAGCTCATGAAGAACTGTAGCCTGTGGGAAGGACTCATGTTGGAGAAGTTCATGGAGGACTGTCTCCTGTGAGAGGGACTCCATGTTGCAGCAGGGGAACGATTGAAAGGAGTCCTCCCCCTGAGGAGGAAGAAGCGGCAGAAACAATGTGTGATCAACTGACTGTAACCCCCATTTCCCATCCCCCTGTGCCGCTGGGGGGGCGGAGGTTGAAGCCGGGAGTGAAATTAAGCCCGGGAAGATGGGAGGGGTGGGGGGGAGGTGTTTTAAGATTTGATTTTATTTCTCATTCCTTTACTCTGTTTCGCTTGGTAATAAATTAGATTAATTTTCTCTCTAAGTTCAGTCTGTTTTGCTCGTGACAACAACTAGTGAGTGATCTCTCCCTGTCCTTATCTCAACCCACAACCTTTCGTTGTACTTCTTCTCCCCTGTCTAATGAACGAGGGGAGTGATAGAGCGGCTCTGGTGGGCACCTGGCCCCCAGCCAGGGTCAACCCACCACAGTCTCATCTCCCCTCTCCTCCCCTCTCCTCCCCTCTCTTCCCCTCTCTTCCCCTCTCTTCCCCTCTCCCCTCTCTTCCCCTCTCTTCCCCTCTCTTCTCTTCTCTTCTCTTCTCTTCTCTTCTCTTCTCTTCTCTTCTCTTCTCTTCTCCTCTTCTCTCTTCTCTTCTCTCTTCTCTCTTCTCTTCTCTCTTCTCTTCTCTTCTCTCTTCTCTCTTCTCTTCTCTCTTCTCTCTTCTCCCTTCTCTTCTCTCTTCTCTTCTCTTCTCTTCTCTTCTCTTCTCTTCTCTTCTCTTCTCTTCTCTTCTCTTCTCTTCTCTCTTCTCTCTTCTCTCTTCTCTCTTCTCTCTTCTCTCTTCTCTCTTCTCTCTTCTCTCTTCTCTCTTCTCTCTTCTCTTCTCTCCAGGCTGAACAACCCCAACTCTCTCAGCCTGTCCTCATAGGAGAGGTGCTCCAGACCTCTGGTCATCTTCGTGGCCCTCCTCTGGACTCACTCCAACAGCTCCATGTCTCTCCTGTACTGGGGCCCCCAGAGCTGGATGCAATACTCCAGGTGGGGTCTCACCAGAGCGGAGTAGAGGGGCAGGATCACCTCCCTCGACCTGCTGGTCACACCTCTTTTGATGCAGGCCAGGACACGGTTGGCTTTCTAGGCTGCAAGCGCACACTGCCGGCTCATGCTGAACTTTTCATCAATCAACACTCCCAAGTCCTTCTCCTCAGGGCTGCTCTCAATCCACTCTCTGCCCAGCCTGTAGTTGTGCTTGGGATTGCCCTGACCCATGTGCAGGACCTTGCACTTGGCCTTGTTGAACATCACATCTCGCTGAAAGACTTTTCTCTCTCAGCTTCTTAATTCAGGTTCAGAACTTGCCTCTTTGAGTGAATGACTACCATAGGAGCATCAGGCAGAGGGGAAGAGAGAGACCTTCTCTTAAAACATTTTGCAATCCCAAGCACAAATACAGGCTGGGAGAAACATTATCCAGCTACTTTCAATTGACTGTGTTAGTCATCAAAATAAAATAATAATAAAAAAAATTTCTCAAGAAACTCAAATAAATAAAATAATAATAGCACAGTACAGGTATCAAAAGAGGATTTATGGAGGTACATCCAGACAGAGGAAACAAGTAGTAGCACATCCTAGACAAAAGGCTAAGAAAAGACCATTAGAGTCACTCAGTCTCACTGACTGAACTATAGATGACAAGTAGTTCTCTGTCATTCACATAAAAGCCTGATTCAGTTTGCGTACCCAACATTTCACAGTGCCATCACTGTCTTTTGGGAATTTCTCTTTATTTGTCTTCCAGAGCATCTTTTCGTCTTTTTGGGAATGATTGAGAGTCCCACAATCATTCATTCAAGTGTTTTCCAAGCTCAAATATTTTGATATTACTTTTGTTCCATGAACAGACTAAATACCAAAACATTCTGAGAAATCGTTTTGAAATTTTTTGGAAAAAACCCAGAAAAGGCATTTTTTCCCCGAAATCAGAAATAGACATTTCAGCATTTTCATATCAACTTATTTAATTTTCTTGCATTAAACCAACTGAAGAAAAGTTTATTGAAGGCCACATGAAGTTGCAGCAGCCTGTGATGTTGAAGTGCCTCATGGGACCTGTCATTCCAGAGCCCTCCCTCCTGCCTAAGGGTTAGGCAGCCTTTCCTGCAGTGCATGATTGCCGTGACAGTATGCCATAATGCATCATGAGAGAGATGTATAGGCAATGAGAAGTTCAGACCATACAGGAAAGGAGGGCCACAAAACATTCGCACAAATACGTGAAACCATCCATAACACTTAAAGATTGAACTGACTTCAGATAAAAAGTTTTAGAGCAGTTCAAAAGATTTTAATTTAGATCAGATGTATTCAAGACAAGGCCTTTTTTTAGCTTTATCCTTAAAAAAAAATTAAATTTGCCTATTGAAAAGTTATCATCGTAGCTTCATGGTTTTGAGTAGAAATACCATTTTGGCTATTGCTCTACTATGCAAAGAAATATGACTCTGAGAATAAAGCTTTCTGATGGACAATCCCTACATTGACATTGCTGGAGGAAAGTTTTCTGAACAGGTTTGCTTATAAATCCCGCTCTGCCTTTGATGCACAAGGCAGCAAGCCCTTCTGGGACAGAATTGGAGAGAAACTTTTCTGTGTACCCTGAAAGCTCACCAAAGCCAGCATCTGAATAGAGGTGTAAAAATGCTTTGCACATGAAGCTCGTTTTGACTTAACTGTTCTCAGCTGAAGTTCTCAGATTCACATAAAAAACCACAACACAGATCTGCCCATGGGGCACAAGTTTGGCAGCGTGTGATGCTTCAAAAGACCAATAGAAAATATTTATGTTTAACTAAGCCAGTAAATGGCAGCGATGGAAATTATCACTTAGGGCCATCTTGGGTAAAGTTGTAAGTTCCTGCCTCCAGTCCAGCAACAATTTTTCTGTCTGTACCATATGAACTGATGAATGCCATTTCTGATCATTATTTGGTGATATGCTTAAAATATGTGTCTAAAACAACTGCAACTTTAAGCACACCCTCCATTGTCAGTAGGCTTGCAAGCCCAGCACAGAGTTTAGCAGCTTGGCACCTCGACTGATTTTATTTCCAAGATGGACGGCAGTCTCTCTGTGTGATAGGGAGGCGTGGGGCGAACAGGGAGCGCTGCTGTGAGACGATACGCATGCAGACCCTGTGGGGCAGAAACTTCTGCCTTTGTGCTGGAGCACATCCAAAGAAGAGCAACGAAGCCGGTGAAGGGTCTGGAGCACAAGCCTTATGAGGACTGGCTGAGGGAACTGGGGTTGTTTAGCCTGGAGAAAAGGAGGCTGAGGGGAGAGCTTATGGCTCTCTACAACTACCTGAAAGGAGGTTGTAGCGTGGTGGGTGTTGGTCTCTTCTCCCAAGTAACAAGTGATAGGAGGAGAGGAAACAGCCGTAAGTTGTGCCAGGGGAGGTTTACCTTCCTTCTTTGGTGACTGTTACTAATGCTGCATCTTCATCCAGCTGCTTACCCTTAAATAAACCTCTCCTCCCTCCCAAAAGAGGACATCCCCCAATATAATTTTCTTCCTTCCCAAGTAGATGGGGATTAGGAAATAAGTGTGGGAGAAATCAGAGAACAACAAACAAAAGGAAATGGCCTTAATTTACACCAGGGAAGGTTTAGATTGGATATTAGGAAAAATTTCTTCACTGAAAGGGTTATCAAGCACTGGAACAGGCTGCCCAGGGAAGTGGTTGAGTCACCATCCCTGGAGGAATTTACAACACACGTAGATGTGGTGCTTAGGGACATGGTTTAGTGGTGGACTTGGCAGTGTTAGGTTAACGGTTGGACTCGATGATCTTATGTGTCTTTTCCAACCTAAATGATTCTATGATTCTATGAGAGCGGAAGTAGCTATGAAGGGAGCAAGATTATAGCGTCTCCTTTTTTTCTTTGTCACATCTGGAAAATAAATCACATGAACAAATAAAGTGTGAACTTAACCAACAGTGCTTTGCTAGGGCTGCTGAAATTGCCAGGAAACAGAGGACTGTAAATCCCAGTCCAGTCAGGCTCCCCCTGCAAGCCAGACAGCTCTCGTCCGAGGCCATCCATTGCCTGGACTAACATGCCAGCTTGCCTTCCTTCCTGCAGTTCTGGAAGGAATCTGAGTCATTCACGCTCGCAAAATACTGAATTAAAGATCCTTTCAGTTCCTAGGAATAACATCAAGTTATAATCCTCAGGATATGAAGCTGAAACACGATCATCTATGCAATATAAAAATTGTTGGGCAAGTGTAATCTTGCCTCCTGAAGAAAATGATCTTTACTGAACTTCCTGAACTAACAGGCTGTCACACACAGGCTTGTAAATGGTTCATGTTTCAGTCTGCTGCTGAACTACAGCATTGCTGGAAATCCAAAGGTTAATCCCAACACTTTAAAAAAATAATTCTGTTTTATTGATTGCACAGTGTTTGGGGAAATCGATAATTATCTACTAGTATGCATATTAAATTATCTACTAGCTTACATGTTTTTGTGAGAATTATCAATGCATATTAAATTATCTGTTGTTTTATGATGACAGAAGCTTTACCGAAGTAACTAATTCTGAATCTAGCATTGGTTTAGTATGCCAGAAAGATGAAAAGTGCACAGAAGAATTCAGGCTTCTCTATGGCTTGATTCAATTCTTTCTTTATTGGTCTCAGTAGAAGTAGGAAACAAACTATCTGAAAAATTAGGCTGTCCATAGTATTTTATAGCAAGATGAAGTTTCATTTTCTTTATGAAACGGTTTTCTGGTGCTTGCATTTTAACTGTATTTGACATTCCCATAAAGTTTTCCAACTTCAAATCTCAGGCTGCTTTGCAGAGTTATTACTAGAATCATTGTGAGGCCCCACCTCGAGTGCTGTGTTCAGTTTTGGGCCCCTCACTCCAAGAAAGACATTGAGGTGCTGGAGTGTGTCCAGAGAAGGGCAACAGAGCTGGTGAAGGGTCTGGAGCACAAGTCTTATGAGGAGCGGCTGAGGGAACTGGGGTTGTTCAGCCTGGAGAAAAGGAGGCTGAGGGGAGACCTTATGGCTCTCTACAGCTACCTGAAAGGAGGTTGTAGCCAGGTGGGGGTTGGTCTCTTCTCCCAAGTAACTAGTGATAGGACAAGAGGAAATGACCTCAAGTTGTGCCAGGGGAGATTTAGATTGGATATTGGGAAAAAATGTCTTCACCAAAAGGGTTGTCAAGCACTGGAACAGGCTGCCGAGGGAAGTGGTTGAGTCACCATCCCTGGAGGTATTTAAGAGACATGTAGATGTGGAGCTTAGGGCCATGGTTTAGTGGTTGGACTTGGCAGTGCTAGGTTAACAGTTGGACCTGGTGATGATCTTAAAGGTCTTTTCCACCGTAAATGATTCTATGATTATATATTTTACTTTAAAGCAAAAAACATTACTGATATGTTAATTTTTATGACATTGTATTAGCATGGACAAACTGATTTTGGACAAAATAAAAAACATTTTTTAAATGTGTCAAAATTACTTGCATTAAGAGTTTATAAACTGAGGTTTTTGTTTCAGAAAAGACTGTGTGGAAAATTACTTATTATTTATTAATGAAATGAAAAAAAAAATAAAAGAAACATTTTAGGAAGAACAACACTCTCTTAAGACTCTTACATTTCCTCAAATGAGAATCCTGCATTCTAATCTGGTCTTATTTTGTCCATCAGATATATTCAAATGCCTGAAAAATGATGATATTTTGGCTTAAGCTAAAAGATCAGCACATCACAAGTTGGAATTGTCTTCTCCTTGGACATTCTAGCAAGTCAAGATTCCCCAAATTGAAATAAAACCTCCAATTTTCCCAAAGAAGAAAATATCTAAAAAAAAGTAAGTTCTGACATACCTAAAGTAAACTTATGGAAGAGTTATAGTCTAAAGTTAAAATGATAAAAATTAAATTGAAGTACTTCAGCCTTATTGAATCATGCCAATGTGAATTGCTTCACTACTTAGACCAGAAAACAGTTCTTGGATATTTACTGAAATATTTTAGGAGCCAACATATTTAATAACCAAGAAACTTGTACTCAATGAAGAAAAGGCTGGAGATATCAATGTTTCACTAAGATGGCACCAAGAGTTCAGCTGAAGTCTAGCATAAACAGCAACCGTTTGTCTGTCTTTGATACTAGTACTGCTGAGCTTTGGGAAAAGCCAGGTTCATCACTGTTTGACCTGGATGTTTGACAAAATGTTGGCAACCTAAGCCTATTGTGGTGTGATTTACAAATACACTGACCCCACACGAAACTCTTCATTTTCTTTGGAGGTAGGTTTTGTTCTCAAAAATATTGACTCTTGCCTGGTAGAGTATAACTTTCTAATCTCTTTCTGAACCAGTTTGAAAGTGTTAATAATGCCCCATAATTTAAATAAATAATTCTTCTTCCTAAAAGGTGAGCAGATTCAGGTGTCAGCCTTTAGGGACCCTTGAAAACATGTTATGATATTCAGGAAAAATATCCATAATCTTGCACACAGAGAAAAAGCCTTAGAAGGGATTAGAAATACCACTGTTCTTTGTCAGTAAGAACATAATTCATTCAATTTAGTTACTGCTAATCTTTTTTCTTTACTTTTTTAGAACTGACCTGATGTGTCAAATTTGCATACATTTCAATAGAAGCACATTTTCTAGTCATACAGAAAAGATTAGCTATATAGCATGGTCCTTAAGAGTTGCAAACTGCTTTTAAATCCTACAAAGCAATACTTTATAACTATGCTAAGTGATCTTTTTATATAGTTGCTAATAAGAACATTAGCACTCTTCCTACACTAGATGTATCAATTAATCTCTTATATTAAAGATAACTTGCAGTTAATGTATCATTAGATCAACAGTGCTGATTTCAGAAAGTTTTTGTTATGTATATACATTTTAGAAAAATTGGACTCAAATAAATTTTGTTTTATAAGTGTTATTTTGCATACGCTTATCATCATTAAGCTTTTTAAATCACCCTTTCTCCAGTCACACCAGGGGAATGATAGTAAACCAATCGATCGCAATGAAGGAAGTGTTATCTATTAGGGTCTCTGCAGCAACCACTGCACAAAATATCTGCTTAAAAATTAAAAAGAAAATAATAAAGAAAAGACTTTCTGTTAAACAAAGAACAACCGAAAGCTAGAAGAGAGATTGTCTGGGTCACCATGAGATTAAAGGCTTGGGTTTACAATTAGAAAACCCAGAGTCAGTTCTTGTATTTACCAATTCACTTCATGTTTCTGTGCCATAACTCTGCGTTTGTCAGCTGAAAGGAAAACACTTTGCTACTTAAGCAGCTAATATGTTGGAAAGGGACTGTTTCTCCCTGTGCTTCTGTACTGTTGCTACACAACAGCATCCTGGAGTGACTGGAGACTGGGCACCGTGGTAGCACACATTAAAACCCCCGCAGGAATATTTCTACAGGCCTTAAGATTTCAAAACAGAATTGTTGTGTGATAGGTAGGGGTACTCCATAGCAAAATGAAAATGAGCCAGCTACATAAGCACGACAGACTGAATTTAAGGTCACAGGGTGAGGTACAAAGAAGTTTTGGAACCAATGCATAGGTACCACATGGGTTCGAAGCCAGCAGAATAAAGGTTATCCTGACTATGTTTGTCAGAAGAGTGTTCAAGAGCTGGAAATCTCACAAGGCAGCAATGAATATTTTCTATCTGGTTTTTGTATCCCCCCTATGCTTTGTTTCCTTGGGTGGATTTCAGGAGGAAGGAGTAAGGATGAAACACCCCATGACTACTGACCTCGTGAGAATGGGTGATGTATGTTATTTCCCAATTCTGTGGGAATTCGTCAAACCCCTTCTCTACCAGTTGAAAATCATTATGCGCATCCTATTTTTAGTTCACATGGTATTTGTTTGTGTATCTTTTTCCTGTCTCTCCTTCTTCCCACCAGACTGGTGGGCAGGCACTGTGGGAAATTAAACTCTTGTTTGATACATATTAATTTTGCTTTTGTATGTTAAGTAGCAACAAAATCTTCTGGATTAAAAGGCTAGAATGAACCGCTGCAATAATCTTCTTTTCTTATGGACAAGAGTATAGAATATCCTTGAATAAACAACCACTTAAAAATGTGCATAACTATTAAAAAAAAAATAATAAAGGTGGTAGGCAACCCACAGCATTCATTGGTTAATTGTTTGCAATCACTGTTCAAACAAAAATGAAATGAAGAAGTGAAGTAAGCCTCTGGGTTCAATTTCTAGACTGAATATTGTTGAACATGAGCTACTGGCTAGCAGTCACATCTTGATCCCCAACACTGAAAACTCCACACCTATCGATTTCCCATTACAGTCTATCATTGGGAAACAAGTCAGCCCTTAGCCTTTTCTCTGTCACGCTGAAACGAATGGCACCCAGAAATCTCACAGGCATCGATGGATTAAAGGATGGTTTCCAGACTCTTCTCTAAGCCCTCATTTAGCGAGGGGAAGAACACAGCCCTGAGACATCTGCATGGCATTCGAGCTATGTCCTGTGCATCTGGTCCTCCCAGCTCCTGTCTGCCTTCTTCAGCCCTCCAAACAAAACTGAGAGACCAGCTCTGCCAAGGCCTCTTCAGGCACAGGACCTGCAGCTCCTCTCCCCAATTCCCCACTGCCACTCCCGTCCTCCTGCTCTGCTCCAGCCCTGGCAGCTGAGGTGCCCCCAGGGAAAGAGCATTTTGTGTGTCAGCCTCTCTGGGGACTGCCACAGCATGTCATTTCCAGAGGTGAATTGCATCCATCTTGTAGTAGGTAAAGGTAGGACAGATGGAACTACAGCACACATAAAAGCAGTTGTAAGAAGTTGTGCGGCCCAAAGTTTTTAGCTACGCAATTCCACCCCCCAGGGCTTGTGCTGCGTTATTTACAGCTTCCCATATCCTCTCATTCTGCCCCTTTCCAGTTAACAAATCCCAGGTATGCTTGGATAAGCACTTCAAAATTGTAAAGTCAAAGAACAGTTACAATAGACAGCGAATATTTACAATTGCCATGGAAAATAACTATACCCTATGCCGTACTTTGTTATTTTAAATCTCTTTTAGGCCTGACAGGCTGAGCAACCAAGGTAATTACATTCAACACACACCTAACCAGAGTCAAGCAACTATTCTTTCCTAGACTGCAAAGCTATAAAGAAGCAGCGATGCAACATTGATGGTAGTAAACTCAGTGATAACTTTAAGGCTAAATATGCTTCTCTTTTTTCCATTTACACGTCTTTCCTCCAGATGGGTCTTAAAAACTTAGTATCATTTGCTAACTGATTAACTGAGACCCAGTTAAAAACAGCAATAAACCCCGAGATCTCTCAAAACCATTTCAATGCTGTCATCGATGATCTCGAGGTGTTGGGCCATCCCTCTCATGCCCTGGCTGGGTGAACACAGCCCTGCCGGCAGCAGCCGCGTGTGCTGAGTGAAGCCTTCATGCCCCTCAGATCAGGAGGAATTTGTCATTATCTTCTGGAGAGAGACTGCAAAATCCTTTCCACAGAAGTCTGACGAGGACCAAAGGTTGGCACGGAACAGTCGGGTTTCTACTTCTGTTATCTACCTGAACCCTGCAAGAAAGCAGATTATCATTATGCAGATAATTAAGCATGCCAGTAATTATGGAAAGTTGTTTGCATACATTTCAGAAGGACCATATGAAGCATCTATATAACTCTTAAATACTCAGTTGTGCAAATGTTTTCCAAAACTGCATGATAAAATGGTATTAAGTTAGCTGTCTTATGGGTCTCTTTGGATGCCAGGCCATTTATCTATTTTAAGAGGAGAATTTTGAAATTTAAAAACTTATGGTGAATTGTTGCATAGATCCTCTAGAGAGCAAGGTGTTGAAGATGAGTATATGTACTTTGCCTAGTTGATCTTTGAGAAAAAATTAGAAAGCAGCTTAATCCCCAAGTTGGCTCTGAGCAAGTATGGACCTTTACGGGTGTCTATCTTTGGCTCCACATCTAGAATTTGGATTTTATATCAAGTCTGTCTTTATTAATAGCAGGCCAGAATCATGCAGTCATTAACAAAGTAGGAGTTAATTACATTTCTTCCCTACTAGCCTTAACAGGTAAGTGAAAAGGTGATCACATATGCAGTCTAACAATCTTTATGGGAGGGTGAACTGAACAAACATCAAATGAGCTAAAAGAAATAGTTATAATGATCTAATCACCTGTTGGTTAATTCTCATTTTCAGATCAAGTCCTATGTTAACTTTTCTGCTGGCTATATTATGCAATTCCAGGGGTAATCTACCTAGCTGTTCATAATCATTAAAAGACATATGATAAATATATTTTTAAAAAACACAACCACTCATTTTCACGATTAAAGATCATAACTTTCAGGATTTTTTATCATCTGTAATGCTGGATAAAATCTGGATACACTGCAGTTTAGAAATCCCTAAAGTGCTGCTTTTTGGGCCAAAGAAGCCATGCAGAAAATTTTGTGAGGTCATCAACAGAAAAGGCTCTGTGTTGGAGAAGGATGAGAAAGATTTTAATCACGAAGTGTGGAATTGCAGTATACAGAGACAGCTGAAGGCTCCTTAAATGCATTGTAAAATTGAATTTTGCCACTGCAAGGATGGAGGAGCCAGGCCTTCAACCGTGGGAAAGGGCAGAACCACCATGGGAAGCTGGTGAAGGCACAAAGTTTGCTGGTTTTGCTGCAGTCGGAGAGGAGGACTGGGCATTCCTGCGGGGCTGGGCTTCCCACGCATGCCCTCATCTTTCAACAGTGACTTTCCTGATTTTGCCACAGGCAAGGTAAGCAGGAGGGTCATAGCCGAGTAACAGCCTTCAGCAGCCTGCTGTCCTAAGCAAGCGCCAACTCTGCCCCTGCCCACAGCTGGCAACCGTGTTTAATTATCAAGATGTCCCCGTGGCAGACAAGTTCCTGCTCCTGGGATCAGTGCCTGGTATCACCTTTTGAATGCATAAAGCAGTGTTTTTGCAATCACTGCGTACATGAGTGCAATAAAAAAATACAAGCATGAGTTTCCGATGTAGAAGGATCCTCAATTTGCTTCCCAACAAAAGACTTGTTTCAAGTATTAAGGGCAAAGACTCAGTTGCTATAAATTGCTACATGGTACAGACATTCAGAATTCATTTGAAATGCACAGATGTATGACAATTTTCATTTTCAAACAAATCACACATAGTGGAGCACGGTAGCTGTAATTATTTGTTTTGTGATGTACATAGATGGCTGGAGCAAGTTGGAGCTGCGTTATGCAAGACAACAGGCAGGCACCCAGCCGGACAATCTGTAACTCGTGGATGAGACCAACAAAAATCAGTGCGTGATGAAGACAGGACACGTCGGATGACGAAGTAACGTAACAGCAAGAACATGGTTTAGTATCAATTAGTCAGGTGTGTATTTTATGTAAGAAAGAAGCCATTGGTAGCAGCAAGCATAGTACAAATGTTAAGCTAGGAAAATAAATACATTTTAGCTGATTTTAGGCCTTTTTAATTTCCACATTTATTATCAAATTCAATTTCCCTGAATTTGCTCACTCACAGCTATATTTGCTTTCTAAAATAGCTTCACGAGAATGATTCTCTGTTGTCAAATTTGTTATAGAACCACTCACGAACAGTGTTGGAAGAGGAGTTGCACAAAGTGTGGTAACTCAGATATTTGGGCAGCTAACCTGCTAACTTCAAAAACATATTCGAGTTCATCCTGCTTACTCAGTTATTGTTAATGATACGCAGATTCCCCTTCCCTCATTAAGGTTCAGCTGACCAGACATAAGAAGCAATCCCATTTGGCAAGACTTGGCAAAGCCCATATACCAACAGTGAGGAACAAATAGCCAAAGCAGGGGAAGAAGCCTTGGGCTGACGTACATGCTGCGTGTCCTCACACAAACATTTCTAAGACTTAAAGACGTTTTGTGCATAGTTTGCAAACAGAAACAACTGCAGACTGAAAAGATTATTTATTTTGAATGGCTTGATGGGATTTATTTACCACAGCAGCTGGAAAATGTTTATTATTTCTAACAATTTTAATTAAATATTTATATTTTTGAAGTAGAATCAAATAGGAAAACATTCAAGGTATAGAATAGTCTTCTACTCATGTTGACTGGAAACATCTCAATCTTTGCAACTGAAATAGTTACTAATTAAGAACATTAATTTTCTAGACTTGTTCAGATTATACTGTTGATTAAACATCCTCAGGACCCAGTAAGAATAAAAAATGAGCATGTTATGACTTGTCAGTTATGCGAACATGACTTTCAGCTACCAGGAAAGGCCTTGAGCTACATAAATACTTACCGCATTCCTACAAAACATGAACCACATGGTGAATCGCCCCCACTTTCAAAAAAAAAAGGCAGCAGAATTGGATATAACTAGTCAGATGCTTTTTCACTGCTTAAATTATAATTTCTTAATAAACAAGAGGAAAAGCAAAGATATTGCAAAGCGGTCAACACATGGTTGTGCATAGACCTTTGCGCCCACACGTTATGCCAGTACGATCAGCATTTGTTTTTCCACAAGTGTCACTTTTTCCCTACATTGTTCTGGTTAATTCCTGCATTACTTTCTAAGATAAATAAGTAGTAGGAAAGGAAACAAATAATAGAGAAGACAAAGACTGTCTAATTAAATAAGGTATCTGCCTCCTCCCTGGTACTCCATTATATCATCACACTCTCAGAAAATATTTTCTGAAAATCCATTTGTTCCAGATATCTCCTCCTCTCCAGCTAATACACACAGAGCTTATTCTGCTCTCCAAACACTTTGATCTTAATATTTTTACTGGTTCACATTGGAACATTTGTCTGGATCCATTCACGCAGGTTAGAAGTGGCAGAGATCCAAGCACAGATCTTTGCAGCACTCTGAAGAGTATTCGTGCTGGGATGAGAGACCTTTATTTTTTTTTTTTTTTTGTGCTAGCCATTTCTTAATGTAAGCCTATACTTTCTTTTTCTTTGATGCTGGTTCTGCACTGTGTGCATGAAGACAAAGAAGCCTGTAAGAGATCATTTATACTACCTGCAAACTCAGGTGCACTGGACCACAGAATGTTCCTCTGAGTCATTTCCTCTTCACTGCCCTTAGAAATAAAGCTTCATCTCCTTCTTGTCTGCTTCATTCTCTTTACTACCAAAAAGTACGGTAATTTGTTGGTCTACAATAGGCACACATCAAGGATTTGGACTCCATTGTGTTAGAAACTACACACACAAGGACAAAAAGAAAATCCTTGCTCTAGAAAGCTTGCTGTTCTGAGAATTATGTATGCTAAGTTGCAAAACACTAACAGAATAGATCAATACGGCATTTGCTATGTCTTCCCTTGCTTTGGTCCTTATGGAAAACAAGGAATCGACTCAGTTCACTAGCAGCCAAGCTGTAATCAGGTAGCAGGGCGTCACAATGGAGGTAAATCTTGTGGTAGATTTGGATAAGGCTGTATGAAGGTCTGTGGAGAGCAAAGAAAAAGCAGAAGTATATTTGCAGGAATTGCATGCAATTACCATAAATTCACGATGACAAAAGTATTACCCTTCAAATGACAAAGGCTGACATAGCTTAAAGACCAGATGATGAACATTCACAAAAACGTAAGATCCATTCAGGCCTAGAGGCCCCATAAGCACGAACCATTAAGACATGGTAATGGAAGGAGAGAGACGGCTGCCTGTTTGCGTAGCTGCTTGCCCAAGGAACTGGGTTTCCATTTGCATTTGGATCGATTAAGGAGCGCTGTGGAGAGCTCAAGCTGCTGTCTGTAGAGCCATAATACAATACACCCGGTTGTCTGCACCCACATCCTGACAGGGTCAATGGCACAATAAAATCAAGTGACAGCTTTTCTAGCTCATCTCCTCTCCTCTCATTCCATCAAGCCATTCCCCTTCTAGAAACTATTCACGCAGGAACACTTACTCCTTGCTGCCCAGCACTTTTGGTACTGCAGACATAAACGAGAGGCAGCTATTGCACTCTGATCTCATGCTCCAGGGCTCCGGCAGCCCAGCCATGACAGCAAACCAGGTGGCCTCCAGGACATCGCACCCAGCTGACTGCCAGGCTCTGTCCTCCCATCCTGCTGGATTATCTGCTCCCCCAGCCCCTGCCTCCTCCCTTTTACTGCTACCCCATGCAGAGAGCTGTAAGTGCTCAGCTGGTATTTCCTTGGAGCAACAGAGATTTCCTTGGAGGGGTTTCCTTTTTGGTATTATGGGCCAGGTCACAGAGCACGACTATATAAAGGGCAGGAAATGGGGCACTGGCATAACCAATTGCCATGTTCAGGCAACATAAGAAAATAGCCTAGGAGCATTCAAAGGAGAAAAGAATTAAATTGCATGCACTGCTTTTTGCTGCATGCCTCAGTAATGCTTTCCCAGGAGGCAATGGGGGCCTACTTGATCGACAGCCAGAGGCATGAGTTAATTCTACATCTCTCGACAGAGAAAACTAGGAAGGTTTTATTAAAACAAGCAAACCCATGCCTTTTTTAAAGGTCCTTATGCAAAGACTGCCTGGCACAGGCTGTGTGGTGCCTCCACAGTAACTTCATACTGACCCCCACTGTTCACATACTGTGAATACAGACGGGCCTGGGACAGCCTGGATTTCCCATTCGTGCAGAAAAGTTAATGTGCAGCACAGCTGCTTCTTCCTGAAAGTGCTGGCAATCACTCCGCAGTGGAGTTGCTCAGGATTTGCAGACACATTGCACATAGGCTGGAATACCTGGGGAATTGCTCCGAGCGGGTTGCTGCATGCCAGGAAATCTGGGACAAACATGAGGAAAAAAATTAAAATCCACCTAGGAAAGTTTTCAGGCAGGACGAGAATGCATCTGAGATAACCTAATATGCAGTAGCTGTAGTCTGGAAGAAGACAACCTTTCAGCCCGTCCAGAGGACATGAGGATCACTCAGCCCATCGGGAAAGGAAAGCACCAATCCTTCCAGCTTCCAGCCTTCCCTGCATTTCCCAATCCCACTGGTCTCTTCCGCCCCAGCACTTCTCCCTGGGATTCACTCGCCGTTGCCCTAATTTCTCTCTCCCCCCACATCTGGATCTATTCACCCTCCTGACCTACGGAGGGCTCTGCCCGTGCTGCACGTGGGTCCTCCATCCCCCCGCTGCGGTCATCCTTGTGCACCATTTCTGTCCTTTCTGGCAACTCAACATTTTCTGAATTTTCCACTACACACAGACTACACCTCTTTTTACACCCCCCCACCTTCCCCTTCTCACCTTCTCAAATCACTTTCCCCCCAGAGCAGAAGGAGCTTTATTCCCCCTCATTTTTTCTACCCAGATTACAGCTCCAGTGGCCACTGGGTGAGTGTCAGGGTCATTTCCACTTTCCTGTGGAAAAAGCTACCTATCTCACATAAAAACGGGCAGGCAAAAGGTCTTTTGGCACCTCTGCCTCCCATTATAATTTAGGTTTGCAAGTGAGGCTGACAATCCTCTGCTTAGAGAACTTCCCCTTTTGTTTTTTCCTGTGTTTTTTGGTTTTTTTTTTTTTTTTTTAATGTTATTCTTCATGTTATTCTCCCCGTAGGGCAGTGAGTGACAAGCTGTAGCTGGGGTAAGCTTCAGCCATCAGGAAGCACAATCAAAACATGTTTTTATTTCTCTGGGTTTCTGGAAAACCGTGGCAGAATGTGACAAACCTTAAGTGAAGCTATTTTTAGCAGAGGGCTTTATCTCAGAAACCTTTTACCAAAACCAAACCAAGTGTGCCTTGCTGCCCGGGGCACCCCGTGCTCCCCTGGCACCCAGGTGGCTGCTGACCGTCTGCAGAGCTCTGACCTTTCAGCAGAAGTCTACCGGCGCTGGCATTTTGCCCCAAGATGAATTGCAATACCGAGGCTGGAGCAGAAGCGGGGATAGCCTTAAATGTAAAGAGGAGAAGTCTTTATCTAAAGGTGGAAGGTGTCATTGCATTTTTAGTGACTAGTAGAAGCTGGAAAGGTTTTAGCGACAGGAGGAGCAGCAGGTATACCAGTCTGTAACTTCCTTTCTGAAGACAAGGCTATAAAATAAACAGGGTGAAGGGATGCTGATACGTGACTCTGGCTTGTGAATATCTGCTGGATGATTCCCTGAAATAAGTTTTCTTCTCTTTTGACCTAATTTCTTCCAGGATCAAATCTCGCTCTGTGTTTTGCAGAAGACACCTGTTAGAAGAGCTCAGGCTGCTGCCTCCCTGATGCGGAGTTCAGGATTATGTTGCAGTTTGGTGTGTTTGAGGTCAGCGGTCAGGCTATGCTGGAGCCTACAGGCTCAATACTGAGAAGAGAGACTCGTGGTGCACTGCAGAGCTGTTTAGCAAGGTCAGTTTTTTTCAAGTAAAGGTCTCTTTTTCAAAAAAATTGCTTGCAACACAAGCAATCCCAAATGTTTTCTGCAAGCCAAATTTATCATAAAAGTTCATGTCTGCATGTATATTTGTTTCTAGTACTTTAGATGTAATAAATACTAGGATGTCAAATCACAATAAAAGAAAAGGGAATTTTTTTCAGTCTTCTACCAACAGAGCATGTCAGCTGCTTAACTGGAAGCCCAAAGGAAGAGAATAGCTCACTGAACTTCAGATAAAACCAAATGCAGGCTGAGAAGATTTGCATTGAGTCAAGAGAAATACAATGCACATATGCAAAGCAGCAACTCTATTTCCTATTTTAAATTTTTATATAATATTTCCGTAATATGACTGAGCTTAAAACTGGACATCTGTTTAGACTGATTACTTAGCACCTTGGCACAGATGTTCTGTGTTTTTTATTATAGTGCTTTAATTAAAGGACATTCATCAGCATTCACTCAGCGCAGTTAAGTGCCACTTTGAATAGAGCTGCCCCGGGAACGAGCTCTGCGTGTCATTTGCAATAGTGCCTTTAAATCAGATGGTGATGGCGAATGATTGCCACGAAGCCAGGCACAACCTTTTTGCCACCACTACCGAGTGGAGAAAGAGGTCAGGAGGGGACTGTCACCTCATATCTGTGCAGCAGATGCCGACGCACCTTCCACCCCTCTGCCATCCCCAGCGTGGCTGGAGGGAGGGGAGCAGGCGCTGAATAAACCAGCCGGGGCCTCCCCTCTGGTTCCCGCTCCGGCCCTGCCCCGCTGCCTCCTCCCGCTGCTTCCCGCTCTCTTCACACCGGCTCCCCAGCAACAAGCGTGCTTTACCAGTAAGGGGTTTTCAAAGTAACAGTGGAGGTGAGGGGAAAAGGTCATGTCAAATTTACCTTAGCTAAGCAAGGTAAACTACAGCATGCTGTCCAGGGAGGGTATGGAACAGTCCTTCAAAAGTATGTGCCTGGTGATGTAGTCCAAAAAATAAATTCTTAAACACTGTGAACCAAGGATAAAAGTTTACAAGTTTAATTCCACGTCCCTGCAAATTACTTCTGGCGATTGAGTGTATTCATCTCACAAACGTCTCACGTCAGCCTCTTGCAGGTGCAGCATGCCTTCTACCCCAGGCTCTGCCTGGCAAAGACCTGCAGAAATGACTGCTGCGTACCACAGAAATGTGCTGGGTGGGTTTGATTTGTAGAGAGCCTATAATTTGCTTCCTATCTCTTTTTAAACCCATTACATCCCTAACAATGGAAGCTGTCAACTGAAGTGATTTTGTCAGCCAAATTTGAGAGACTGCACATTTTATGACCATTAAAGTTTCCTGTAACTTCTCACTTGAATTTTTTCATGTCTAAGAACATGGGTTTTTTTCGTTTGTCAAATTCCAAAATAAGCATCAGTAGTGATAAGAACTTGTCAGCTCAACAGGAAAAGAACTGGGGATTTGTTCCCTGGGCTATTTCTATTCTTTTAACCTAATGAATGTTTAGTATAAAATGCAAAATCTGTCCTTACATTACAGTCACACTCTCTCTTATGGCACTCCTGTTTTTGACCCCATGGGTTTGGTTTGCATTACCCACAGAGGCAGTTCTTCAACAGTAGAAGAAATATGTCCCCCAAAGCTTCATTTCACCCCAGTGGTTATGGTACTTTTCTGGATCAGGTAAGGTGCAGACTTGTTTCAGGCCAGGAAGGTGCTGAACCTCAAACTCCCCTGAGGCACAGTCTCACCTGCAGCAGAAAATGCCCCGCTGGGTCTACATGGGGAGCGGGCTCACAGCAGCCTGAAGCTGGTGTGTCAGCTGTCGCTACCCACACGTGTTTTAAGTAGGCGTACCCACACATTTACGCTGTCCCGATACAGTGCTCTGTTGGGAGGCGGGTAGCTCGCCCACCGAGCAGGGAGAGCAGCCAGCTAACGTGTATCTTGAGGTCCACCTTGCCGGATGGGATCCCAAGTGATTTCTTTTTATTAAACTCATAGTTTTTTCTGAAAGTCACTATCAGTTGGACACTTCCCTGCCACGTGTGGTTTTTAAAACTACTGTCAGTATCTAACCATAAAGGACAGCAGCCTGTGCTTTTCCTCTGTGCTATGTAGAGCGTGTGCAGAGGCTTGGCCAAGTCTTTTTAGCATTATTTCTAAAACAGTTTTGTGAGTCTCTTTCTGCATGTGTCCCTTCTCTCTATGCTGAGTGCTCTTTTTCTGTCCTATTTTATGTCAGTACAGAAATACAGTATCAGAATTCTGCTTATATATGCTTTGATTCCTGTTATATGCTAATACAACAGAAAAACAATTGAATGGCTACAATGGCTTATTCTCTGTTCTGGTTTTGAAGATGTTGAGAAATCTGTGAGCCTCTGTATTTTGGAATGTATTTCTCATGTTTTGATCCCTACCCTGCTGTCTGTAAAAGACTTTCTGGATGAAAGGTGAAACCCTGCATGCCCTGCTTCCAATGCTGCTATTTACCTTTCATAACTGCATGAATCAACAAGTTGGATAAATATTTTTCCATAAGGAAGGAATGAGAAAAAGATGGAAAGAACAACATGTGACAGGCTTCAGTGAGTTCACTTAATGTGTTACTGGAAGGCATTCAAATACTTCAGTAAGAAAAGCAGGCCAGGAGGAGACAAGGATGGAGGTAAGAAGCATTGAGTCTTCGTGAAAGAAAGAGCTTTTTTGAAACTAATGGAAAGACTGAAGTGACCTCTTGATTTTCTTATATGCAGGGCAGGATAATTTGTGGGTATGGCTACTTAAAACAGGGATTGACAGGATCCAGTCCTCAGCTGAATATCAGTGTGGCTGTATGTTGAGATGCCATATTGTAAGAGCAGGTACAGTTTCTCATCAAAGTGTTCTGTTAAAAACCAAAGCAGATAAGAGACCATTTCCTCCCTAATGTAGCTGAGGAACCTGATCCTGCAGAAGGTGGCCATTCACCAGAATAATTCACAGTTCAGTCATTTTTCATTTTTTTTTTTAACTCAAATTCTCTGAGACTAGTGTCATATTCCCGACTTGTTTTGTGCCTTACAGCAGAGTGGTACATTGCCCTCCTTTCAGATGCTAGGCCTGCTATCCCTCCTGCCTCCCAGATTTAAGCACTCCATCAGCTGCACCCCCGGATCACATGCTGCATGCACACTGTGATGAGCTGATGCCAGCAAAATACACACATTTGTTTGGGGTAAATTTCCTCATCCCTTTAGAAAGCTGAAGGAAAAAAAAAAGATTAAAACGATTTTATTTGAGGCAGGGAGGAAATAGATTTGAGATTTTTTCCCTAAATTTCATCTCAAATTTATTTTGATATTTTCAAGATAAATCAATTCCAAATGAAGCAAAAATCAGAGCATTTCTCAAAATTACCTTCTACTGAAGGCTGAAACTTGAAATTAAATATTTTATTCCATCCCCATCAAATGTTCTTTATCGCAGAAATGGTCTGGAGCTGGCAGTTCAGTTCCAACATACTCAGGCCCACAAACTTCCTTCCTATCACCCTCCCTCCTACACTGCCTTACTATAACGCTCCCCTGTGGTTTTGCAGATGAACCTCTGAGCCCGGGGAAATGACAAAACCAGCGTTAATCACCTGCAGGATGGGATTCTCTGTTTTTCCTTCACTCAGTGCCATCAGGAGCAGAGGCAGCTTCTTTGAAAGAATGGATGGCAGTTTCTGCTCCCTTCAAGCTCCTTTGTCCATGACGATGATTCAGTCCATGTCAGAGTTCATTTCATTTTTTCTGCTTTCTGACTTAGTTTCAAAAGTCCTTTTAGGCCTGTATGCAAGCTAAAAGTAACTTAAATTCACAACAAACTATGCTCAGGCACATGGAAAATAAGGCAATGACCGGTGACAGTCAACAGGGCTTCACTAAGGGCAAATCGTGCCTGACAAACTTGGTGGCCTTCTACAATGGCGTTACAGCATTGGTGGATAAGGGAAGAGCAACTGATGTCATCTACCTGGACTTGTGCAAAGCATTTGACACTGTCCTGTACAACATGCTTGTCTCTAAATTGGAGAGACGTGGATCTGACAGTTTACCACTCACTGGATAAGGAATTGGCTGGATGGTTGCACTCAGAGAGTTGTGACAAGTGGTGTTCCTCAGGGGTTGGTGCTGGGACCGGCACTGTTAAACATCTTTGTTGGTGACATGGACAGCGGGATCAAGTGCACCCTCAGCAAGTTTGCCGACGACACCAAGCTGTGTGGTGTGGTTGACACGCTGGAGGGAAGGGATGCCATCCAGAGGGACCTTGACAGGCTTGAGAGGTGGGCCTGTGCAAACTTCATGAAATTCAACAAGGCCAAGTACAAGGTCATAGAATCACAGAATGGTTTGTGTTGGAAGGGACCTCAAAGATCATCTAGTTTCAACCCCCCTGCCATGGGCAGGGACACCCTCCACTAGACCAGGTTGCCCAAAGCCTCGTCCAACCTGGCCTTAAACACTCCCAGGGATGGGGCTGCCACAACTTCTCTGGGCAACCTGTGCCAGTGCCTAACCACCCTCACAGTAAAGATTTCTTCCTAACATCTAATCTAAATCCACCCTCTTTCAGTTTAAACCCATTACCCCTTGTCCTGTCACTACACTCGCTGATAAACAGCCCCTCTCCATCTTTCCTGTAGGCCCCTTCAGGTACTGGAAGGCCGCAATTGGGTCTCCCCGGAGCCTTCTCTTCTCCAGGCTGAACAACCCCAAGTCTCTCAGCCTGTCTTCATAGGAGAGGTGATCCAGCCCTTTGATCAGCTTTGTGGCCCTCCTCTGGACTCGCTCCAACAGCTCCATGTCTCTCTTGTGCTGGGGCCCCCAGAGCTGGATGCAGTACTCCAGGTGGGGTCTCACCAGAGCAGAGTAGAGGGGCAGAATCACTTCCCTTGACCTGCTGGTCATGCTGGTTTTGATGCAGCCCAGGACACAGTTGGCTTTCTGGGCTGCAAGCGCACCTTGCTGAGTCATGTTGACCTTTTCATCAATCAGCACTCCCAAGCACAGCTACAGGCTGGGCGGAGAATGGATTGAGAGCAGCCCTGAGGAGAAGGACTTGAAGAATGCATAGGAACAGGTTGCCCGGAGAAGTTGTGGATGCCCCACTCCTGGAAGTGTTCAAGGCCAGGTTGGACGAGGCTTTGGGCAACCTGGTCTAGCAGAGGGTGTCCCTGCCCATGGCAGGGGGGTTGCAACTAGATGATCTTTGAGGTCCCTTCCAACCTGAACCATTTGTTGTGGTTTAACCTCAGCCAGCAGCTAAGTACCACGCAGCCGCTCGCTCACCCTGCCTTGGTGGGGGAGAGAATCAAAAGAGTAAAAGGGAGAAAACTCCTGGGCTGAGATAAAGACAGATTAGCAGGTAAAGCAAAAGCCGTGCGCACAAGCAAAGCAAGACAAGGAATTCATTCCCCACTTGCCATGGGCAGGCAGGTGTTCAGCCATCTCCAGGAAAGCAGGGCTCCATCACGGGTAACGGTGACTTGGGAAGACAAACGCCATCACTCTGAACGCCCCTCCCTTCCTTCTTCTTCCCCCAGCCCCTTATATGCTGAGCATGACATCATATGGTATGGAATATCCCTTTGGTCAGCTGGGGTCAGCTGTCCCGGCTGTGTCCCCTCCCAACTCCTTGTGCACCCCCAGCCATCCTGCTGGTGGGGTGGGGTGAGGAGCAGAAAAGGCCTTGGCTCTGTGCAAGCACTGCTCAGCAGGAACGAAAACATCCCTGTGTTATCAACACTGTTTCCAGCACAAACCCAAAACACAGCCCCATAGCAGCTACTATGAAGAAAATTAACTCTATCCCAGCCAAAACCAGCACACCATTCTATGATTATATGAAAAATAAAATGCAAAAATCCCTCAGTAGTATTTGCAACTTGGAAAGAGAGAAGAGAAAGACAGTGTTCCCCATCAGTCTGAATGAACGTAGCAAGGCACAGACAAAGCTCTGTCTGCCATCTCACTCGTAGGAACCAGCATGGTCAGTGAGATAAATGGTGTCAGATACTGGAAAGGATTTTGGAGAGTTTTTCCAGTGTGATTTAGTTATTCTAACTAAATCTAATTTAACATTGAAACAGAAAAACATACACATACATCCAAACAGCAACAAAGGACTAAGGGTGCTATCTAGCATCCAGACACTGTTAGCAACAATAGCTATAAACTGTAAAACTAAAGCTGTCTCCAAAGGAGAATTCTGAAATTCTAGATACAGATCTTCAGCAAACGGAAAGACACAGAGATAACTTTAGAAGTAATTAATTTCCCTCGGCAGCAGCCGAAGGTATCTCAGTGTGCAAACAGCATCATGGTCAGAGCCTGACCCCTGAAAGAAACAACACGCTCAACAACAGAACAGTGGCTGAAAGTTACATGCAGTGGCTTATACACAATCCTTTTCTACCAATTCTGTTGCCATGATGCTAAGATTCTGACCCATATTTTGATTTACTGAACAGATTTGCAAAGGAAAATTCTGAAATTAATGGATTTTTTTTGGTATATGTATATATTTATATTAAGTTTCACAAAAACAATTATGTTCTGTTATGGAAAAAAGAAAAAAATGGGTTTAATTGGCTTTCTTGTTAGAAAATGTAATTTTGGACCACTGCTGCACAGAGGCATTAATATGTACTTTAGCGTAGAGTTCACCGCAAGTGTGTAAATAATCTTAGAAAAATTGGTGCTGAATGAATTTTGATTTGAAAATCAGTTTTCATGATGGTAAGAATATAGAGCTGGTTAAGTTCATATATTAAAGCACAAAATAACTACTTTTTTTTTTTTTTAATTAAAAAAAGCCCCGAGCTCATGCATACAAGGCCCATCAGCTAGATCCCTATGTTCAGAGTGACAGGGAAGAGCTTTGCTTGATCAACTTACACCAAGTGTCCGAAAGCAAAGTGTCCACAAGAGCTGTGCAAATATATATATACACAGAACTGTGCCTATGTAAGTCACTGATTCACCAGTCGCTGCAGAGGAAGAACAGTAGTAACAGGGATGCAAGACCTACGTTCTCCACGTAATCTTGCTGCATGGGTTCCGTCTGTTCATTGTGTTGTAAGTACTACAGTGGCTTCATGAAAATATGAGGTTGCCCAAATAACACAGATTATTAGAATTGTTTCATAGATTATAGATATACACACTATCTATTTTTTATCCTATAAGGGATTTAATCTTGTACTAAAAAAAAAAAATCCCAAAACATGCCATGTTTTGTTTGAGTTTCTGGTCAAACGCCTCATCTGTAAATGCAGCCAGCGCGCCTTTACCTGCCCCAGAAGTGAGACCCGGAGCGGCCAGCACGCCGTGCTGAAGAGCGGGGGAAACCCGCGGCGCAGGGCGGGCAGCGCGGTGGCAGCGGCGGCGGCGGCAGCGCCCAGCCCTGGCGGCACAGCGGCCTCTCGCGGCGCCCGCCCGCCCGCCCGCCCGCAGCGCTCCCGCCGCGGCGCGGGGTGGGGGGGTGAAGGAGCTTGTTTTCTGAAACTCCGTGTTAAAATCTGCTGGTGAACCGTTACACGCCTCCCATCACCGACTGTAAACTGCCAGCACCGGCTGGGAGCGCTTGCTGAATTACGCGGCTTTTAAAATAAGCCGGAGGAATGAGAAAGGCGGTGAGAATGCCCACTGACCGACTCAGACCCTTCACTAAGAGACGCCTCAACCAGGGCTAAAAGTCTCATGATTTTGGCCCTAGTCCAGCAGTCCATCCCTATTCAAGTAAGTCATGTCAGCCTGCTGCTAACTTCATTGTTCCAGGCAACAATTTCCCGTGTTCCCGTGCTCCCCGTCCAGGTGCACAGAGCCAGGTCTGGCTGGGGAACGCTCGCTGTTCCAGCAAAAACAGGGAGAAAGGGAAACAGGAACTGCGGGGGTGAGACAACCTGCTGAAGAGTATAGCATAGGCAATCAGCTGCCAATTTGCCAGCAGAGTTTATCTCACGTCTCAGATTAGTGTCCCTTCGTTAATGCCAAACAGGTACATCCATATTCATTCGTGAATGAACAGATAAACATAAAATGTGTTCTGCCAGAAATCAAGGAAGATATGAAACTATGTTTTCTCTTTCACACAATTTGCATTATCTGACCAAATGCAACGTCTGTTCTGCGGATGTGTAGATCTGTGAATCCCATGTGTTTAACACTTTGCTTTTGTCCTTTACAATTTATTGAGCTATTCAGTAAATAATATTTACACGTGCTGAAGCAGCCCAAGCTACAGGGGCGGTTCTTCAGAAGTACATCTTGGAAGTGGATCCTTCAGGTAACAGAGCACACCCTGCAGCAGACCAACACCGTCAATCTCAATGAAAATCCATGGACTGACCAGCTCTGAATCGAGCCCTTGAGGCATATTTTCCAAACACACTAGTCTGGCCATCCGTACTAGTATACCAGTCAGCGGCTTTGGAGTTGGGAACAGGGTTGCATCATGCTGGAGGTTGAATAACCTTTCAATAAGCATGATTTGTGTCCTTAAGGCAATAGACAAATTGAAATCAAAGTGTGAGTAGCGTGTGAGACTAACACCAGAGGCACACAGACTGTGGAATGAGAAATGAAACAGTAATAACCCCACAGTTTAACTAAACTGCCGTAACAACCCCATAGCAGACCTGCACTGTCTGGATCTGGAACCAGACCACAACTAAAGTTTCATCCCAGCCAACAGCCCCCATTTGTGATGTCTCCTAAACTGTTGTGAGAGATCCTCTATTTGTTATCACTGTCTTGGAAAACAACTTCAAGGCACTGTCCCAGTTGCCAGCCTCAGGGACAGAGGGTGTGCAAAGCATGCTTCTCTATACACTGTATAGACTGAATCATATAGGTCGAGTAGTGATACAATAAACAAAACATGACTATTTGAATGGTTTTCCATTTAATTCCCAATTTCATTTCTACAGCAGAGGCTGAATATGCAAAACAGATCTCTGTAAATTCTTTAATACTTACAAAAATTGTTCAAAGTTCTAGTTCCTGAAGCTGAAGAGCTTCAGCCAAATGTGTGCAGTAGTACTCCGGATACTTATTCTGCCTAAAGAATTTTTCCAGAGATTTCTTTCATATGGCCCTAATTTTTCCCCTGGACTTTTAAAGTTAATAACAAGCAATTTTTAATGGTTTCAGCTCATGAGTCTTGGTGTATTTATTCAACAACATAAAAGAGCTGCTCATCATCCAGTTTTGTTAGTGTCTCATAGCTCTAATCTTGACCTAGTTTGTGAATGTTTTATTTATCGATAGTGGGCTACGCAAACAACCTCATCTCGGAGGAATTCCAAACACAGGCTCAGTCCAAGAGGACACAGCTTCTCCAGGGCATCCCCACCTCGCCATTATTTTTTTTTTGTCAGCTACTCCCTCCCTCCTAAAAGATCTTTCAAGTTTCATTTTTCCTTGACAGTATTTCTATCTTTCATCGAGAAACATTGCCAACAACATGTACTTACAATTAGTTTCTCCTTTCTCCTACGAACTATGACTACAAATCACGCACACAAATCTTGCAGCATTATTGGGAAGTGTCCATGATGGTATGACTCATTTCTCAGCTGAGATTGTAAATGCTTTGTAAGCTGAGGCTTTGCATTTTTCTCATCTTTCAATAAAAGTAATGTAGGAAAAGAGACAGTCTGGAGCATGAAGGAAGGATGAGCGACAGAAACCCTGAAAGTAAGTTGAGCACATGTCACTAGCTTCATCAAGATCCACACATAACAATGTAAATTTGTTACACTGGGCTTCCTGGTGCTCTATGACACTTCTAATTTAGAGAACAGACAGAAGTATTAAACCCTTAATGTCAACATCTGAGAACGTCCTTCAGTCAAAAGACAAAAAAAAAAAAAAAAAAAAAGCAACCAAAGAAAAAACCCCAGGTAGAGCCACAGAAGGTTTTTCCCCATTTAGTTCTTAAACATAACATGACATTTTATAGTTGCATATAGAGAGAAACTAGCCATTTACACCCTCTACCTCTTGCTATACCTTTACTAGCAGCTCAGGTAGGTGGGCTCCCAGCAAATTCTAAAACTACTTGGACAGAAGATGTCTGCTTTCAAGACAGCCATAATACTGTTTGCAATACTGGAATAATGGTGTACCAAACAGCCTGAGAAAACCAACATCAAATGAGAGCAAACAGAGACTTCCACTGCAGGAGCAGTTATTTCAAGAACAAAAATAATGGGCTTTAAATGAAGCGAACTGACCCAGAGGAAATGAAATACTCCTCTCCAGAGCGTGGCACAGGCATTCCCAAGGGAGCTACAAAGCCCCACAGACTCCCTGGGGAGGCTTGGGTCACCTCTCCGAGACCCCAGGTCAGGCTTGACCCCGGTGGCACCCCAGAGCTGCCTCAGCTCTGAAAAACCTCCAGCAAGACACCATGGCTGCTGCAAATTCCCACAAGAAAAAGGAACCGTGGCATGAAATGGGCAGAGCTTGGGGGTGAGAGTGGAAAAAAGAAGACAGCTCCTAACCTCGCTAATCTTCTCTCACCATCTCTCTAACCAGCCATGGCTATTTTGACTCTTGGCTCACCATGCAGTCTCAGAGCAGGTGTTGCCTCCCTCAGCCCAGAACATATTTACAGATTGAATTTACTTTATTATTTTCTCGTCACATGCCCAAGGTCCACCTTCTGCCCAGTTCTTTGTCTCTGCCTCTCCCCCAGCTGTTACGTTCTCAGCATCTCATCAGCATACACTTTCTGTTCCCTTTGAGACTATTTATAAAGTGCTAAAGGAACATAAATTCACATTTTTTCCCTCAAAATATATTAGAGATTTGACTGTTTCGCCACGTACTAAAACTGGACTCATACAAAGAGGCTTTGAAAAGGTCAAATTCTGTGACTATCCAGTTTCTAACTACATTATATTCAGCTGTGCTTACACTCTTTTTGTGTTCATTTTGTTAGGCTATACTAACAAATGAGTTTGCTGATATTATTTATGGTATAGTAAATCTTATGTGCAACAACATAAAGTTCATACTAATGAGCAGAAATCCATCACTGATCTGTATGTTCAGTCAAAACAAAAATGAATATCTGAGACTCTGAATACTCAGTTCTTAATAAGTCCTGAAGACACACGATTTGAGGACTAAATTATTCATAAAATTTCCCCTGACTTCAAATAATAAGTATATTTGACAAATTGGTAACTCATTTGTTGTTAATTTGTAAATGGGAATAGGTAAAAATTGCCATATATGTGTTTCTTGCGATTTATTTCAAATAATAAGCTCCTAATTTTAATCAATTTAGACTCTTGAAAGTTTCCTAATGAAGCCGACTTCGATTAGTTTCAAGAAGATTTTATCACATTCCAAATTGATTTACACTGATATGATTTCCCTGCAGTCAGTGGAGCTAAACTGATTTATTCCTGATGACGATCTAGTCTGCAACAAGGTACGGGTTGCACAGAAAGTGCTCGCAGCTGGAGGTGCCTGCGGTGGCATCCCTGGGGCAGGGGAGCTCTGGCTGGTGGAGATGTCATGCAGTTGTTTCCATCACACCCTGGCTGGCTGCTCCTCTCCACATCCAGTGAAAGAAGGGGTTGTTGGGTGTAATCCTGACATGGCATGGAGGTGACACAGCAGAATTCATTGCACCCATCTCTCATTTTATTTTGAGCATCTGAGGGTCACAGAATGGGAATCTGTGGATTTCTCCTGCTCCATCCCTTCAGCAAAGTGAGATCTCAAACTTTGCAGTGAAGATGTCACTCCTGTAATACATCTAACACGTACTAACATGTAATTTCATTTTATCAGGCACCCAGTGAGGGATGCTTTATTTTTATATAAAACTTTTTACAAAATCTTTGCAATCTCAGCCAATTAATGAAGTTGGAAAGAGAGAGGAAAAAATGAACATCAGAAAGCAAAATCAGAAAGAGAATGAAGAAATGAAATCCATGAGGAAAATAACAGAGGAAAAGGAGACAATTAATAAATATAATTAAGTATGACTTGAAGACGTTAATGAATATAGTGGCACTGTAGTCATCAGCAGAAGGCTATAGCATTCAATAGAGATTGTCAGCTTTTATGATTAAAGTTTCCTAGAAAAGAGTTTGTCATTAGATGTCTGCCCTTGCTCTGCCCTTACATCATCTTCTTTCTTATCCTCACAGCCCTCAGCCATGCTGCCATTCAGTTCCCTGGGGGATTTGTCCCCTGTCCTCTTCTCTTCTGCCCCCTCCTAGCCACATTTCTGCTGCTTTTGCTGTTCCTATGGCTTGTGCGTAGGCACAGCTTGCCCAGCCAGGCCTTCTGCACCCAACGACAGGAGCAGGGTTGCCTCTCTGTTACTCACAGGTGAAACTAAAGAGAGCAGAAGGACGGCTATTACACCCTCCCCACTTCCCCAATTTTGCATGAACAGGCCCCCAAAGGAGAGGGAATGAATTTCTTCCATCTCCTGCAGTTACCCATTGTATTGGGTTTGCGTGGTAAGGTTTTGGTAGCGGGGGGGCTACAGGGGCGGCTTCTGTCAGAAGCCGCTAGAAGCTTCCCCCATGTCCTATAGAGCCAATGCCAGTCGGCTCCAAGATGGACCTGCCACTGGCCAAGGCCAAGCCCATCAGCAGTGGTGGTAACACCTCTGGGATAACAGAGTTAGGGGGAACAAAAATCACCAGGAGGAACAGCAGCCAGAGAGAGGAGTGAGAAGATGTGAGAGGAACAACTCTGCAGACACCCAGGTCAGTGCAGAAGAAGGGGGAGGAGGTGCTCCAGGTGCCGGAGCAGAGATTCCCCTGCAGCCCGTGGAGAAGGCCATGGTGAGGCAGGCTGTCCCCCTGCAGCCCGGGGAGGTCGATGGTGGAGCAGATATCCACCTGCAGCCCATGGAGGACCCCATGCCAGAGCAGGTGGATGCCCGAAGGAGGCTGTGACCCTGTGGAAAGCCCACACTGGAGCAAGCTCCTGGCAGCATCTGTGGACCCATGGAGAGAGGAGCCCACGCCAGGCCAGGTTTGCTGGCAGGACTTGTGACCCTGTGGGGGACCCACACTGGAGCAATCTGCTCCTGAAGGACTGCACCCTGTGGAAGGGACCCATGCTGGAGCAGTTCGTGAAGAACTGCAGCCCGTGGGAAGGACTCATGTTGGAGAAGTTCATGGAGGACTGTCTCCTGTGGGAGGGACCCCACACTGGAGCAGGGGCAGAGTGTGAGGAGTCCTCCCCCTGAGGAGGAAGGAGCAGCAGAGACAACATGTGATGAACTGACCACAACCCCCATTCCCTGTCCCCCTGTGCCGCTGGGGGGAGGAGGAAGAGAAATTGGGAGTGAAGTTGAGTCTGGGAAGAAGGGAGGGGTGGGGGGAGATGTTTTTAAGATTTGAGTTTATTTCTTATTATCCTACTCTGATTTGATTGGAAATAAATTTAATTAATTTTCCTGAGTTGAGTCTGTTTTGCCCATGACAGTAACTGGTGAGTGATCTCTCCCTGTCCTTATCTTGACCCACGAGCCTTTCGTTATATTTTCTCCCCCCTTCCCAGCTGAGGATGGACAGTGACAGAGCAGCTTTGGGGGGCACCTGGCCTCCAGCGGGGGTCAGCCCACCACACCCCTGTTGGCTGCAACCCTGTCAGAGACAAATGGGGGGGAAAGCAGTCAGGTACACAGCGCTCCCCACCACACCGTGCTGGGAAATGATGTGCATCCCTTGGGATGATGTGCATATCCAGCCTGTCACACACACTCTTTTGTCTTGGAATTTATGATTAATAGTAATTTGCACTGTAAGCAATCTTGAGAGATTGAAACCTCTTTTTAACCACATGGTATGTCCCTCCACCCCCAATCTAAATACACAAAACAAGGAGGGGGCCGGGGGGGGTGCTGATAGCTGATAGCTGTGTGGTTTGCCCACCACAGGTCAGTGGTGGTGGCAGAAGCAGAATGCAGTTCTCCTGCCTTCCTCTGTCTGTTTACTGAGATTGTCCCCCAATAAAGTGAATAATTTACAGCTCTGCAGATTGCTAAGCCATTACAGCTCTCGGCTTTTACTCTGGATCATAAAAGTACCTCTGAGGGTTGAATCGATTCTATTAAATGACATACCATCAGATGTCTTTTGTGCCAACACTCTCTTCTCCCCCACTCTATCCACCATACCCTGCCAATGACTCACTGATTTCCAAAGTAAGGGAGAGAAAAAGAATGAAAAGGGAATAGTAACAATAGTAGCATTGCTACTTTAGATCCTGATGCAGACCTTGGATTTGTCTTATGGATGGTGTTTGGCTTCTAGCAAAGTTAGTGAGCACTACTGCTCTGCGTCGATGTGGGGGAAATCAGATTGACTGCACAGATCAATGGCTCAGACACAAAAGCCTTCTGCATGCAGGCTAAACAAAGATCTGTTAAAATGAACCATGTAATCCATGTTCAGAGAGCTGAAATTCTCAGAAACAAGCTGATATTTAAACCAGACCATCAGCGTGAATAAGTCTCAGTATCTTCAGCTGGAACTGACAGAAAAGATCTAGTGGATTTCCTAGAAAAATGACATTCTGCCAGAGAATGAGGATGTTTCCTGCATTGATTGATGCTGTAAAATACTCACCCACAACCAACTCAAGGGTACTCCTTCGAAGAACACAATGCTTGTGACTTTAGTGGAAATGAGAGATAAGGAGAAGATCCTTCAGGCAGCCTGGAAAGAGAGAAGCATTGAATTCCAAGGGCAAGTGATAATAATTTCTCCAGACTTCAGCCAAAAGATACAAGAAAGAATGAATTGGTAGAACTTTAAAAAGCCTTTGTAGATTTTAAATCCAAGGCTGTCATCTCTTCTGAAACTGGGAGTTCTACATGAAAATAAAGATTACCTCCTCTGGGATGCAGATTGAGGGAAACAGTTTTTAACAGATAGCACCCTCGTTGTTGCCCCGGGCCATTCAGATGGATTACTTCCTCGCATTTTGTTGGCAGAGCCCAGGTAGCGAGTCCCAGCGATGTACGCTCTGTGCAGCGGGACCCGTGGGAGTTGCAAGCAGCCCACCAAGTCTACTCCATCACGGGGACTGAGACAGATGGTACAGCTGCCAAAGCTGGCGGGGCCGAGCATCTGGTGAATGTGTTGATTTAAAGCAGTTCTCAAGCAACGTCCACTGCTGTGTCTGAGACGAGCACAGTTCAGAGCTGCTTCCCTGGCCGGAGCCCACGGGGGAGCCGGGGTGGTATTGCCACAGCCTCTTCTTGGAAGCAAGTACCAAATGTTTTGGAAGATGAAGAAAAGCAGCCTCCCTTCTGGGCAACCTGTCAGGGACTGCTGATACTGGGAAGGGAGTCAGCTCCGTGGAAGGTTACTGCTACCACTATTTCACAATGATACTTAGATTCCTCTAGGAAGGCTCTGGTCAGGCTTTTATTTTATTTCTTGGCTTTGTCAGTATCTTCTGTCTCTCCCTGTCTCTTTTGAATAAACAATGTCTGGTTTAAATATAACTATAGTTCGGATCCTGACTATTCATACCCAGAGATGAGTAACGATTTCCCTGGGGTACAAAGAGCACACAGGGAGACTTTACCAACCCAAAGCTGAGACGACAGCTTTTGTGGCTGCGCCCCAGCTAGTTTTAGACTGGCAGTGTGGAGGGTTGGGCATGTTGTTTTCTGTTTTTATTCTGAGTCTGAGACAGCTTTTGTCTGCATCTGACTATACTTGTGGTGGTACCGAGTGATAGCACACCGCTTAAGGGCCACATAAATATAACCTTAATAATACCAAGTCATCAGAAGAAGACTGGTGGGAGGGAATTGAGGAAAAGATTACAGGCTTGCAAAAACTACTGCAGTTTTTAATCTGCACGGGCAGCCCCAGAAAAGGTCATGAGCTTACTGTTAAATACTGTTGTCATGCCCAAGAAAGAGAGCACCCATGAGCTATGAGGCCATATTAGCCCAAATACCAAAGCCATTCCAACAAATTCAGTGGGAGGTGGCCCCTCAAATCCATAGATACTTTTGAAAAGTACACCACTCTGGTGTGATTATTAATAAGAATGTAATTATAAGTTTTGAGAAAAATTTCAGTAGAAAGCAAATACTCCTTGTGTGTGTCAAGCCTGCAATGCTAGAAAATGACTGCTGACAATGCTGTCAGGAAAACTATCCCAGTGTGCCTCGCGAGACAGCGTGCTAGGTGGCCAGATACTGAGGATACTGGAGAATCAATTTGTAACTGCAAACCTTGTCAGTTTTTACAGCTGAAAGCTGCTTCTTCACCAAGAAATCCCTGCAAAGTGGCCACCCTGCCAACAGCAGTGAGATCACTCTGCTTCTGCCAGCCTTTTCTTGGACAAAGCCTTTGCAAATAAGGCCAGAATTTGCCTATGTCTTTTAGTCATACCGTCTCCTCCACCCTACAGGTCCCTTCATTTCTGTGACTTTTGGTTTAGCCAAAGAATTCATGCTTGCTATAGTCGGGCCTGGTTTACACCTTAAGAACTGAGGAAGTTTTTGCACGTTGATAAAATTTGACGTGTTTTATCTGTGCCCTGCCATCAGAGTGCTAATGGGAATCCAAATGTTTTTAGAACTTTTTAACTGCCACACAAACCGTCAGGAGAGATACCCTATCTTTAAATCAGAAAATAGCTTCTTTCCTGCTATCTTATCAAACAGCACCACATAGTCCTACAAAATGTATCCTGGCCAAACTACTAATGGGGAGATGTTTACATACTAGACGGGAAGCTATGAGAACTGATTTGGGTAATCATAGGAAATGAGGGAAGCAAAGTGTGGTGGAGAAGGAATTCCAGACCTGATCTGAGGAAGAAAGAAATTTGGATATGAAGACTCCTCTTAAAAGCACCAGGAGCACAGATAACAAGGCTTGATGGATATGGGTGGAAGAGATGTAGTGACCAGCGACAAAGTGATTATTTCACTGGTACATAGAAGATCATGAGAAATTTGTTAATAATCATTTTATTTGTCAGTTTGCCATTTCCCCATCATTTTTGTTAAACAAAATATTTAACAGTTTATGTAAGTGCAGACAAGGAAAAGCTAAGGATTTGTGAATTAAAGGACGCACACATACTCTGTATATATTTATATGCAATACAGTACTTTACCCTGAGACAGATCGATGGGAAAAGTCAATAATTTTTGTTTAAAAATAAAAGAAATTAGAAAGTTTTGGAGATATTTATGCTTCTAACAATCCAAGAATATTGGCATATAGACTATAATTATATATGAATTTATAATTTTCCAGTTACTCTTTAAAAGGTGTGGTTACTTCTTACTTTGAGAAAGAAATAACTATTAATAATAGCCAAAAGCACGTCTTTGATCCTCAGCCCGTGGCGTTTTAGTGATCCCATAGAGGAAGAAAGACACTGCTCTGCCCCATGAAGTCCATTGGCCGCACTAGGCTGACGGGACTTTACTCCTCTCACCTCCTTTTGCCCCTGTGTTTTACTCACTTCAGCTGTCAGGTACTTGTCCTCTCTCTCATCCTCCATGTCTTGCTTTGGTCTTCACATGGTGGATTCCCACCTCCGTCCACCCTGTGAACGCCAGCCGTTGTTGCCTCCTTTTACCTTTTGCCAGAAGCATCTTCCTTCTTTCTCCTGCGCTGCCCCCAGACTTAGGAGATGTCCGAGAGAATGGTCTCCTTCACCTCCATCCTTAAAATTCCTTTGACTTGATGTCTATAGGACAATATGACACTGTTGAGATGACGGGTAGATAGATAACATTGTCCATCACCTGCAATAATTGTCGTCTTCTTTCAAGCCTGTTTATATCCTTCTGGCTAATAGGGCTTGTGGGCTTCACTCCTAGTAAATCTTTTGCATTCGTGCAGCTCCTGGGACACGTCTCTAACCAGAGCTGGGAGGCACTACCGCAGTAGTCTATATATTGCAGCAGAAGTATGTGGTCTTTTTGTGTAAGAAAGCCCACTCCTGATCTGAAAGTTTAAATATAGAAATGACCCAGTGTTTTATCCTTGCCTTACGGAATATCCACTTGGATTTAGGAACCAGCTCAGAGAGCCTTGTTCACTCGCTGAGTTCAGCACGGCTGTAATGTGCTTAGTTACAGTCCTGCTCTTGAAAAATTGATTCCACTTTCAGAAATATTGCCAATTCTAGGAGCATTCACCACTGTCAATATAAGGAATATTGCAAAATCTTGGGAACCTCGATGATTTTAAGCATCCTTTCCAACCTAAATATTTCTATGATTCTATGAAATCATGAAAACCACGGTCAGCTTTACAAATGTGCTCCTCAAGTGTTCTAGTTCACATGGAGGGAAGGAGCACAAGACCCAGGTATCTGCAGGCTCATTTCATCCAGACTGCTCTAGTCCAGGAATATCTCAGAAGAAATTTTCTTACAAATTTTTATATAATTATTACAAACCTGTTGGAAACAATATTTAAAAAAACAAAACCAAAACCAAACCAAAACCCTTTTCCAGGAGCTCAGCCTTTTCTGGTTTGTTTTTAAGTAAAACTAGCATTCCCATAATGCTCTTCTGCCTTCTCCTGAGTTGATTGTGGCCAGCACTGAAGATACATCCAGAACTTTCCACCTGAGAGAGACTCTGAGCCACGTAGCCATCAAGGCACCATGTGCCCTAAGACCCCTTCATCCAGGACCAGGAAAAAGAAGGGTAACTTCCCGTGTGTCCCTCCATAAACAAGCCTTTGTAGGACTCTATACGGCAGTCAGGAGGTGTGGGCCAGCACTTTGGGGTCTAGCTGAGCTAGCACCGGGCTTGAGCAGCCGAGGGGAGAGTGCCTCTTTCCTGTGCACAGCCGAGCTGAAGTCCATGCTGCTGCTTCTTCCCACGTTGCTAGCTACAGGACGCTGGCTGAGAGGTATGTACTGCATACTGTGAAAAGATTTCTTAAATCCCATCCGTTTTTCTACCCAAACTATAGGAAGCATCGAGGAGTAGAACAAGAATGAGGAGAAATGGAAGAAATCCCTTCCTTCCACTTCAAAAAATCTTTTTAAAGACTGTTTTTAGTGTGTATGAAAAGTTTGGATTAAATATTAGGGGTTTTTATTTGCCAGATTTTTGATACTGTGTTGCTGCCCATTGCCAGATCAGGTGTGGGAACATCCTGTGATCATCACACCCTGCATCAGGCTGGGTTTTTCTATGGGACGGGAATGTGGTAGGTGCAACTGGTAGCAAAAGGAACTTCTCAAACCATGATACCTGCTGCCGTGAGCACAGAGAACTTCATTCTGATCTCGCTTTTTATGGTAAAAATTCAGACCAATATATGCGTATGCAGTGACAACAAGAGAAAGCAATTAACAGGAACCCAGTTGGACTTACAAGCCACTCTTCCCCACGATACAGCCTAGTTAAACATGTCCCTAAATGTAATTTGCTACTGAAGAGAAGATGGGAGTAAAATACATGGCGTACGCTAGTCATATCACTTAGGGTACTCCTTAAAGATTCTCATAAGCAGTGGTGAGGAGGGCAGTGTAAGGACATGAATGGAACAGAGCAGAGTAGAACAGAATCAAATAGAAAAGAATAGAAGCAAAGTGATGAAAACCAGCCAGTGGCCATAAAATGAAATATGGCAATTTCTATATCATGGTGTACCATAAAATGCAGAGACCTAAAACGTCAGAGAAAGAAATCTGGGTTTTGGTTTGTTTGTGGTTGTTTTGTTGGGGTTTTTTGGTTTGGGTTTGTGGGTGTTTTTTTTTTTTTCTTTCTTTCTTTCTTTCTTTTTTTTTTTTTTTTTAAATTTAAAATGTTTTTAAAAGGTTCTGTTAATCTTCTTGTGGACGCTAGATGGGGATCTTGAGTCAGCCATGCAAGAGACTCCTTTATCCTGCTTTTTCTTTATTTTAATCTGTTTTATCATGGACAGAGTACATGCAATGCAAGTTTACTCTTCAGGCATTTATATTTTTACTAAGGTTTTTTTTGGTGGAAGGGTAATCTACAGTAAATAAATATTTGCTTTTAAACATACAAGTTTAATTAAGGTTACCCTGCATCTTTCAAAAGAGAGGGGAATGCATGTGGAACTGTAGAGCACATGCTCTTCTTCGTCCTAATTATTTGTTTAATTCCAATGGCACATTGCAATTGTTTTCTCACTTTTCAGTGCGGGATGCGGTTTACAGTGACAATTGTCTTACTGCCGTGTAGCACAGATTATGACAAGGGGAAAGACGGCGGAGTCGCTCACTTGCGGCAGTACTGATGACCCAAGCATTGTTCTTTCCGTAAATGGGATCTTTGTGTGCTAACTAAACCTGAGCAATACAACTGTGAAAGCCGCTTTCCTTCAATCTTCCCCAAAACTCCGTATGACTTGTACACACGATAATAAATTAATCTCTCTTGTTAACATGTTGTTTGTTTAATAAGTACCTCTTTCTTTCATGCGATGTCAAGCTCAGCCATAAAATGTGAATTGTATTTTAGAGCCATTGTCTTAAATAGTTCCTTTTTTGATGGATTCTTTCTCCTCCCTTCAGTAAACTGGGCTCTGCAAATTGCTCTGCGGAGTAGCACATACGGCACCGACCGCAACCCTTCGGACACTGCTACGGACTGGCCTGAACTGAAATGAGTTTGGCAGTCTCAGCTCATTTCGTAGGGACACGCTAGTCCACGCCGTGTAACACGCAGTTGGGGATTATTGCCAGCCTCTGCCCAGAAGATACCCAGAAACAAATTAGTGAAAGGGCTGAATGACTTCTTGCTGCATCTCTAGAGACAGGGTACGTCCAAGGTGAGGTGGGATCATTCCTCGGGCAGCAGAAAGGAGAAACAGTAAAAAAACCAGCCCTGCAGTGGGCCTGTTGTTCTTGTGTCTCATACCCTTAATGTTGGAACACTCTGTACTGAAACATGCCAATGGAGGAATAATTCGTGCTGCAGAGAAACGAGCTGAACACCGAATCAGTTCTTGTAAAAGGATCAATTTTTAGAATGTATTCTAAATAAACAATTGTTTCTCGATATGGGGAATGATTTTATTTGATGGCACACAGTGCTGCTTCTGCAGAGCAGATTGCTCTGTCAGAGCAAAGGGAAAAATAGTATATTAAAGACATGAAATGCATGAAAAATGTCATTAAATAAGTCTTTACTAGCCTTAAAATGGGGATGGTTTGCATAATTGATTAATCATAAGGGGACATTTTTGGTCACAGAAATTATCATTAGTAGAGCTCCAAAGTTAAATAATCTTTATACTAATAAAAAATGCCATTTTCCCCTCAGATCTTTCCAAGATCTCTTCTTTCTTTTAGTCTCTCTGACTTTTACAGGCCTTAATAATTGAACGATACTTAACTAGAAGTGTGGGTGATGAAACCATTGCGAGGGAATTTTTCCCCACGGCGCTCTGCAGAAGCAGCAGCACGCTCGGGCCCAATCCTGCGAGCTGGGCCATGGGGCTCCACCTGCCTGCCCCAGCGGTCGGGATCTGGGCTTTTCTCTCCAAACTCCGTGCAATGGGAACTCCCTCAGGTTCCTTCTTGTAAAAGAAAAATATAAATATGCCGAGCAGCATCTTTGTGCACCCTATTTCATGCCGGTGTTAAAAGGCAACTCTTCTGATTGTTCTGAAAATTATTCTGACAGATAATTTCACCTCCTTGTGAAACTGTGGGCATGACAAACACATACACACGCTTTGTGAGACAGTTTGCGGTCCTTTTGGATGAATGTCGCTGCATCTGATTCAGAGGTATAATAAGAAGTTATTTTTTTTATTGCCAAGAATTTAATTAAGGGAAAGAGCTTTAGATGCACAGTTCTCAGAAGGATTTTCTTCAGCCTGCTTTCTTTCAGGCTGTTTTATGTTGAATAAAACAGGGATTGCCTAGAGCAGGAATGGGTTAAACCAAGACTTGCCATACCTGCTTTCATTCATGAAATAAATGGAGTATAGGTTCTAGCCTGTTCCCTCACAGTGAAGTGGCCATCTTCTCTACTTCTCATTTACTGTAAATCCTTCAGGAGGTACAAACGGTTGGGAATGACGTCCATGGCAAAAGGAGGAATGCAGATGTTTGACATCGTACAAAAGAGTTTCCTATCTGGTATTTTGCTATGGCCAGTTTAATTTGGTTTATTTAACTGGGAAATGATCCTTAAATTGAGACATATAGTACCTTCTTATCACAAATGTCCTTCTCAGGACATCTCTAATCAAGTGCTGCAGTACACTGCAGAGAGGAAAACGTGGTCAAAAGCTCATTTATTACTCCCTTTTTTTAATGTGAAAATAGGGAAGTATTCATATACCTTAGCAACCTATTGTAATGGCTTCCAAACACGAGCATGAAACTGGGGTAAAATTAGTCCCAGTTGGTAAAATTTATGGTTTGTGTTTGTGTATTTATATACAGAACATAATATATATTTAAACACAATCTCACTATTCACACTAGCTTATATATTTACAGAACATAATTACACATAATTGAACAGTGATACACATGGGAAATATATCATGTAAATATTTAAAGGAAAATGTAACAAACTTATTTAAGAGAGAATTTCAATGTATTTAGATATTAATTGTTGTACAAAATCAAGATTTCCTTCATGAGTAACAGTGGTCATATTTATAACTGTATTGTAATGCGAGGAACTGGTTTCTAAATCTGTAGTTATAGTTAGTCAAAATCAAAGCTGAGTCTGAGGGTTCTGAAGCACACCAGATTCTCAGTTCCTTACCAGCTGTTTTTAGTAGGGTGGAACCAGAGCAATGCAGAGATTTACATCTTTTGAGATTCCATGGGGCAAATTTCTGTATGCCTTTGTCTATAAAGAACACAAATGGTGATTATTGAATACCATAACTAGCACTTTAAAAGCCCTTACCATTCTCCTCCAAATTTGCTTCCATTCTATCTCTATTTTATTAGTTCAATTTCTCAATCTCCTATCCATATTTTTTTATTTCTTGAGATTTCTTTAATTATCTTATAGGTATGTAAAGTGAGTGTATATGTTTTAAAAGATCTCTTCCATAAGCAGGGATTTGCAACCTAGGCAAAATTTTTGTGTGCTTTTTTTATCAAGCTTTAATGATGGCTGTATTGAAGTTCTTCTCTTTCTGCCTCTGTCTTGGTACTCTGTTTTTCTCTATCAGGCTGCATTGGCTGCTCACTATTATCAAATATTTGTATGAACAGGAACACATTACAATGCTGCAATATGCTCAACCAGTGTAACATATATTTATTTTGCATTTTGCATCTGAGGTTTTGTGGTAATTTAGTCTGTAGACCAACAGCTGAGACTTACTAACATTGTATGACTGCGTTAGAGGTGCAGAGACACCCCCCCCCCCCTTCTGAATTCACCTGCCAGTATGTTTTAATAACAATCCTAACAGCTCATTGAAGGCTGTGATCATTTTTTTTTTTTCAAATAAGTTGGTCAACAGATACATCCTTTCTTCCACTTCATCTTTTCCTTGTGTGCTCCAGTTCAAGAAAACTTCCCACCTTCTGTATCTAGGCAAGTTCCGAAAAGCATACTTTAATTTTGACAGGCTCTAGCATTTTCCTGAATTTGGTGTGAATATTGCCTGGAATTGAATAATTATTTTATATTTATATTATGAATGCATGATAGCATGCATACTATCATGACATTTAAAAGAATCAAATATTTACAAACACAGTAGTCATTTTCGTCCAGCCCTGGAAGAAATCAGAGTTCAACTGGTGTTAGGGGGAATACTTTCTCTAAAAATATGAGGTTATCATGGTCTCAACCCATGTAGAGTACTAAAACCCCATTGGATAGCAATGACTTTCAATCACAAAAAACCAGGTTGCCTTCAGACTTGTGACCTAGATAAGATGGGATCTGTATTCTATTATCACTCCCTAAACTACCTAGTCATGCATGGCACTTTATCACCTTTCATATCCCAGTTATAATATGCTGCTAGATCATATAGCACAGAATACTGCAGCCTGACATTATTCCTACAGTTATTCCTGTATTTGTTATGCTTTATATTTACTATGCCTTTATGTGTAGCCTACTGGTATTGTTGCAAACTATAATAAAAATAAAAATAAAATAAAAGGTACTTTTCCTGAGACAGTACAATTAAACCCCCAAGAGAACGAAATATTCTGTCCTTGACATGTGGAGCTCCATATAGCCAGACAGGACTGACTCCCATCTACCTCGTCATGCACATTCTCCTAACGTGTATTAAATGTACTTTGATTCAGTCAGCTGCTAATGCAGGAGCCTGAGTGATTTGTCCAGGGCGGGAACAGGATATCTCTACCTGGAAAGACCGGTGTTGTCCACAACCTACTAGGTTAACCTATTCATAGAAAGCCCACGTTATTTCTGGCACAATTCTGTTCAATACAGATACTTTTCATGGAAAATCTGTTTCCAGTATTGTGCACATGCCACTATCCCCTCTCTTGTCATAGTTGAATGCTGACATAAATCTTTTTCTAATAAAATGAACTATTCAAATTATTTCTTTACTGAATGATGTCTGAAACAGATGTATTTTAATCTGCTGGGCATAGAAAATGAAATTTACATGTCAGTGAGGTCTTCCTGGTTAATAAATGTTTTAAAAGAGAGAAAGCAGGAAGCTAAATATATGTAAAACTGCACTGCTTTGCATAGGGTGTTTTTAGCAGAAAATACAATATTCTAATACGAAATTATATCTTATTTATGAGACAAAAAGTACACATATTTTGTGATAACAAATATCATCCCTGTAGGGGTATCATATAAAACGCTGGAAAGAATTCTGATTTCACCAGCAGTACTTTCCTTGTGCTACTCCCAGGAATATTTTTTTTATTTTGTTTTTGTTTTTTTTTCATGTGGGAATAGCATCTGCACAAAGCTTTTTGTTTATTATCTGTGTCTGTGTGTAATTTTGAACTCATTATGTTTTCCTATTATTTTAGCTGTTTACATAGAACCAATTTTAGTACATTACTGCAGCTTTCTCTTACTGTGAGAGCGCCGGATCCAAAGCCCGCTGAAATCAGTGGAGGCACCCTGTTAGCTGAAGTTGACTTGCCATTGGGGATGGAGGTTAAGATAACGAAGTGATGGCTTCAGTGTCCCCTGGAGATTCAGATGGGTTTCCAAATAATCATGAAAACTTCTAAAAATAGCTGGATATGTTGCTGAAATTTTAAGTTCCTCGTCACAATAGTGTTACTCATTTTGCAGCATTATTTGGTAGGCAGGCAAAGAGCATACCTATTAAAAATGAAGCTTTAAACCCGATTTATTTTCCTGTCTGAACTGTTGCCAAATTTGATAAAGGTGCAATGGCAGAGTTAGCCTAAATCGCTCGTATGGACAGCCCCGCAAAAGGAAGGCTGCCTGGCCGGGCTCTGCCACATGCCGATATCCTCAACCAGGTCCTTCTCCCAGCCCCTTCTGCCCTCTCTCCTCTCCCTCCTTAGTTCCTGCCACTCTCATCATCATCATCATCATCAACGACAACAACAATAACAATAACTACAACAATAACAACATCATCACTAATAATAAACAACAACAACAACAACAATAAAATGAAATAATACTAGAATAATTAAATAATATAAGAAATAATGTCCCCGTGCTCACTACTCAAGGGATTAATGCCCTGGAAATAAAGCGGTAGCTGAGGTGACATGACTTGTACCTCAAGCAGGACAATGCTGTGAGAGTCTCTTTTCATCAGAGTCAGTGGTTGGACAGTGCAGGAATTCTCTCCTGAACACACTTCTCCTGTAAAAAATGGGACTTAAACATCACCGTTAAAGTCATTCCCCAAGTGTCTCAATGAAGAGCTCAATTGTTATCTCATCCTGATTAAAAAGTGCTTGAGTCCATATAAGTTTTCAGGCAGAGAAACTCAGCGTTGATGTCCAGGTTAATTTTTTAACAATTAGCAGCTCTGAGCCTCAGACTGACAGATTACCGCGGTTTGGCAGTATCGCCAACAGACAGGGAGTTGTGAAATTGTAAGACATTATTGTATTGTTGGTAGCCTGAGTAAATCTAAATCTTTTCAAGCTTTGCTTCAGTGGGTTAATTCCAGGACCTGAATTACAAGTGCAATTTGAATTACATTGCAAAGACTGAACTTACTTCACTTTAGCAAAGTCCTTTTTCTTAAGACTTATGAATTCCAGTTATTTTGAAATCCTGAAATGTTGAAATCTTTTGATACCTTTCTTATTATTTCCAAGGAAAGATGGGTAAAGGTTTTCACTGACTTTCCCTGCCAGCACCTTTTTATTTAGGTAAGTGTGTTTCTTTGACTCTACCTTTATTTTGTGGTATCTCAGCTGCTGCTACACACTGTGTACATCCACAGGGGCTTTTTATTCTCCCAGCCCTAAACCTGAGATATTAAAATAGCAGAAGGAAAAAACCTTGACAGAATCAGAAAATAATAAAAAGAATATGAATGAAATAAATGTTCTGTGTATATTTAGAACAATTGAAGACACCTGCAAAAAAACAAGGATGATTTCAGTTTGTCTCTACGTATTTTGTCTGGGAATTTTAAACACTCAACTGACTCTAACTAATTAGGTCTCAAAGCTTGATGCTGAGCTATATGAGGCAGGGCAGAGGACATCACCCATTTTCCAGGGGAATGAAGTGAGATGTGATTACATCATTTGCTGGGTACAAAAGATTATTAAATATTGGATTTGTGAATAAAGATATATATTCCAGTTACAGATAACCATTAGGATTGATTTTTACCAAAAAACAACAGCAGTGACAATAGAGAAAAAAAGATTCTGCAGTGAAGTGTCTTGTAAAATAATTTGCTTTATCAGTAGCTTGTTGTTAAAGGAAACCTGTATCTGACGATCACTCATACAAAATTTTACTTAGAGTAAAAGGGCTATTATTGAGTACTGGCTTGAAACGACAGTTTTTCAGGTGATCGAGGTATTTATTATACATTCTCCACAACAGGAATACTGACTAATTGTTGCAGAAGGCAAAAGATACAGGTTAATATTCGCAGTTCAAAAGCTCGACAATTCTTTTAAGAGAAACAGTTAAATGGGGCTGTGGTCCTGCAATTGTTTGCAGTAATCAAGGACTTTTCAATAGACGAGTTCTTATTCAGTTTCTCACAACTGTATGGAATGGAATAATTAGACTGGAAATTGGGTACATACTGTTCAGGTTTCGGCTTGGTTTCTGAGAGCTTCAGTTTTCTCCAATGCAGCGCCAGGATTTTTTAAATCTCATCAGAGAAATTCTATCCGTGGAAAGTAACACTGTGCTGTGATGCATATTTCTGCATCTTTGTTTTTCTCACGTTAATAAAACAAAAAGAACTGGAGACAGACGAGATCTCTTGCAACAGTAGTGTTTAGTATTCCACATCTACCAGTTGCAATTTTCTCCTCCCAAAGTGTATTTTTGTTTTCCTTAATCCAGCCTTAAGAGACTGAAGCGATGGAGCTTCTTACACTTCCCTTCAGAGAGCATTGCAAAGTATAACACACACCACTCTTCAATATTTTTCATGACATTCTGGTTATGTTTAGCTTTTTATGTGAATTCTATAAATCTGATATACAGTCTCTTATTTGTAAGAACCCCTCATTATGCTGGAAAAATATATGCTATTAATATTTCCAGCCATTATGCTAGCCTCCCTTAATTATTCTTATATACATTTCCAATGATTTTAGAACAATTTAATACTAGGAAAATGTGTCTGCAAAACAAAATTTTGGTCAAAATATCCGAGGAGAGTATTTTTGCCTGATTTTGTCTGGAAATGAATTTAAGATTTGTCTCAAGTTGAATTATGGGTGCAAATACCTTATGTGAATTTGCAGGTTGTGTGCCCCTGTGGTGCTGGGTCTGCTTTCCTGTGCTGTTCTCTTCAGGTTCTCAGATTTCTCTTACAGTAAATTCCTGGGCATTTTGGGATATAATACAAACAGGGGTAGTAATAGAGGAAAGCAAGACTCAAATTCACTAAAATTTTATGTTGTTCAGAATCCATAATGTTTCAATACCTATAACTCTATATGCACTGCGTTCCTTATTTATTTGCAAATTCAGTTACTCCCCTGCTCCCTTCTCATTATACAACATGCCTTAAATCTCTCAGGGTAGTGCACTGCAGCCACTGATGTACTGCAAGAAATGCCTTATGCAGACTCTGAAGAATGTATTGGAATCCACTCATCATTACATTTAAACATATATTATTAGATCTCCCTCTGATTACATATAAACTGTCTCCTGTAACCACTTGAATCTGTGAAGCCGGAAGGGGAAGGCTGCACATTCACTGATTCCAGTGGGATTTAGACTTCCAAAACCCTAATGTGTCCCAGATGTGAAAGGCGGGAGGCTCTGACCAGGACTGGTGAGTGCTGTTGCTGACAGCCACATTACATCATAAATACCCGGAACCAGGGAACGTTCATCACACAGGACACCCTCACTGGGGGAAGGGAGAAGGAAATGGAAGGTCATTCTGGGATTCAGGATTCACAATGCTACACAAATCCTTAATGTCCATAAAACACATCCTGGAGACAGCAGCAAGCTATTTTTTGATGCTTCCCCCAATGCAAGCAAGGGTTTTTCAGAGGTTGTTTCAGAATCTGTTTTTCTCATTAAGGTCTTAAAGCTGTGGCTTCTTACTTTGATCTCATTGGTTGACATTAATCCTTATTTTAACCTCTCTGGGTTTTTTGGTGTGGTGTGGGTTTTTTGGTTTTGTTTCCCTCCCCCCCCCCCCCAAATCAAGACATCCATCACTACTGCATCTGAGTAAACAAGCAACCATTTCCCAGGAGAAGGCAAAGGTAGGTCTGCTTTCCCCCAGGCAGGGAGGGAGGAAACAGCAAAAACAGAACAAGTTAAATGCCGCTACCAACACCTGGACACAACCCTTTGCTCATGTACTTACTGCATGGCATTCTGGATTTTTGAAACTTAATTTACACATAAGACGAGCTCTCTGAACTGCCCCAACCAAACCACCCTTTCTTTGGCTGGCTCCACTCAGCACAGCAGTAGGCGGATGGGTTTGCAAGAGAGAGAGAAAGGAACTTTTTCCCAGACAGGTGGGTTTTGGCTGCCAAGTTTTGCATGTGAATGTCACTAACATTTCAGGGCAGGTCATATGTGAGGCAGGTTGTGGTGTAGCCCCGGCAAAAGAGAAGTATGGCTGAGAATGGTGACATCTGCCTCTGTCATAGTGCAGAACAGAAACATGTATACGAACCCTTTTTTTATTTGGGAAACCAGAAGCAGAATTAATTTAGCATGACCACGTATCTACACAGCACCTTATAAACGTGCAGGGAGATACTCTTCCTAAATGGAGTGGTTGTAGGTTTTGCTGGTTCACTACTAGGCTTTCCTTTGCCGGCATTGCCTCCATGCCACCAAGACCTTTACCTGGCAGAATTTAATTCAGGGCCAAGATCTGGAAAAATAGGAGGCCAAATGGAATATCATCAACTCTGTATTTGCAAATTTGCCTAGTTTTGCTCAAATTACTTTCCTGCTTCCTAGCTTGTCTTCCCCTTAGCACAGCAAAAAAGGATTGAGGCTGTCAGGGCCGTACTTCAGAGGCAGCCCCAGAAAAGCCCCTACAGAGGAAAACCAAATGTTCATAACCCATCAGGATCCTCTCCAGCATAAGAAAGGATAAACTAATTTTTTTAGCCCTCATCAGGTTCCACAGTCAAATAAACAGCACCTGACAGTCTCTGGAATTGAAGATAGGAAGTTACTGAGACCTGGAGTTATTAGAAAGGACACTGAACATTGTCCCATTGCCCTAGGGAGATTTTCAGTCACTGAAACTGATGCCCTTCAGATGCCATGTCAAGGTCTGAAGCCTGACTGATTGGTGTCTAAAAATTAAGAGCAGATGCTGCTAGACACTATTTGCTATCTATCATCTCTTCAATAATCTTACCCAGAAATGGGAGGTTTAGCAATCAGACAATAGTTGGCAAGAAAATTAACGTCAGGAGAGGATTTATTGAGTAAGGGTCCAATAAATGCATGCTTGAATGCTTCTGGCAGTATGCTTTTTCTTAAGGAAAAATTACCAATAGTAGGTATTTTCCCCTAATTTTCACCATGGGAAACATACTTCTCGTCTGGGGAGCGCTTAAGAAATTTTCCTTAGAGTATCTAGGTCCTCTAATTGAAATGGGGCAAAAGTAAGTTAATTGAATTATCTGGTATCTTTATTCCTTTTTGGTAGTTTTATAGTGACAAATCCACACCGAGCATTCAAATATACTGAAAGCTTTATGCAGCATGAAATAGTACGAGCTAAACCAGTTGGAGATAGTCTTGGCTAATCAGATAGATTAACATAATAGTTTACTGAGTTTTTAAGATTGCTTGATATATGCAATGGTAAATCCTGTCAGGACTGGATTTTCACTGGAAGAACACACTAGTCCAAATGCTGTGGTCCATGCCCTATGAACTTGCTGTTCATTGTAAGGCCAATGTAATACACAACAGGAGAAAATGAATGTTAGATGTGTGTAATGATAAAAAGGTCACGTCCTTAATCTGATGCATCATTTGCTGATTCAGAATTATTTACAACTTTTGGCTCAGTGGAGGACAAAAAGAGCTGGTGAAGAAGGTACAGATAAAGTTGGGAAGGCTGGTCTTTGCATTCATTAGACTTGATAAAAAGTCTTTTTTGTCAAAACTGTGACATCTGCTTTATGTGAGATATCCAGATGAAGTATGTTCTCTTAGGTGTTTTAAGTACATTTTATTTGAACTCAATAACCCTAGTGAGAGACCTACCTACCAAGTATAGCCCTTGATCATCATTTGGGAGAAGAAAATGCAGTTTTTAAGTCTACTTCTAAGCATCTTACGTCCTACAAACTTATTGAGACATACTTGTGAAGTCTGCAGTCTTAATTAATCCTGTTTTATAAATGAGAACCAACCATAACATTTGGATGCAGAGCAAAGCAAGAAATCTAAATCTAGATATCTTTGGGCTCATGTTTTTTACCCATATAAACACAATCATAGGCTCAGCCCTACTGAGTTTAAAAGAGGTGAGAAGGGTGGGGAGAACAGCTAAAATTAGCTTAAAGAAATAGAACCTGTAAGTTAATTGTTAGAAAGACTTTATCTCTGTGTCAAATTTTGTACTTTCTTTGTTTCAACAGTAGTAGTTCTTTCTATTTCCTTTCTTCTGCTACTTTACATTAGGCATCCAAGCTTTGTTCTCCCTCATCTAAGTGAAATTGTATTTCTGGGATTGCCAATAAAGCATGTCTTCTACAGGCAAAGAACTTTTTGTCAGAATATCTATATTGGAGTTTAAAGACAAAAGCCCCATCACTCTAATTTCTATTCTGAATTCTGAAATCCTGTTACCATTTCTCAGTTCTCAGTTTCAAAAGGATATGTGCATCTTGACTTACTACTTAAGCAGTCCTATTATTAGTCCTCAAAATAGTCTTTACAGTGTTCACCAAGAAGTAATGGTTCTACGTGATGATAGGTGGCCTTGCCTTTCCCTAATGCAAACCAAGCATTGTAAAGATGGATCCAGCCTGCACTGTCTTGGGTATGATGTGGTCCAACAAGAACAGACTTGCCTGTATAGTTACAAGAAAGAGACCAAAAGAATTGACATTAAACAACAGAGCTGGAATCAAGCCGACATATCACAAAATAAAACAGTGGAAGATTTCATCAGTACAGGAATAAACCAGCCTCTTGGAGCAAAAAGAAAAGATGTAATTTGCTCAAATACTAATCTGCTCATAGTTTCTCTGAAAATGCCTCTTCAGTAGCTCAAGGCTGCCATCACTGCTTTAGAAAATGCATTTGAAACAATGATATTAAATATATTTTTTTGCAATACATGATTTTTTTTTTAAGCCTCCTGGGTGAAGAACAATGGCTCTTCAACAGTTAAGGAGGGCTTGATTCTCTCCCATTTTCACTTGTTACACAACTGTGTAACTTTGTAGATTTCATGGTTGTTCTTTTTTATTCATGTCCGTGTAAGGGCTTCATCCAAAGACTACTGTATCATTGGAAAAATTTTGATTAACTTCCGCAGGCTTTAGATAAGGGCATAAATGAAAGATGAACTCTCAATCATTGTGTTTCATTATTTCTATTACAATTACAGCCTTGATCATGCTGCTTTTGACATAGGGCATAAAAAGAAGAACACATCTTCCAAACATTTATTCGTATGAAAGCAATTTGCAGTGAGAGTGTTTTAAAAATAATACCAGACCACAAATATTCCAGATCCATGTATTCATTCATCCATTAAATTAATTTCATTAAATTCATATGGGTGTGGATGAGGATTTTCCTTGGTTTTGTTCTACATCTACTGAAACACTGGAGTCTTGGCTGACATTTCAAGCAAAATATCGAAGATAGGATCATCTTACTTGATGTTGTATTCTGCCAAATTGCATTTAGATTTCAGAGTAGATATTTACCTTTTACAAGACTCACAGGGAATTAGAAATATTTTCTTATAGAAAGTGACTACAGCTGAAGACATGCAAGTTGTCAATTTATCTCATGCAATGTATATTGCAGTACATCATAAATTATGCTTTTCCTGGAGCAAAGCGCCTCTTTTAATCTTAGAAACTAATGTATAAGACTCACAAAACCTTTCAATTATACCTATTAGAGGAGCTGAGTCTACAAATCAATAATAAAAAGTGGATTTCTAGTGATATTCAAATGTAATGGTGAAGAAGGAATTTTGTAGAATCTCCTAAGTATGCAGATTCTGTAAGTTAAATTTCAAATAGCATAAATCTTCCCTGAGCTGGGGAACAGGAAAAAAAAGGTTGTGATTTTATTTTTCCTGTTGCTTGTTTTGCTATGTATCTATAAATGAGTGTGCTATAGTTTTCTAAGAATGCCATTGTAACATACATTGTAATATTTAATTTTATACTGTAAATTAATAAGAAAGTTTGGGGGCTGTATTTGAGCATGTATTGTAAGGAGAAATTCATTGAAAGGTAAAATCATGGCTACTTTTTCTAACATATACGAGCAGTTTGAGATGTATCTGTTGGAAGCCTGTGAACCAAGCAGAATTCAGCTGAGGAATATGCGCCCGCCTCTGAAGGCTCTTCCCTCAACCCTGTCTATGGTGCGCTTGCTCTTTGATGACAACCTATGCTGGGGCTTCATTGTGTTCATTGTGTTGTCTTCTAAGAGAATATATTTTTGTTTCACAGCATACTTATTGGTACAGAAGAGCCTGTGAAAACATGGTACAATGCTTTATTCGGCAACAGAAGGGTACACCGTTATGAGTTTGGCCAGTTCTGGCAACTAATATTTAGTCCCAAAGAACCGCCATCGGGGTTCCTGGGTGGTTGACATTTGTGGACTGTTAGGTAAAAATCAGAAGTGAACTTTTATGAAAAAACTAGCTGCAGCATTTGACAGACAGTAGGTGAGCTTGTATATAGGTCTCTGAAGTTGCCAAATGGGAACACAAGTTTCTTCCACAATGATAAGTGTGGAGTGGTCTCTGTTATGGCACGTTTGTGTTGCTGTGCAAATGTCTTGCAAGTTTTGAAGCCTTGCACTTCAGTTTTGTTAGCCTGTTGGAAGAAATCTCATTTAACTGGCATTTTTACATCTACATTAATTCTTTTAAAACACTGAAGTGAGTGTTCTACAGCTATGTAAAGAAACGCATTATCAAAGCATTAAGATATGATTAAACTGACATTTTCTTAAGAAAACGAAAGGAGCAGGAAAAAGCCATTCTAAAAGGACTGAGTGCTACATACTCCAGATATTATCTTCAGTGCTTACTCAGGGATCTTTAAAGAAGCTTATTACCAAGTACCCTAAGAAGACAAGTGTGGATGTGTACAGATCAGAGGAATGCAAGTTAATGCACCTGCCAGATTTTACTATCGTACAAAGCATGTCAATCAGCACTCAGACCTTGCGTTTAAAAATGTGTTCCTTCAGATTTTTTTCAGTGCTGTATCTCACATAGCTAGAATTTCCTAGTCGGTAGCCATCCAGTGTTGCAAATATCATAAATTATGCTGCTGGATATATATCATTGAAATTGATGTGAATAGTTCTTCGTTAGTCTCAGTAATGGCTTATACAAATACTAGTAGATACGGTTGCTGCAGGTACATATATTTAAGTCTTTCTGCTCTTCTCGATAGGACAGAAAAATAATATTTATAAAGTAAACCCCACAAATCAGTTCTAAATATATTTTCTTTACGAAAGAGAAATTAAAATTCATAGTGAGTTGAACAGATTGGGCAGTTTATAACATACGAAATTAAAGTTGTTTGAAGCACAGCTACTTGATAGCTACCTACAGTTCATATCCTACGGGGCCATTTCTAAAGCAATGCATCGGTTTCAGCTTCGTCTTCATTAGGAAAAATATGGTCAGAACCCCTCCTGAGAGCTGAGAGGTCACCAGCTGGAAATGCCTGTAGCAGAGGAGGGCCTGGTGTACCACATCTTCCCAGAATGGCCGCAGGCTGCCGGGAGGCTGCAGCCATGAAGAAGGCAAATACGGAAGAGAACTTATGAGAGAAAAAAGATATTAGGGCCATCACACACTATGCTAATGAAGTCTCCTTTGTTGCCCTGTACTAAATTCTGGCACTGGTATCTAAAAAAAAAAATTAAACCAAACTGGAAGAGGTGTAAAAAGGGCTACCAACTGGAAGAGGTGTAAAAAGGGCTACCAGTAGGGTGTGGAGAAAAGAAACTCTTTCAGAAGAGAAAAAGCTTTGTTTGCTTTGTCTACAGTATTTAGGAAAGATATGACTACTGCCTATAAATGGGGTCAGAGAGAGGGGCCATGTAATCTAAAGGCCACTGTGCACAAGAACAAGCAGGTCTGTAAGAGCAGATGGGTGAAAAAGCTGGTGGCAGCAGGCGGCTAGGCTTGGTCGCCCTCCAGGGCCCTCAGGCTTAGGTTCCTCACCAAAACCAGGAGCTCGAACCTTGGGAGGTTCTGTGGTCACTTTCATGTGCTCTCACTTACAGCTCTCACTAACACAGAGTGAAGGGTGTTGAAACTATGTGGAAGGGCTCAGCACCTCGTAAACCCGTCTCTATTCACAGTTTTAATTGGTTTCAGGATTTAGCCCAAATAATATTTTATTGAGTGAGAACTCAGTATTTACTGAGTTAGGACATCAGGTTCTGGTGTTAGATGGAAGTCACTTTATAAAGAAACTAGAATAAACATAAGGTGACTGAAGATATTCAAGTGACACTGTTGTACTGAAAATATAGTAATATAAATAAATGGGCTTTATCAGTTTGCTGGTACCTCCAGCAATGTTGACATTTGCATTCTGCTCTCCTACCTCTGTCAAACTTTAGTTCTATTAAAATAATGAATTCTCATACTGATATTCGCCTCTTAGCATGAGGCATTTAGAACAAGTCAACACATTTTCAGGGATGAATTTTGGAAGTCTATTAAGATGCAGAGATTTAAAAAGGAGAAATCTGTACAGATGTCGTGTGTTAGAGATTTGTCTTTTTATCAGTTCTCATAAAACATGTCCATATATGCTGTGTTTTCCAATAGGAAAATGAAGCACAAATCCTATTGGGATCACCAGCAGGGTCTGATGTCCAAAGGCATATATTTTATTTAAATGATCTTATACTGCTCAGTAGGAAATACCATTTTCATTGTGTTTACAAACATGTTAGTATTCATTAAAATGTTTTTGTGCTGCCCGTAAGATATGTATTTTAAAAGGCGTATTTCTGAAAGGGTTTAGAGAAGTGGAATTTTTTAAGACTGATCATGTGATAGGTATTACTTCACATTGAAGCTGCCATTGCAGAGGACTAGAAGCCAGGTGTTCAGAACAGCTTCAACACCAGAGGACAACTGGACTACAATGTACTTCAAAATAGTTGTTGCTTTATAACCTTGTGGCTACTTTTGAGGTCAGTGTAATGGTATCTACCCGGGATATAGAATAGAATCATAGAATCATAGAATCGTTTTGGTTGGAAAAGACCTTTAAGATCATCGAGTCCAACCATTAACCTAGCACTGCCAAGTCCAACCGCTAAACCATGTCCCAAAACACCACATTCATATTTTAAATACCCCCAGGGACGGTGACTCAACCACTTCCCTAGCCAGCCCGTTCTAATGATTGATTACACTTTTGGTGAAGACTTGTTTCCTAATATCCAACCTAAAATGACATACTGAGGTACAATCAAAGCCAGCAGTTTCCTCAGTCAACCCCATGCTCTGCTTGTACTTACCAGCATCTCAAAACCATTGTTTCCTTTTGATGAGTTCTGCATACATGACTTCAAATGCAAACAGCTACTAGCTAGTTTTGGCATCATCAGCTTTTGTCAAATATTCAGTAAGTCCTTTGATAAACTCTAAATATGTCATGCTCTGAAGAATATTCATCCTCCCAAAATTTTCTGTGGGGCAGAGACACACTTTGTGAAGACAGAGGGCTGATTTTAAATGTTCAAAAAAGGGAGCATCCCAGTCCCATCTTGAGACATTCTGGCCTATTCAAAATTTACTCCCTTTGCTTTATCTGGCTTTTAATATAACTATGTCTTCACTAAGTGTTCACCTTCTGGGAAGTCAGGAGTGCACGAATATGATGCTGCAGTAATAGGTGTGGTAAAGGAAAACAGGGAGTGAATATGAAAAGAGGAGTGAGGGTCATATTGAATGTGGGGGAAAAAGCCCCAGATCATAGGTTATTCACCTGCAGTCCCTCAGAAAACATTACTGAGTATTGATTATTTGTATTGTGCTGCTGCCTGCAGGCACTAATCACGGCTTTCAAGGAAGAGTGGACAGAGTTTACATCCTACATGGGAACAGAGGGGTCATCTTGCAGCAGCAAGGGAAAGTGAAGAGCTGAGTACGGAGGAACACAAAGGCAGCTCCTGGGGGTTCACATAAAAGAAAAATAGGTTTTTAATGAGGAAACCATTTTCTAAAATTTCATTAATGGCCACTTGAATCCTTTTTTCAATAAATTGAAAATATTTTAGGTATCTTTAAAGCATATTTGTATTTTGAAATGAATATATATGTATAAATAATTTCTTTACAAGTAAAACATTCACACTGAAAAAATCAAAACACGATTCTTACATATTTTTAAAGTGTTTTTCACCAACTTTTTTTCATTAAATATTTTTAGTCAAATGAGCATATGACACAAGAAAACTTTGCTGTATTTCTCATGACCAGTTCGGTCTTAATTTGAAAATTTCAGGCCTCAAAAATTGTTCCAATTTTAATATATTAATAAGAGACTGCAGCTCCTCCTTTTAGGATCCAACTTAAGTCACTGACAAGTCCATTTTTCAAGAAGCGGGTATCTGGTTCTTTGACACTGCCATAATAGGATCACTGGGGATTTCTCTACAGTAGAGAAATTTTGGAGTGATATGCAATTTCTTTTCAGTCCCACCCCAAAGCCGTTTGTTGAGGCAAGGAGGGAATGATGACAGGTGGGAAGCAGGGGATGGGGTTCTTTTCTATTCCAAATGTGATACCCTGATAGAAGTTTTCATATGCAGCCCAAAAAGCCAAAAGCTTTCTAACAGAGGCAGGAGGCTGCTTGTGTAGCACTGCTGAAATAATTTTTTAAAGAGCTGGAAAGGTCATTTGGTGTATCTCCTCTTCAGATGCATGAAAGGATTGTTAGAGCAGATATTTCTCTTAGTCTGTAATTGTGCCTTTAATCCTCTGGCAGAAATGGTACAACTTTTTAGCAAAACTACTATCACCAGAATTGTCTTAATACGGAAAATTTCCATAAGGATTGATTGTTTTCATGGTATAGTACAAAAAATATTTACTATCATCTCTTCTGACTTTGCCTGAAATTAGGGCAGAAACATGCAGAATGCTTCAATGAAAAGACATAACTAGAGAATTTGGGTTTTTTGGTTTTGGTGTTACAATCCTGCCTAATTATAAAGAATATTAACTTCCATATACCTGCCTCATGTGGGAGGTCAGATGACATTACCAACATGATTTTTTCTAACATTACAGCCTGGGAATGCATGAATTAGCCACCAAATTAAAATAACTTTTTAGATTTAGAAATATGCTGAAAAGATTTCAATACTTAATTTACTTTGAAAATGAATATTTAATTTTAATGAATAAATATTGGTCTATAGTATTTCCATTACAACATGCAGTGCTTTGAATATAATCAATCTTATTGGTATATACATTTGAAGAGACCTGTGCTCTCAGGTATGATACAATGGATTTCTTAGCTTAGTACATGGTAAAGTGTGTATTCTCTAAGCAGTATTTCCTACTTAAATATTGCATGTTACAGAATCATAGAATCACAGATGGGTAGAGGTTGGAAGGGACCTCTGGAGATCATCTAGTCCAACCCCACTGCTAAAGCAGGATCACCCAGAGCAGGTTGCACATGATCATGTCCAGGGGGAGTTTAATATCTCCAGAGAAGGAGACTCCACAACCTCTCTGGGCAGCCTGTTATGAGAGTGATTGTTCTGTTAAGTACCTTAAAAATACACCATAGTTTCTTACCTTGGGTATATAAAATCGATAGGCAAACTTTCAAACACAAATAAACCCTATGAGAAATTTTCCATTATGGTTAATAAAGTTCTATGATATATCTTCCTTTTTTTTATTATCCTGCCAGATTCCTGGGGTAAAACATACGACCTTGAGATACTTTTAAGTGAAAGAGGTGTTTCCAACTGTCAGAGATGCCCAGCTCTACCAAGACCTTACACCATCCAGCAATTATTCCACCGAATACTGAAAGGTTATGATTATATCCTGGAGATGCTAAAGGTTTTTTAGCCATTAGGGCAAATTGAGAGCTTTGTATAAAATACACTTTTTAGACCACAAATCATCTGTAAAACAGCTTGAGCAACAGTTAATACTTGACCCTCTGTTGGACAACATTCCTTTGCATGATTTCCTCAAATTCATAATTTTCTCTATGTTCTTTAAATAATTCTATTTTTTGAAAAGGGCTAATTAATGTTCATGAATAACAATGAATATTCATGACTGGGGAGAAAGCTGCATCAACCTCGTTGGTTACTTTACACTAGCAAAAAGTTATTTTTTTTAAAATAGTATAACCATGAGATACCGGGCGTTACCAATTTGGAGTCAGTGGTGGTATGCAGAATCAGAGACAATCACTGTTACAAGACTGTAAGCCTGATTATATGCTCCTTGTTGGCAAGTAATTACTCCTAAAAGTAGTTCCACTTGGATCACCAGAGCTGTGGGTTTGCAGTGTTCCTCAAAGTAAATTCAGACTACTCGTACAACAGAATTTATGTGTAAGCCTGCCCAGTGAACACATTTAACTTATTCTTGGAGCAATTTAAGAACAGATTATTTCATGTAGATAGATTCCTCCAAAATCTTAAATTATTTTACCCTCTTATCACCAAGATCTACTCATTATTTACTGGCAAAATTCCAGGATTTTTAGAGTAAACTCTGTAGTCCAATTTTTACTCAAAACTCTTATCATACCTCTAATTCTAAACTCCTTGAAGATGGGAAAAATCTTTACCCCAGTCCAAGATAATAAAGATTTAGCCATTATTTGTTTAGATACAGCAACAAATGAAATACTTTTAGTGTTATTTTATTTGGCCCTTCTATCATTCATTCATGAAGTAAATGCCAACATTCAACTGTATGAATGAAAGTTTTCTTGATCTTCTTCACATCAGCTTCATCAATTGTCATTCTTAGCAAATGGAAAACTTCTTCATTCAATTCTCTCACAGAAACCCAAAGAAGCTTTTATATTTAAAACAAAATAACCACGATCCAGAGCAACTGTTCTACAACAATTCCATTCTCACTCTAGAGAGAGTCAACCCCTGTGGAAAACACAAGTTTAATGTACAACTTGAATAATACTGTGATGTGGGTGATAAAAAAGATAGATAAAGGCGATTATCCTTTATTTTCATTCTCTGTACAGAACAAAAATGGATATGCTTTAATGTGTTGCGTAACATTTTGCAAGGCCTAACTAATCTTTGAAACAACACTGATTTGTGTACACAGTAACTATTTGCATCCTTCTACTTAGCAGAGAATTAAAAAAGAGATTAGAACCAAGGTTCAGGATGAAGTTGCCTAAAGCTAAGTATTTGATTTTGGCTTTAGGACTCTAAATAAAAATGGCCTAGTTTTTTAAAAGCTATTGAGCACAAATACCTCCAAATTAATCTTGTGATAACTATAGCTCTTACATGATGGGAATCTGTCCACTCTCTGAAGTGCCTAATGTGGATTCAAGTGTCTGGCTGATGTGCTTAATTTTGAAAATGTTGGCCTAAGGAGCTTGCCCTCAAACAGGCAAAGCATCTTTCTTTACTGTATGGGTACACATCCCAGCTCACACTTAACACAGGTGCCTCTGGGATGATCACCGCTGTGCTAGGGCAGGGGTCTAGCCTTGGGTTTATTTGTTCTCCTGCATTGAACATATTTAAAGATATCCCATTTCCCCTTGATTTTCTCTATCTAACTTCAGTCTTTTTCAGATTTGTGAACTCTTTTCCACATGCCAGTCATGATTGCAACTGCAGTTTGAAGAAATTTATCACACATATGCGTATGAATAAATATTCATAGGTAATGCTCCCCTTATTCAACAGATTTTGCTTTTACCATATCCAGTTGTCATTCTGGTGAGGCAGAATCTAGGTAATGCATTAGTATTTTGCACATCTGACTTTTTCAGCAGAACTATAATTTACCTGCTTTAGCCATTGTCAGTGGCTACTCTAAAAATACAAGTATGTGCAAGGCAACGTATTTCTCCCACTTCATGGAACACTCTTAATCTGTTGCAAAGCCTCCAAGTATGTAGAGACTAGGGTTTCATTTCCTAAATTGATCTTGGTTTACACTGCAGAATGATCTTACTTTGCTGTGTCATTGTAATAATATGTGCATTAATAAGCACAAAATCAGGCACAAGAATGGATTTGAACAGAAGGCATACTATTTCAACTTGGTAATGATAGGGATGTTCCCACACATATCAGGCACTAAATCGTTTCCAGTAAGAGCTGGAAGGTTTTATACCACATAACTGAGAAGCAGAGATTGCCTTTTCTCATCCTGTCCCAAAGATGCCGTTCATTTCTGAACACTGCCATCCTCTGTCCCAATGGAATGGAGGCAAATGAAGAGGGACTTCTGATATGCCAAATGTTACCAGCCCCACGTCTCTGTTACCTCTGGCAACTGGCCTCTTTTGTCTTCATCTGCAGGGGACTGCAGTAGCAACGTGCTCAGTATTTGCATGTCTTCTGCTAACATGAACTTCCTATTCATTTAATCCTGACTGGTCCTTTCCTTGTGATCCTTGCCAAATTGTCCCATAAGGGGAAAAAAATCTTCCCAATCTCTAAACCAGGTCAATTGTCATGATCACCATGTCCAGGGAGCTCAGATCTGCAGAGAACAGGGTCAGGCCAGTGATGGAAGAAAAAAGACTCTGGATGCCCAAGTAGGAATGGAGGACACCAAGAGGATCAGTCTGCTTCTTGAGGAAGGACTTAGGAAAGATATAGGCAAAACCCCAAATCCCCAAAGTTTGCATGCTGCAGACTAAGCACTGGGTTTATATACTGAAGTAGTCCTGCCGTTTGGGTACTGCTAGGCAATACTAGAGGTCAGGGCTCTCCACCTTTAACACCGCATTTCACTGTGACCCAGGAAAAGGTATTTGGCCTTTGTTTCCTTGGGAATAGGACGTAATGCTGCCTCTTCACCTTGCACGTGTGCAATTCCCTGTATTTCAAGGAAAGAAACCTTCAGCACATCTAGACATATGATGTTAAAAAATTGCCCAGGCTATTCCTGGGGCTGGGTATTTTAACAAAACCCCATGCAAACAGGGATGTGACTCGTAGCTGTCACTTGAGGGGTCCAGCAGAGGTTTCCTCAGCTTTGTCTTGTTGCAATTCAATAATAATAACAACAGCAGTTAGCACTTCTCTCTTACTTCACAGTCTGCAGAACACAATATAAATATTAACTAATTAGCCCACCCCAATCAGGACAATGATTGCCACATGTTTGCCCAGAAACGTACAATGGGGCTGGGATATTCACAGGAGCCTGAGGGAGTTCCCTGCCCAAATCACACTGCATGTCACCGGGAGGTGGACGTGAACTCCCTGAGGTACCCTTGAAAAACCAAGCTTTAATAGATCATGTCTACAGTCAATTTAGCATACAATTAAGCATTTGGACAAAGCAAATAGCACCAGAACTGTTGAAAATATAATCCTGCCCCCTTGTTAAAACACGCTCGGCTGTTTGGCATTATGCAGAATGACTGTCACCACAGTGCTTTGAAGTCACTATCGCTAATGCAAACATGCGCAGGTACAAATAATTCAGCAGCAGAACACTGATGCTACCCAAGTTTCTTATGCCATGTACGATCCTGAAATCTTCAGGATCATATTTTAGTCTATTTATTCTCCACACAAAATGTACTTTACAAAATCTGCTAAATAGCTAGGCCTACTTACTGGGTCCCAGGAATATGCCTTGCACACGTCTCATCAGACACATCTGTTCCTCCGTCTCTCGGCTCCTCTGTTCTCTTTCACCAGCAGCTGGTCTCTGAATGGATGTCGGAGACTGATCTCTTTGCTTTGCTTAGGCTGCGGGATTGTTTCTCTTCTGGTCTGCAAAGATCTGTCAATATTAGCTTAAATGTAGGTTCTTTTTTCTTGTGAAAAGAAAAGATAATAATTCTTCCTCCTGATGGTGGCTTAGAGCACTTCAGATTATCCCTTGTTATTTCTTTGCAAGAAGAAATGTATATTCTCTTTTCATAAGAATTATACCAGTTAACAATCCTCCAGCCTAAACTTTGTCCCATGAAGAACTAACATCAATGGGAGTTAGCAATATCCGCTGAGGGTAGAATTAGGATTCTCACAGAAATCTTTAGATTCAAATAAGACAATCTTCACTGGTGTAACCATAGCAGCTCTCATGTCCTACATAGTACTTTTTAAGTATATCTTGGTCAAACAGAGCTTTCAAAGTAAAACACGTTTTTTCTTAGTCTAGGCCATGTGCTTTTTCTATCTATAGGTCTCCATCCCACAGAGCACCAAATTTCCTTGGATGTCAGGAGTTCTGGAGGATACATCAGCCTCGTTATTTATTTGTTCTTGTTTCAGTTTTGTTTTTCAGATTCTAGAGGAAAAAAAACCCACAAAAACCCCAAAACAAAACAAAAACCCAACCCTCAATTCAATTATTAATGATTTGCATTGTGTCCTGTCTTTGTACAGTTATTAGTTATTTGTATAATTAGTTTTCCTTTTCACTAATATTCTCCTTGGCCAACTTTAGATGCCTAAATTGCATGCCTAAGTCAGGAGGCTGTTTTTTCTCAGCTTCCAATATAGGTAACGAAGACAGAGAGTCTCCTCTAGAGGAAACTTTAGGCTGCCTAAGTTAATTTCCTGCCTGAAACATTTGCTGAAGAAACCTTTGTTAGAACCAAAGACTTCCAGTTTAGGCACCTGAAGTACCTAAGGTTTGGTGACTGGAGAGTCTCTTCCTTCTTTGTTGCGTTCTGTGCCTCTAATGGCAGTGGGTCACACACATACCCCCTCGTCTAGGCAATGTGCCCTACCTCTGCAGATGGAGAAAGCCCCTCCACCTGATGTACCCTGCCATTTGGGTTTGCTTCTGACCAGAAGTTACCAACAGGCTAGAAACAATGTGCTGAAGTAGGGCCAACACACCACCAAACTCTGAATTATAGACTTGCAGCCAGTGAGCCAGGCTAGGACCTCACCAGGGAATCTAATTTCCAGTATGGAAAGGATGTAACACATATGATTCCCTTTTTTTTATCACCACATTTATTAATCTGTGCTTGGCCAAATGATGAGATTTTTCTGGGTTGAAGAAGCACTTGCTATACAGATTAATGTTTCTGTGGCGGTTTTGAGGGCTAATGACAAAGCATCAATCAATACACATGATTCAACAAGTGGAGGCACTGGAGTTGTTCTACAATACGGATTTAGTTTATCTTAAAAAGGAAAATACATTTAATTTGGGGGAGGGTTGAAATCGGTGTATGATACGTTGCTGATGAAACTCCATATTAAATTTTAATCCAAGTAGATCACACTGCCAGGGAGAATGGGATAAATATCCATAAAATAAAAGGCACAAAGACTTGGCTGAAATATCAAAAGAGCATGACTGTGAGCAGTTAACAGCTTTGTCCTTGATCGTTTTACATATCTTCTAGTTTACAGGACCAGTTGTCCAGTGTGGGAGTAAGAAGCTGTTCACTGGGCTGCAGTAGCAACTGTAGTAGCAATAGGGAGAAAATAGGCAGCAGGGTTAACTTTACTTCAAAAAGAGATAGTATCGTTAGAATAAATTATAAGTCTTGGGAACTGGCTGAAGAGTTTGCCTGTCATCAGTATTTTCTCCTTGATCCATCATTCACATTACAGAGCCATGGCAATGGTAACAATTTCTATTTGCTTTTTTTGAAATGGAGGATTATTCTAATTTTAGCATGCGAATATCCCAAATACTGTCCTTCTCCTATCACCTAAGTATGTTATATAGTAGGCTGTAGCCTGCCTCTGTGATGCAGAGTGTACAGTAAGTATTAACAAATGTGTTAAATCTTTACTGCATATGCCAGAAAAGTGAAGACACCTTTCTATATTTGAAATGTGCCCTAAAGCACCTGGTTATAAAGAATCTATAGGGACACTGTGAGCTTAGGTCATCCTGAGAGCTGAATGCCAGATAGCAATGCATACTCCCTTCCCTCAATGAAGATCTGTAGCAAAAAACCAGATATGCACATGTACAGTACTGTTAAAATGAATGGTTCCCAAAATGTAAGTGTATTTAATTATGGACTATATATGTCTTACAGGATCACATTCAGATACATGTGCCTTCCACAATGAAAAATGGATTTGCAATTTTCATTTTCCCTAACTATAAATATTTGTATACCACTTAGTTTAAAGATTATACTGACAGATATCGTTTTCGATTAATATGCTGTATTTTACACCGTTTACATTCCATTTCAATATGCTTGCCTTCTATAAAATGTATTTCAAGACTCCCTAAAAAAGAGAAAATAGGCACACTTTAAGCAGTTTACAAGAGACAGATCATTATCTCCTACAAAGGAAAGGAAACAGGAAAGCTGTAAATAATAAGTTCTGAATAGGAATGACATAAACAGCCTAATCAATGTCTTCCAGAACTGGCAAGTGACACCTCTTTGTTTTTTGCAAATAAAAACCTTCTTAACATCACAATATAAACCATTATCTCTGCAGGCAAGGTATATTTAGAAATGTACAAAATGTACATTTCCTGCCAGCCACTAGATCAGTAGGTGGAGATCTAAAGTCATGCAAATATTACAGTAAATGCAGGCAACCAATTTCTAATTATTCCATATCAGCAGATTTGTGAGGAATATAATTTGTTAAAAAAGAACAGTTTATGATCAGCAGACCTTAGTTATGACTGTTTAGGAATTCAGTGCATTTTGATCTAATCACAAAATCAAAATATTCATGAAACACAATGATATCTCCCCAAAGCAGCCGGGCAGCCATTAATTTTGAAATTCGGGTAATTTATTAACACTTATCTGTAGCTGTAAAAGCTTACCTCTGTGTTTGTAATACGGGTAAAAGTGAAAGCAGTTTTAAAACTGATTCCTAATGATTTATAATGGTTTGCTGTAATTTGAGCCAGAAATTCAATTAAAATGTATGTCTAGTTTTGTTTCAAGATCTTTAGTTAAAAATTCTATTAAAATTCTATTTCCTTCTTGCATTAAATGTATCTGTTATCTGCATATATGAGAAATATAAGAAAATTCTATCATTTATTCCCCAGACTCCACAAATGCCTTTAAAAGCATTCATTTTTATTTCATAATTCTGCCAAGGTACTATTTAGAATTTATATACAGTAGAGGAGGAATACGTGTGCATGCTATTTTCTTTTGAAGAAAAGCAGTTTCTCTACTGAATGTTCATGTAAATATTCAAGTGACATTTATCAGTTCATCAAAGAAAGGAAAAACAAATAACACCAAATTATCAGATGTTTTAAAAGCTTAATTACAATACCAAGGGTATAGCTTCTTTCTGTATATTTCCCTTATAAATCCCTCTTGTAAAGGATATGCAACTTCACTACCAAAATTCCCTTCTGAGATAACACTTAGCGTTGTTATTTATAAATAATGAGAAGCAAAACTGGCCACTCTCTTGTTTATTTATAGGGGAACAAAAAAAAGGAGACAACTCATTGCTGATGTTGGTGGAGTCACTCCAGGGTAAACCAGAAGTGAAAGAGCGAATATTACTCACTTTCCCTCTGTGATGGTCTTATCTCAGAATACTTCAGTACTTGTAAAGGTAAAGAAGGACTGACTTTATAGATGAGCACGTCTGTTAATGTTGATGAGAGTGATGTGGCCAGTCCTAATTCTCTGTGTTGGGAACTGATCTTTTGTAATGCAGTTAATCAGTAGCTTCTAGATAAAGAGAAAAATATTCAGGCACCCAAAGAAATGTTACCTTGTGAAAAATACTTCCTATTTTCAAATTCAGTTACTCAGCATTTGCCATACTACAGTACAATTGACTTGGAGTAGTGGTGAATCAAGAGCATATAACAGCAAACTAAGGATGCAGTTCAGTAGACTACGTGGCACTAAGAAAGCACCAAGGGCTTTCTTCTCTTTGATCTGGTTCAGTAGCAGCTACTGACCCTGTGAAAGTGAGTTTTACAGAAGACTGGGACACTTCATAGTCTCTGCAGTAAAGATAAAGCTGAGAGGAAGAAGGTGTAGATCTCTCAGTGTAGGATAATTACTGCATTGGATTTACAGGAGAAATCATCCACTAAATTATTTCATCAGCTTTAAGGCTCAAGTGTTTCTGACTAGACAGTAAGGCATCTCTGCAAGTAAGGAGCTTCCAAAAAAAAAAAAAGCATTTCATAAGAACAAGGAATGTTTGCTCTGGGAGGTACAGATTAACAGAGACAGAGAGGCAACCCATAGAAAGAAATTGCATGATGCAGGCTTTCACGAGAAGAAGAGCAAAGGATTAACTTTTCTGTCTACTGTTGATCGAGTGGTAAAGTTAAGGAAGGAGTATTCATTCATTGGGTTCTACCCAGAAGAAAAAAAAAAAATCAACAGCCAGTTGGTACTGGCTGTTGAGAACAGATGGGCAGGGTTTCTAAGAATCTTCATTCCCTAGGTTATCTCACCTATACATGGAACATACCATTGTCATGTTTCTGTCCTTTCAGACAATGAAGGGTTTCTGCCAGATGAGATGAAGACGACTCTCCATAAGGCATGGCTGTTACAGAGATGGTATTTTGGACACACGAGTATGTCTGCCATTCTCTCCTGTGGAGGGCAGTGGTACTCTTAAATAGTAACTCCAGCCTTTAATAGTGTACTTAATGATCTCGAGATGAAGCAACAGCCAGCATGTTAACAATATTATTGTATACTAAGCTGGCTGAGAGATACTGCAAGAACCAAGAAATGATACAAAGGATCATAGAGAGGTTAGAAACGTGGGCAAGGAAATAACAAAATGACTTTATCTTTCAAACAAAATACATAATTTTCTAGTTGTTTCACGCTTGCAATAACAGATAGCAACAGACAACAGACAACAACAGACTTAAGGAGTGGGTGAAACTTGGAGAAACCTGCTATACCAAGAGATATTTAGGGGTGAGAGAACAAGAGACCTTACAGTGAAAGAACAAGAGCTATCAGAGTGATAGCATCAGAGACCTTACGGTTATAGAATAAGAGATGTAGGAGTGATAGAAGAAAGCAAACTGGATGATGAGATGTGTATAGGCATATGGGACCTGGGATACCGAAAAGACTCTAGAAGCATTAAACGAAGAGGAAGAGTTCATAGAACCGAGTATGTGTATTTCAGCTTCTGGTGGGTGAACAAAGCTTGTACTGTTTTACTGGGTGACGTTAAAAAGCCAATAAATAATTTAGGAGGCCTACTGGGATGAGGAAATATAAATGTGGATAATTTGAAGGGACTGTGAAGAAAAACTAGTCTCCCAAACTCAGGCAGTTAGAAAGTGTTTACAAAGAACCTTGGCAGAACTACTTAAGATACTCAAAATCAGCTAGGGTAAAACATTTTTACTAACATCTGGAAGGAAAATTTGGCTCAAGGCCTTTTTTTGCCTCTTACCTCTATTATTCTCTTAAGAAAATTATTTGCATCTCATTGGTGAGGGCACTGCCTCTGCCTATGCTGGGGTCATCATCTCCTGGGTTGTCTTCCCTCTAGGAGCGGCCTCATGCTTGCTGCTCCCTGATAACAAATCCCATTGAAACTATTAGGAGTATCTTCACTTGGGTTCCATTTAGTCAACTGGCTGTTTGCTTTTTCCAGTTGGTAGAAGGACTGACATTTTTCACCTGAGTTAATGTGATCTTTTTCTGCTCTTTGATTGGAATACATTTTTAAAATAGAAAAATGACATATGAAAAATAGTGAATAAAAATAATACAGTTCTGATATTCATTCCCAGACAAATACTGCTTGTACAATAATTTCAGAACTGAAAACATTTTCTCAAATACTAGATGATCATCTGAATACTTGCAAGAAATGAACACCGTAACCCTATGAATAAGCGTAAGGTTGATCTGTTCATTTAGGAAAAAAATGAATCTGTGTTTCATTGTTCCTCAATTCCCAGAAAACACCCAACAAAGTACTATGAACAAATGCTGACAATTGTGCTTTAGGCTGAGTTGGGTTCCTTTGAAGAAAGAATATGTAACCACCATCTTAACGGCATGCAGTCTATAAGAAACTAGTAGCCTGCCTTCCAACGACAGAGACATGTCTCTACCCAGAATATATTTGTGAAGTGTAAATAGAAAGAGTTTCACTAGCTTTTATTTACCGAAAAATTTGTGCAAGGACAAGAAAGAGCAGGAACACAAGAAAGAAGAAGGAGGAGACCCAGAGCCCAGTTCTGCAGTGGCATGATCCCATCCAGGTGGGATCTGTAATGGCCTTCCCTTCACCAGCTCATGGCTGCTTATTCTTGGTCATGAAATTGCTCTGTGCGCTGATTCAGGAAATGAAATAATCTGTTGAAAAAATAATCACTGTTGTGTCTTCATTCATATCACTGCTCCCTTTACTGAGTCATCATTGTGAATGAAGTACAAATAGGTGATACTGGAGGAGTCACAGGCTGTAATTATGGCAGCTCCAACTTGGACAGTCTTAAGCTGTGGCAGGGCTGCATCTGCAGAAACAGCGTGGCCTTGAGAAAGTGTCTGTGAAAGACCTCTGGGGAAAGGTACCAGCAAAATGAGGCTTGGAGATATAAGCAAAAATTACTGCCTGTTGTTTCTTACAGTATTCAGGGATATCAGACCTCATACCTTCTTGATAAATTGATGGGATGATACTAAAAGTAGCTAATGCTATCATCAATTTATTCCCCCTTGGGCAAAATTTATATGTTCCTGAACCACGCTGATAAATTATTTAGCTCTTACAATTGGGCTGAGTGTTTCAGATATGTTAAAAAAAAAAAAAAAAAGCACAATCCAAAACAACTCCTCCTCTCCTTCAAAGCAGTTTCCCAAAGAGCTTGCAATGTCGTCTTCCAGAGGTCCATCATGTAGCCCACTGACAATGGGCCAATAACAAATCCCGTCCTACTTACTGAGCCATCCTTCTGACAACATGTTAGTGTTTAACTCTGGTGGTGCCTGAAGCCTGTGGGAAGCTGGTGGAACTATTCCTCTGATTAAAGTAAGTGTCTAAGTCTTTGTTCGCATCAGTCTAGCACATTCAGTCTTGCTTGCATGAAAGCCGACAGCTGCTCATATATGCAAAGAATCAAGTGCTCTCAGCTCTGTACTGTTTCTCTCCACCTGATTTCAACGGGATTTGGAGCAAACTACGAGTAAAGATAAAGGAAAGAATTGAAGGTGCCTTTCATGCTTTCATAAACATAGCTTACACAGGAGAATGGAGGTCTAAAATATTTTGGTTTTCCACACCTCTGAATGAATGGTGCTGGCCTCATCTCTGAATTAGCCATACTATTTTATAAGCATACATAGCTATGCCAGTCTCTGTTTACCAGCTGCAGTTACTCTTTTTTTCCCCGTAAAATGGGGACATGGCATTTTGTATCAGAAACCTCCATTGTTTTCTCATAGAACTCTATCTTCTTTGTGATGTATTAGCAGCCCTTTTGCACTGGAGAACATTTTGTATAGTATGTTTCCTAATTACTTATGAATTTGCTGCTTTTATTGTTCTATGTCACAGCCTTAACATCCCTTTTAATGTACTTTTGTGTGCAAATTAGAATAGCAAGAGTTAAGAAGTAAGACTTTCTGTACATGGTGGTGGATGTTCAGAGCAATTCAGCATGTCAAGCTGGGGTCAAATGGAGAGGGAATGTCATTACTAAATGGTAACATTTTCTGTGGGTTTTAGAGAAATTTAAATCCTTTTTTAATCTAAATTTATTTTATCTTTTTTTTCAGGGTTAAGGGTTGGACTTCAAATTCCTGTCAGACATTTGTATATTAAAATGACTTTACATTTAATTATTTTCTAAACCAACTTTCAAAATAGTTATTCATAGAATTGCCATACCAGAATGCAATCTATTTCAATAGGACCTTTTATCCTGACTCACATATATTTTGTATGATATACTTGCCTACTTGTAAGGCATAGATTCACATATCCTCTAATTATTTTTTTAAATCTCATGCCCAGGAAGTGTCCGCTGTCATTCTAGAAAAATCTGGGACACAATTCTGTATCCACCATGTATATTCTTAACAATGCCTAAGTGATGCTTAAATCTCACTGATTTACTCTGAGTAGTTGAGTAAGAAATTTAAGCCACAATCTATTGCATGCAAATTGGAATAACAGAAGTTAAGAAGGGTTTCTATCCATGACACTCCTGACAGTGGTCAGCTGCCTTATTTTTATTTTTCCCCAGTCCTGTTCTCAGTGTGCAGTTAAAATTCCTATTTTCCTTTAATTCTGCAGTAATGTTGAAATGAGCTTGAGATGGGGTAATGTATTCAAAATCATAATGGTTTAGAAAATTACTTTCTATTTTTTTAGCTATTACCACAAAGTCTTGTAATACATTATCATGAAAAACAGAAAAGAAAGGACAAGGCCTGACAGGTATGCTGTAACTTGGTCATAATTGTACTAATATGTGTGGGACTGTGTGGCTGTAGCTTATCCCATATATCTTTCCCATTATTATCCATTTTAGCTAGTCAAGGGCAACTATCAGCACCACAACTCTTTATTCTGTACCGAGGAGGATTTCTGATGGCCTTTCCTTTTCCTGCCTACCCAGTTTTCCTCCACTTCAGCCACTTGCACCTTGTTAACCCATGGCCAGCAAGTACTCCTGAGGCTCTGTGAGACTCACATGTGACACGATGAAGAAAAAGGGATTGCTTTCTTTTACTACAATATGTTACATCATTACACATCTTCCAGTTTTGTTCCTAGCTTCTTCTGTTCCTGCTTTGAATTCTGATTTCTCAGCAAATCAAGTCCCGATGGACTGCTTATTGACACCTAGGTCATGAAAAATGTGCTGGCATAAGAAGCAGGGGGTGGGAGAAAGACCTGAACTGAACAAATAATCCTGTCTATACCACTCTGTCAGTGAGATGCCTGGAGCAAACTCCTGAAAGCACAGCCCAACAGAAAACCTAAATAGGTTGAAGACCCAAGGGCAGATGCACATGTATTCCCATGTAGACACAGGCATTTCTGAAGCTAAGTGAGGTTGCATTGCTGATGCAAACTACTCTGAAATGTGTCTGAAGCTTTTTAGAAGACTTCTCTATGGAGAACTCAATCACTCTTTACAATGACTATTTTCTTTTGCAAGGCTTGCAATATTTAAGGTCTATAGCAGGTTAGCCTTGTAAAAAATAAATATATTCACCTGGCCATTTCCATGTGGGGCCTATATTTTATTGCTAATTAGCATTTACTTTATCCATATAGTAGAAATTCCTTGTTTTGTTACTAGCAGGAAAAAAAGAACAAATTCAGGGTGCTGGCATGTTCAAAGAATATGTTTATCGAATTATGTTTTGTGGTTTTCTTTTTCACATTACAAATAGCCTTATAGTCAGAAAAATGTACCTTTTCTGGAATTCTGAGACAGTGACCAAATGCAAACAACTGAGGTAAAAAAATAGTTCCAAGGCAGAAATGATTCACCAAGTATCTACATTATTTTGAAAATACTATGAATCTTGATGAGTGGCATTTAAAAAGTGCAGATCAATGTTTAATAGAACGATAAATCCCCTGATGAGGGGCTGTCTGAAGCCCAGGTGTTTCTTATTGTATTCAGCCAGTATTTCTGCACTTCACAACAGTAGCCCGGATCTGTAGTGAGAAGTACTGCTTTGATTTTCTGTAAGAACCCCGCCTGATACTCAGACTCCAATACTGTCCACTGAGCTGTGATACAGGTGAGAAAAGACTTCAATTTAAAGTAATGAAGATGGCCATGGTGTCATTCTTAGGCTGAAAATTTCTAGTGAAAAAGAAAACACAGGCCAGATTTTGTACCCATCTTCACAGCTGTAAACTCAGACTGACTCCACTTAAGTGAATCCAGATGTTCATTGCGCTAATTCTGCAGTTCCCATTAATTGCCACACTGTTCCCATTAATTGATTTCTGGAGTGTAAGTATCAAAGACAACATTGAAAATTAAATGTTCACAAAGAAAATGAAAATTTAATTTTTCTACATTTATACAAATTATTAAATTCTTCATACATTCAAACTGAGGACTGATTCCTCTCCCTGGCTGGCAGCTCTAGAGTTGACTCACAGAAGTAATAGGAGGTTTTGGACCTAACTCAATAGTTCCTCTCTATGAAGAAAAAGTAAGTGCTTTCTTTTAATAGCGCAACTGGACACATTATGCAGGACCTTCCAAGCTTTTTAAATCATGTAGCAGGAGGGGTGTCTTTGAAACTCCCACTTCTACACTGAAGTAGTGAAGCATCTCCCAAGGACCTGTGTGCTATGCTATGAGAACACCGTTGGTGAAAGAAAAGGAAATATTACAGCAAAATTCAAGTGCAGCTAACTCAGAATCCTCCTGCTCTAAGTTGACTACATGAGATCTAGAAGAACGAATGATAGAGAGACTAAGGAAGACCAGTTTTTGTGATCAAATCAATCTCCCTGTTATATTGTCGTCTCTCCATCCACAGAGAGAAACAATATCCTGCAGGGGTCAAGTCAGAGACTGCTGCACTGAATCATTCTCTGACATAACCTGTAACTCTCCATTGACTGTGAATGATGCGAGGAAAAACTTTTGAGCCTGAAGTTCCTTAGGCTTATGCTTTTAAGATTCCTATTGACAAGGCCCACACAAAATATAATATATATGTATATATATATAAAGTAATGATGGTTTGGGTAACATGGCTATAATATTGTCTGTATTATGTTTTTTAGTATATGGGGCTTTATCCAGATTGTTCTTGAAAAACAAAAAGGATGGAGACCGCATAGCCTCCCAGCAGGTACTGGCAGGATGCTCTCAGGTGCCTGAAACTGCCCGTTCTCCAGGCTGGAGCCAGCACCCTCACCCTCTCCTTACAGGGCAAGTGCCCAAGCCTTCCCAGCCTGGGGCTGAACTGGCCCCGGTTTATCAGCGTCCACCTTGCACTGGGGTCTCAAAACTGTATGCAGTGTGTCAGACGTCTCACTAAGCTTCAGCTCTGTCTGTATTCTTTGACTAGGAATCCTTACTGAATGTGTAATTGCTTCCCAGTGTATCATCTTCTACAAATGTCTATCTAATCCAGAGTCTGTTTAGAGAAAGTAAAATGAATCATCTGGTATTGTGGACAAATGGAAAGTCTTTTGCCTGATTTTAAATCTAGGAATAATTTTTCAAAATAAATTTCTAATTGACAAAGGCTAAGCAAGCACTTCAATTGTTATACCCTTTCCCTTTTTGTGAGTTCACCTAACTGATAAGAATTGCTGGAAGACTGTAAGGGGAAAGAACTAGAAAATCTGCTCCACATGGGTACATTAAAGGAATTACTTGTTCCTTTGTACAGGAAAGAATCTGTTTTATTGGGAGGTTCAGTCCTCTGGTTTAATTCTCCATCCTGTTTTGTCTAGCCAGCTCTTTGCACAGGGCAGTCTGTGACACCTCTGAAATCCTTTTAGTGTCATTGCGATCTTTTTTTCCCATTTCCATTCTATATTGCATTATTTTTGTAGAGAAAATATAATACCAGAAGTTTATACCTAATGGAAGAAAAAGTTTTATCTTCAGGAAGAATGCCCAATAGAACCATTTTGGATCTGGCACATTATTTTTGAGCAGTTATATTAATTCTGTTTTTCTTTCTTTCTCTGTATTTTAGAAGTGTTTGCCATGTTTTAAATAATTTGATTCTATAATTCTATTGTCTTAGTTTTCTCTATAAAGTAGAGAAGTGATCCTGCATATACCATAAGCAAATGTATGTTTCATTTGCCAGTAAAGATCATTAATTAAAAAAATTCAGATTCTGCATTAATTGATATATTTTATGCAAATGTGCATAAATTCTCCTGTTTCACAATGCTATTGAAGTCCCAGATATATTTTCTAGAAAATTTCTTGTGGTACCAATTTTTTATCCATTACATCAATAATTGCATTATAAGCATGAGTAACAAATTTAGTTATATCAAGTGCATTTAGCATAAAGTATTCTATCCCATTAGTTAAGGGTGGTGTATTCAGATCTCTATGAATGGAAATGACCCAGTGCTGTATTTGATAAAAAAACTGTATTAGGAAGAGAAAATTGGATCTTGAATTGCTTGAAATCTTGAAAGGATTTAAAATAATATGAATCAGAAAGATCACCTATAAAATTAACACCGCTTACCTTCCAATTCTTGAAATCTGAATTACCGTAGAAGAGTGGTGAAAAGGGTTTTGCCTCAAGGATTCAGGATGCCAAGCACTTCTGCTGGAGAAGAAGGACAGCCCTTCTTGGTCTAGGTATTTTTCTGAGGCTAAGAGATGGATTCAGTTCTGCGGTGCTGTTTGGCCCAGATTCCTCCAAGTCATGTCTTCCAGTTACTACAGTAGCTATGGCCAAAACAGTCAGCTTCGGTGGGGGGAAATTCACTTTGCCTCCCTGCTGAAAGTTTTCTGTAGGGAGCACTGGATCCTTAACCACATTGAAGTGCTGACCATGAAAGTTATGAAGTTGGGGAAAAGTGGAGGCGGCAGGCATTGCCTGCAGCACTCAGTCTTCTGCACTGTTCTTTGCTGGTGGGCCAGTGGACTCGTCCTGAGAAGGGCTCCTTACAGAGTGGCTCATTTTTTCTTTTGAATGACAGGCACAAATACAACCACAGCGATAAGGAATGCTTAAAATTTCTGAAAAAACATCTGCTGTTATTTCATATTAAAAAACGATGTGATTGAATGAGTGCTTCATGCTCCACTAGTTTATACCTTTATACTACTGCCCCACTGCATAGAGCAGTCTAGAGGATGCATTTATGAACTGGAACTTCGGAAGATTCAATTTCTGTTGGAGCGTTTCATCACATATACTTTTATTTTAAACTTGAAATAATGGGCTGGCAGCTATGTTTTGTGAGCCGCTTTACACTTGGTTAGAGCAATTTGGGCACTCAGATGCCTTCATGCGGAGTGAAAGTCCACCACCTGCTTGACAATAAGGGACCTTGTCCTATTCATTATTGTGTTAACATAACAATGTTTCGTGAATGGCTAAGTAGCTCTCTTTTCAACAGCTTTATAGCTATGGTGGTAGGACACTTATTTCCCTAACATCCACCATTTAATGAAAAGCCCTGATTAGCTCTTCTCCCCCCTGCCCCGGCTGGGTGTTACACTACCCCTCCAGCTCAGGGCTGTCATGTTGTGGCAGGGGTGAACGCTGCAAGGCAGTAGAAAAGCGACACTATTAGTCAGCTCTGTCTTGCCTGACCTTAGCGACCAAGTCTGGAGTTAAAAGCAGGGTAGTTGTGTATAAAGCAAAGTGTTACAGACATGTTAATAGCTTCCTCTCCCCACCCACTGTATCAGTGGAGATGCCGTGTTCTCTAATGCTTCAGTGGTAACCTGCTGGCTTTTGACTTTGCTTTGTATGAAATGAAATCCCAAATTAGAGGTTAGTTTAAAGTTAATTTAGTGTCCTCACAGGAAAGGGAAAGTTCAAACAGGTTTAAAGAAAGTCTACAACTGTGCTGTTGTTGAGGGGTGCTCTGGAGATAAGGAAGGGGCTTTGGATTATAAATATATCCCATATTTATATTTGTTTGTGTCTATATCTCTATGTGAATATATATCAAAATGTGACACCAATCTAGGTCTAAATGCACAACATTTACTTATTAATGTGCTGTGTATGGTTATATGTGATATAAGTATGTCCCTTTGCATTTATTCACTGTATTTTCTTATTTTCTGTATGAAGGCTGTGGTGTCCAGCTTGCCCTGTCTTCCATCACAACCATAATGTAGGACGGGAGAAGTCCAAAGTGATATTTTCCTTCCTTTTTGAACTAACTGCAGTTCTTTCTCCCAATAGCAATCCTCCTGTTCAATAAAGCTCAGTGTGAAAATCCAGAGGTTAAATACTGCCAGCGGGAGTTTAATGGTAGCAGGATTTCCTTCTTGTTTATTTGCATGCAGTTTAAGTGGAGCGTTCAGCATCTGGATTTTGAAGCGTGCTGGTCACTTAGCTTTGTTTGGAGGTGCACACACTTTGTATACTTTTCTCTTACTTAGGCCAATGAAAGTAAAACTTAGCAAAAAGCACGCTCTTGGTCCTACTTAAGAATTTCAGCTTCTCTTCTGTTTTGTCCTGAGGCTGGTCCTTGACTTGTGCTGTCACAGAAGCCACGTCCAGGTGTTGTCACAAAGAAAACTAAATGGCATGAGTGCAAATTTTGCTGGGCAGTGAAGCAGTGTATTATAGTGCTGAAAACCAGGCTGTCACCGTGTCCACCAAGGCAAAGCAGTTCACCTACAGCTGGAAGAAGAGTGAAGTATCCTGAGAACTGGTATTAAGATTTGATTGCAAATATATATTTTTCTTTACTTCTTTTCCTCCTTCCTACAAAGCTTAAAAAGCTAATGAGTCTCTAACGCTTGTTGAGAAAAGACTGAAAATGTGAACTGGGTCTATACTGCAGGCTCAAAACCCAGAAGGCAAATGAAACAAACCTTGTAAGTCACTTTAAAGTCATGTTTTAATGCCGATTTCATGGTTTGTAGGGGCCTGACTCATGAGTGTTGAGTACTTGGTGTCGGTAAGACAGCATCAGGCATCCCTGTCTGCTGATTTACCAAAACAGGGCTATTCCCCTTCTGAGATCCTCATGGGAGCAGTTCAGCTTTCACTACCATTAACAAATTTCATGTGATAATGCAAAAACATGCTTATGCATACTTAGAGCAAAACAGTACTTAGTTCATATTCTGGCTCACATCACCCTTTGTTTATACTTAGACATTCATCTGAACATGGGAAGAACAGCTACGTTAGTCTCCAAGGTTCAGATGCTGCAGTGAATTCCTGCCATTGATCAAAGACTGATGTTGGTCTCGGTTTATGTGGTGTTTGTTATCAGCTACAAAATCACAGAATTTTATGGGTATCTAATGCTCCGTAATGAGATAGGAGGCTACCAACCCAGCGGATGTTGTCTTTATGTTCATTTTAGCCACTTACTGGTTCACGGTTTGACAAGCAGTCATTTTTCTTCTAAGAAACAAAATATTTCCGTATTTCATATTTCCAAGAGAAATGTGTTCATTTCACTTATATGAAGAGTAAATAGGACATCTTTTTACTCATTTTATCCATGTGTATAAACTCACATTATTTATTATTTGAAGAACAAGTATAGTAGAGACCTTTACTGGGGACATTTGAGCTCTTTAATTTCTGGGACACACAGGACAGTCCACAATGCAGTCATACAAATGACTGTCAAGAAGCAGTCTATAGATATAACCCACAGTATCCTTTTGTGTGTCTGTGGAATCAATGCTTCATTGTCATGGGAATCACAGATATATAGGGCTGGAAGGTATCTACAGACATAAGCTAATTCATTCCCTATCCTGACTGTACATAAAACAAACCTGACATATCTCACTTGTTCTTAAAAACCTTCAGTGAAAGAGAATCTGCAACCTGCCTCAGTGAACTATTTCAACCCTTAACTGCCCTTTCAATTGGAAACCTTGTAGCCTGAATCTCCTCTGCTGCAAATTATACTGCTTTCTTCTTGTACAAATCCCACTCAGGCCCTGAGAATAATTGATCGCTGTACTCTTTCTAACAAGCTCTATATATTTGAAGACGTTATCACGCTTCCCCTCAGTCTTCCCTTTCCCAGACTAAACAAATCCAACTCCTTCAACCTTTCCTTGTAGGTCACATTTTCCAAACCTCTTATCATTCCTGTTGCTCTCCTCTGGATTGTCTCTACATTGTCTGTATCTTTTCTGAAATGGGGTGACCAAAATGGGAAACATTATTCCAGCTGAGGTCTGAGCAATACCCAAGGAGAACAGAACATCACCTCCAACAGCTTGTACACAACACTCCTGACTTCCACTTGAGCTCCAGACTTTATTGCAACAGCAAGAAATAGTTTAGTTTATGGCACACTAAGTTTGGTTGGTTTACATTAATATTGTCTATTTCTTCCTCATTTAACAATTGCTCATATATCTTAGAGAAGTTCAGTATTTTACATGTATATTGATTGCATTTCAGATTCACTTGTGAATGCTTTCTCCAGGACTTGAAGAGCAGCTTGTGTTCGGACTGAGCTGCCAGTATGCTTTGCAGTTCTTGTCTCATTCCACTTACTCTTTGGACATTGCCCACAAATGTCAGGTATAAAAAATATAACCGTGTCCTCCATCCCACCATCGAGATGATTGTCAGTGAAAATCATACTAGAACAGAGGCACAGGGATCCTGTGCCTGTGGGATCCTATTTGAAATATCCTCCGGTCTGACAGAGAATCAGTACTAATTATTATGTTGGGTACTGTTTTTCAACCACTTGGTCACACATCTTTCCATGAAATCATCCAGACCACATTTCTCTTGCTTGCTTTTGAGAACAGAATGCAGAGCAGTGTTGAAAGCCCTACTGAAGTCAGGATTTATCAAATCTTCTGCCTTCTGCTATGCTGTTATCCAGTCATTCTGTCAAAGAAAGAAATTAGATTGATGTGATCTGTTATTGACAAATCTATGCTGGCTGTTTCTTTTCACCTTGTTATCTTGGTGCTTTCAGCTGGATTGTTTAATAATTTGTTGGTGTTTCTTTCTGACTGTCTTTAACTGAGCTATAATTGCAAGGTCCTCTTCTGCTTTTTTAAAAATAGTTACTATATTTGCCCTTCTAAGTACCCTGGAACCTCCCCCATACTTGACAAAATCTTGGGCACAATCACTGATGATCCAGACAGTACTTCATATAGATCGTTACAGCCCAGTGGCTGAATAACATTTGGCACTGTAAACTTGAATACATATAACTTATGTAAGTACTGGGACTTTATCCTAATTTAATTAAGATTTTGTTGGATTTCTTCTTAATTTATTGCTGATACTATCATATGAATATGGCATTTTCATGCAAGAAGCGTTGGTTTTATGTGGTTTATTTTCTGCCATGTTGAAGTATGTGTTTGAAAGAATATCTAAAAAGCTGTTTACATTTTAAAGAGGCCATATGGTAAAAGCACTAGTTTAGAAAAGCTTTGGCTCCCAGGAGTATGTCTATGCTCAAGTGAAAGTAGTGCACTAAAACTGGTCAAAAGAAATCAGATGGGGAAACTAACAGGAGGAAAGTAATGGAATTACTCAACTGTGAGGCTGAAAGACACCTCAGGAGATTGTGCAGTATAACCATTTTCACAGAAGGAAGATCACAGGGGACTAGACAAGCTCCAGCTGACATTTTATACCCAGCTCTTAAAACTTAAAAAGTTATGTAGTTTCCATCAAAGCACAGTATTTCACAATTATCATTATTGATTGCTTTTTGCTAACAACCAATCTTTTTTTTTTCTTTTTTTTTTTTTTCTGCAAATTAAGGCAATTTCATACCTGAAAGGAGGGTGCAAAGAAGATGGAGCCAGGCTCTTCTCAGTGGTGCCCAGTGGTAGGACAAGAGGCAATGGGCAAAAACCAAAACAGGAGGTTCCTTCTGAACATCAGGAAACACTTTTTTATTGTGAGAGTGACTGAGTACTGGCACAGGTTGCCCAGGGAGATTGTGGAATATCCCTCCTTAAAGGTATTAAAAAGCCATCTAGACATGATCCTGGACAACTGGCTCTAGGTGGCCATACTTGGGCAGCTGGGTTGGACCAGATGACCTCCAGAGGTCCCTTGCTACCTCAAACATTCTGTGATTCTGTGATCTCATTCTTCTTCCAGAAGTCAAGGAGAACATTTGGATATTTTCATATGTATCCACAATTTAGCTTTCTGCAGTTGAATTTTTTCTAATCTAAATAAACACAGTTCCTTCAGTTTTTCCTTGTATCTGCTGTTCATTTCTAGCTGTCCATAGATTTAGGTTGCTAAAACAGTTTGGTATCCATATTTTTTCTTTTTAAGGAAGACTTTAAACATTGTCTTACATGTCATGTGCATAAGTAATGAAAATGTAATCACCACTGCTGACTGAAAAATCTCATCAGAATTGATCAATTATACATTGCCAAATTGGGAGGTTTCTCAAATTAAACACAGTACAAGTCTTTGCCAGGTCTGGATTTATTCAAAAGTTCCACTCAGGAGCTTCTCTAGCTCTGCCTATCTTCATATCAGCTGAGCAAATAGTGATATCATGCATCCCTGCAGTTTGTGTTCAAGCAAGGTGAGGAGCAGACAAGATGGACTCTTTGACAGGTAATACACCAAAGAGTTAAAAAAAGTGAAAAGGCTTTTAAAAGCAGATGTGAAAAAAAAAAAAGCTTTTTTACCATAAATATGATGATATGCCTATAATTAAGTCAAATAGGTTAAAGGCTTGTTATGCTGGGATTAACATATGGTAAATACATCCATTGAATTACACTGAGATTCATGTGATGATTACATACAAAATTCCATGTAATGAGATATATTTATCATCAAAAGGTCTTTGGCCTTTAAGAAAATGTTACAACAATTATCCTGTGAACGTGAAAAGTCAATAGAGGTATAAATGCATGTCTTTATGCCATTATTGTGACTGGATTAATTTCAACAAGACCAGCCCTGCTGACATTAAGCCAGCAAGGGGGAAGCCTAGTGTTACTGATACAGCCTCTCAGCATGCCCTCCTGTCTCTCCTTGTCTGCTTGGACAGCCAAAAAGAATTTTTTTCCTCAACTCTGTCCTTTTAGAACCATGTTGTGGTTTAACCCGGCAGGCAGCTAAAGCAACCACACAGCCATTCGCTTACTCCCCCCTCAGTGGGGTGGGGGGGAAAGAATGGAAAAGAAAAAAGGTAAAACTCGTGGGTTGAGATAAAAACAGTTTAATAGGACAGAAAAGGAAGAGAATAATAATAATAATAATAAAAGAATATACAAAACAAGTGATGTACAGCACAATTGCTCACCACCTGGAACCAATGCTCAGCTACTTCCCTGGCCAACTCCCCAGTTATAGACAGAACATGGTATCATATGGTATGGAATATCTCTTTGGCCAGATTGAGTCAGCTGTCCTGGCTGTGTCCCCTCCCAGCTTCTTGGGTGCCCCCCATCTTCTCGTTGGCAGGGCAGGATGAGAAGCTGAAAAGTCCTTGACTGCTTGGCAACAATTAAAACATCAGTGCATTATCAACATTATTCTCATCCTAAATCCAAAACATAGCACTACACCAGCTGTCAGAAAGAAAATTTAACTCTATTCCAGCCAAAACCAGGAAAAGACACAAACATCAAAATGGAGTTTCACAATGAATATTACAAGGCATACAGTCCTACAGCTCCTCCAAAGTTTTTTTTTCTTTTGGATCTCCCAAATCTCTCAATGTCAAAACCTGTATTTGACAGCAGCCACTAGACTTCAGTGGTGACTATTATGATTTGGATTAACATATTACTATTAACCAGCAAGCTCAGCCTCATACTCACTAGAGCAAATAAACTGTAGAGAAATAATCATTTTCTGCCATGTCTGTGAAAGTGAGATGCATAAATGAAAATGGGATAGGATTCATGGGTATACATGGGCAAGCAGTAAAGAAATTTATCAGATAGATACACACACAGGTAGCAGGCCAGCCTGCAACTCCTTCCCCCCCAAAACACCCATAGAGAAAAATGTGGAACATTTTCTCTTCTTTTTTCTGACCTTAAGTGTCGTCTTAGTTATTTTCTTCGTGTAATATAACACTTGAGTAAGGAATATTCATCTATAGGTTGATCCCCTGTGTTTACTCCCACCATATTTTGCATAACGGCATCAAATGAAATCTTTCAGTTCCAACCTCTGTTGCTTAGTATGTAGACTGATCAATCCCAGGAAGACAGTCTTTCAGTCACCAGTACTTAATAACATATGCATTTGGTTTTTCTGCTGAATTTGAACACAAACACTGCGTTTAAGAAGACTGAAAGCAGATCTGGAGTAGCTGGTCTGCCTTGGATCCTGAGAGGGTTGGCATGTTGGTTTCAAGATAGAATCAATATCAGGTGCAATTCTTATTTATAGAGCGATTTTTATTTTAACATTTGTAACAGCAGTGTTACTTGACCATTTTAGATCAACAGCAATATTCACCCACAAGTTGATATAATTATAAAAATCAATAACACTGTTCTTCAGTGGACTGATTAAGCAAATACATTTTATACTTCTATTTCAGTTTGCAAAATGCTGAGAATTTGAGAGAGACCTTGAAGACTATTTACTCATAATTTCTTTCTTTCTCTTTCTTCAGTAATATTCTACATTGCAGAATCTCGTTTTCCACTATTGTCTTGCAAAAGCCAGGGAAAAACAGGAAGAAGAAGATACGTAGACATATCACCACTACTTATCATTTCACATTCTTCATTTTTCTCCCCAAACTCATTTTTACATTTAATAGGATACCAAGCAACTACGAATACTGTTCTTGTCTAAAAATTGCAAATTAAGTTTAGCTATGAGCTCTTGTTTGGAAGTAGAGAAGTTTACATTGTATTGTATTTAAAGGCAGCTGTCTTTTGTGGAATTTTAAAATAGGCTAATTTTTATCAAAGGTTTTCCTTTCATGTCCTTTGATTACTAAGCTATATAAGTTAACCAAAAGATAACTACGCATTAACCCATGTTGCAGTTTTTATCTCCTTTGGCAATCCCATGAGACTTCAGCTAAGTACATTAAATGGAGCATAAATCTTTAAGTTGTTTTCATTAAGTCACATATTTAGAATACATATCCCAGTTTATTTGATCAATTGTAAAATATTAGCTGCTGCACTGAAGATTTGTGACATGGTTTGCAGCAAGTGAACAAACATTTCTGAAGAGCACTGAAAATTTTTGCTGGAATGCATGGATAAGTTACAACAATTAGGGTTTGGAACATTCATTTGTGGGGTTTTTTGCTTTATGTAACTTGCAAATATATGCTTAAAGGCCAGTAATACCAACAGGCAAGCTTTGAAGATAATTCTAATATCGGCTTAATATTCTCAGTTTGCATTTCTGTTAATTTTCCCAGTTTTCCCATCTTTTGTTCTTTTTTTTTATTTATTTATTGGCTAGCCCTAAACCCCAAGAAGAGCACTAGCTGTAAAGGGGCAGGTGTTGGGAATAGCAGTTTTAGTGTGTGGTTTGGCTTACCATAGCTTCCTTAACAACTCCATTTTCAACTCAGGACTGATGTTAAAATATGATAAAGGAGCAGTTATGATAAGTATGAATACATTAATTATGTGTGTTGGTGGGTGGTCTGAATATGAGATTTGTATTGAATAATTTATTGAAAGTTTTTGTCCTTGAAATAATATGTTGTACTTTCATATTAGTTTTTGTCGAAGACTTTCACATTGTTCTATGAGCAGTAGCAAACCATTATGTTCTATGAGCATTAGCATCGTGTACCTCAGTAGACAGCAAAAAAAGGAGTTGGTTTTGCATTTACAAAAAGCGAAGCTCGGGTACCAAGGAGCTATACAATTTATTCCAAGTCACAGCCAATAGCAAAACTAAGCTTAATGCAAAAATGTATGGACTTCAGACAGAGCCTTGCGCTGACATGATCAATCATATCCTTGTGGCTTTTGTGGCTTTTGGATTTTGAAAGAGGACAGCTTAGCTCCTTGGCTAAATTGCCTACAGTAGAAAGAGTCTGGTTTAAGAACTTTCCTTTTTCACAAGGATCTTAAACATTTAATCAGGCCTCTGTCCTACTAATTTTACTCACATGGGTGTTCTTTTCTCATGTGAGCATCCCTGTCCGAAATAAGTAAGGCAGTTCATGTCATAGAAAATTTCCTAAATGAACAAAGGAGTTTGCATTAATTTGTTAAATAAGTTTGAAATCATACTTCTAAGCTTGTGTCTAAAGCGTCTTGAATTTCAAACCCTCACTGCCAAGGGAAGTATTATAACAATACTAACATGAAAAGGGATCTTAAACTACAACCTATGTTACTGTTTCAGTATTTCTGACCAGATGTGTAAGATGTGTGGATTTGTCAATACAAAATGGTATTATAGAAATTCAGCCTAGCTGCAGAACTACATGATAATTTGGCAACAATTACATATACACTAAGCAGCGTTCGCTTTTAAAACATGTAGAAAATACCATATGGACATTTGTCATATTTCCTTTACCAAGATAATCCTGCAATAATACATTTAGTTTTACAAGTGTTCAAAGAGAGTACATGAATGTCCAGTTTTGGTTTTGAAATTTTAACTCTGTATTTGACATGGCTGTTCAGTTGGCAGCTCAAATCCAAGCATTCTGAAATTTAAAAAAATACCATAAGCCTGATAACAGCCCTTTATATCCCTTATAAACATTGCTGAAAGTTGATTCTTAGTAACAGCAGATGTAGTAGTTCCAAAGTAAAAGCCTGTGTCCCAAATCTGCTTGACATAGGTGGCATAGCTTCATCTTCATTTATGATAACTGCATGATCTTCTTTGCAGCACTGGGAGGTCCGCAATTCCTTGTTTAGTTGTGAATCTTTTGGTAAAGGATTTACCTACTACTAACTCAACAACACGAGGTTTTAGCTACCCAATATTTTGAATCTTGGTCTGGAATGCTTTGTTTTCTCAAAGACAAACGGCTAAGTAATGCTCAGCAAATGCAAGAGTGCTGTGCTTTACACATTCTAGGGACGATTATGAAGACTAGTTTTACTATCAGTAACACACCATTTGGGAATCAGTAACACATTGTTAAAAACTTGTGTACAACAGTCTTTTGTTGGCAGTGAAATACCCCCTTTGTGTTAATATACACTGCAGTTCTGCTTATTTTAAGCATGCTATACATTAAGTAGATATGATAGGTTGGCATTCATTGACAAATTAAGTGAGTTGATTAGCAATCTGAAATCTGCATGGACCTTCATTATGTTTGTCATGAATTGTAGGCCTAAAAAGTGCTTTTCAGATAAAAGACACAAAACATGAAAGTGAGGCAGAGGCTGATAACCCTTTCTGAAGGAAGAGCTATTAGTAAGTCTCATTGCTTAGCCATCTAGTAAACACTTCAATGACTTCTGATTACTATTAACCAACAGAATGATGTTTTTCTCAGCAAAAAAAGAACTACTTGTGTTTCCCAAGCTGTGCATTTCAGTTCAATAGAAAGAAAGTAGCTTGGCAAGCCAACTGTGCAAATGTTGGCAAAGTGTAAAAAAGTAAGAAATATAGGCAGATTTCACTCTGTTGAACTACCTGTTTTATCCAAGGCAATTAAAGGGTTCTGAATAGAAATCACAACCTTTGAAACGTTTATTTGATCAGATCCAAAGTAGCCATCACATTTTCAGAATAAGAAGTTCACTAAGCCTTCTTAAATCAGCCATCAGGTAAAAATCACAGCTATCACTTGTACACACTTGATTTAGTATTTTCTGAGGTAAACATGTGGGTTTTTTAATTTCTTAGAATATATCTAAATGTGTAACTAGGTGATGAAGTGAGGTCCCATATAGATAAGGAGCAGGGGAGCAATTCTTTGCCAGCATTCATTCCTGGGCTCCTACGGGAGCCTTGACAGCATAATTTAGGATTGTCTTAAAATGGCTCTAAATTGCATCCAATTGTCTGGAGCTCCAAGACGCTTCCATATAAGCAAAGCATTGCCAAGCACAGAAAAAATTCTAACTTTTTCTCATCCACACTGTTATGGGAGAAGCTGTGAAAGAGACAAGTTAGGAAGAAGACCTTGTATCAATGTGAGAGCTGATGGGAAAATATAGTCAGAGTTCCTGAGTGAATGATAACAGAGATCAGAATCAATGTCCATGAGCATATATAAATGCATTCCAGCACATGAGAGACACAACTTTGAAGAAAAGGTAATAAGTAGCTGGAAAAACAGGCATGCTTTCAGGTGCACTGCCTCTTCTTTGAGTCATTCACAAATCTGGTTTCATTTGCATTTTCAGACCATTGTGGCTACAACAGCGATATGGACACCCCTGTGCCAAGGCAGTTTTGAGCATTTCTGTTTTCAAAGGAGGCTGTTTCATCAGTGTTGTCAAAGGCAATCATTAAAGGAAATGAAAAATCACTGGATAGGTACAGCTTGACTCATTTTATGAGGAGGTGGGACATGAACAACTGAAATTGTCTTCTAGCGTATGTAGAGCACAACAAGCCACGTGAAGCCTAGGCATGCTGTTACTCTTTTGCTTGAATTAGGGCCTAAGTCTGCACCCATCAAAATGATGTTGTTACTGACTTAACTTGGATCAAACCCATTTGATAGGGAAAATAATTCACATCATATTATACAGACAAAATTTATCTCTGTTGTGCTAGAGTATGTCTAATACGCTACCATCTAGGGACCAGGAAATGATTCACAGCTATAAAAACCCCTCTTCATATTTTTGTACTTCAGCTATACTGCAGTAAACCACATCAATATAACAAAATATTTGGTATGCAGCAAAATTTCTCCCATAGTTTTTGAAGGAAACTCAAGTAAAGTCTTACAACATCTACAGCATGGTAGAAATCTTTCATAAACCTGGGAAACACAGTCAGCCCATAAGCATGCTGAACCATGAACTTATTTCTGCATTGTTTCCAGGTAGGCTTGAATAGTTTATCAGAAGGACAAATACATTTACCTATTTACTAGGTAATCAGAAGCAGAGTTAACTTTTTAAGTACTTCTCTGCTATCAAAGAGGAGGTTTGTAATGAACAGCTCGATTTTTCTTCTGTCATCACTTGCTCATATTAAGGAGAATTTGTTTAATATGTAAATTATGTCTTGGATGATCTAAGAGGTAGCTCACAGGTCCAAGGTCCTGGGAAGAACCAGTCTGTTCTTAGGCACAGGTAGTAGGTCAGCAGCAGAGTTTCTTCACAACGAAGGCATAATCACAAAGAAATGCACAAATAAAACCCTCAATGACTTTACTGTGTGTTGAGGTTAAACTGTTTTGCATAAGTGTGGAAATGAATTATCTATTCATTTTAGATCCATTGTGTCCTTATTCAGCATAGCTCTTAAAGAAAGGCCAAAGAAATCCTGCATAACACCAGGAGCTTTCAAATGCTTCAAAGAGCACGCTATCAATTGAAATATCATCAGGCGTGCTAACATATAGCTGTCAGGTGAGCCTGATGGGCTGCTATTACCACTGTCATGACTATTATTGCTATTATAATTATTTGATCTAATTTTGGGATAAGACAGGACCCCACTTCTGTAAGTGGTATATAAACACAGAAGGTCCCTGACGTAAAGGCTTACAAAGCACAAACTTAGTACAATCTTCCCTGGGTCTGCTTTAGTTAAGGTGATGAACCCTAGCAACAGTCAGGTATGCAGAAAAGGAAGAAAGGAGAGACTGACTTTCAGCGTTAATCAGTGACATCTAATATATATATTTACTGTAGTTAGGATATGTTACATATGATACATTTATAATTTATTTTTGTGACTAGACAATGCAAACATAAGCAATTCCTATCCATTCAAATCAACTTTCTCTGGCCAGTTCTGAGCATTAGAGAAAAGCTTTGTGTTCTTTTCAGTCTTTGATATCCCACAACGGGCCATTTTACCATGAGCAACTTAGACTCCCCTTTACATTCCCAATATCCTTCAAGTTCTGAGGTCTGTGTCATTAGGCTTAATGAAACTCAGAGGCTGGATCTTAATGCTGCTAGTTTTGAACAATAAATTTGAATCATTAAGCACTTCAGGAGGGAGTAAAGCTTTTGTGCAAAGGGACAGATTCTTGAGGAAAGTCAATTACTGACAAAAGATGAATGAAGTCCAGGAGAAAAGCAGGACGCAATTCTTGTTCTGTTTCCGACTGCATCTTGAGTTTTGTGGGAAAGGGATCATTTAGCTGTGTTAAATACCGGTCAGATTAGACCACCCCACCCCAACCCCCCCGCCACTTGATTTTTTTCCTTTTAGTATAAGATTTCGCAAATCAAAACAGTTTCATATGGAAAAACCCCAAGTGCTTAAATTTCCATAGTATGTGTGTTTTTCTTATTGTGTAAAAATTGTTTTTCCTTCATTTTCAGGCAGATTTCTTTCTTAGCAAAACATTTAAGATTATTGATAGCTTGTATTTGGATTTTATATTTTGATAAAAAAAATTAATGCTACTATTAAAACATGCAACATTTCAAAAGCAAACTAGGATTCCAATCTCTTTTCACAATATTTTTAGAGGTTTCAGTACAAGGATAATGAAATGATCTTAAGTGATCTGCAGAGTCCTTTTGGAAAATAATAGCTTTTTCACATTTCTGTAATCATTTTTTTTTAAGATATGGATACTGATTGTGTGTGATGATTCATAGTCTCTCTTCTATATCTTAGTTTTCCTTTCCTTTTTCTCCCCTTCACATATTCTCAGCTCAGCTTAACTAGTACCATTTTATGTCTCTCTCCGCTTTATGATATGATGAATGCAGCCATTCTTCTCTCCCCATCATTACAGCTGGTCTTTGATCCAGTACAGCTAATTTATATTTACCATCTATCATCTACCATCAAAACTTTATTGGAAAAGAGGTGCACCTGGACTGAATGAATTTCTTTTGATGGAGTTTGAGACTATTTTAGGACTTGTGATTAGGACACATTCATCCTCTTAATGGAATACAACAGACCCATCTTCAAATTTGTGCCAGCAAGCACTTGGTTTGTTTCGACACATCATGGATATTTCAGAGTTCATTCAATGTTAGCCTCGGCTACACTCATTTGTTAGTGATTTGATCAGAAAGGTTATCTTCCTTGCTAAATTCTGCTGTGCTTTGTACACATACAAATTGTATTTGTGTTTGTAGCACAATCCTAATCATAAGTCATTGTAAAACTATAACGATGTATCTACCCAACAGACTGTAGAAAAGCAGGATATATTAGCTAATTCCAATCCCTGCTCTTCCATAGCTGAATTGTTACAGGTACCCGAGCTTGTTGGTTTTGGTTTTATCCTATTTACATATGTCTTCATTGCACATTAAGACATTGCACCATGTGCGATTAACACTCTAATGTTATAGATGTAAGCTAAAATAAATGTAGATTCCTTATACCCGCACAGAGTCATCAAAAAATCTATCATGGCTTTTCTTCAGACAATTCATTCGTAAATGACTCTATTTTGCCACAAATGGTGTTCTTATGCTAACAACTGAAAATCTTGCAAATAAGACAATTGAACAGTTTCTTTTATATCAAATGGTTAGATGCAGCTGCAAAGTGTGGGTTCCGCTGTCAATTCCCCTTTATGTGATTTAAAATAGGTGTTGCACTAAGGGGAACTGGTGGTAAATATCTACACACTACCGATATAACTTATTCTTAGTGGTGTCAGGTCTAGGCTGAGACACCTAAATTCAGGACTCCACCAGCAGATGCCCACATGGGCCCTAAGTGCCTAAGCTTTCATTATAGTTAATGAGGATCTAATTACTAGAGCCTAAAGAGTGATTTAGCTCATCTAAAGCAGAGATCTACTGTGTGTTCAGTAAATAGCCACATTTTTTTTGTTTTTTTTTTTTTTTTAAAAATGGTTTGCTTTTTTACATTTTTCTAGGAAAAGATGGAGAAGCCAAGTATCCCAGCTCCTGGGAACAGATCGCACTGTCCCCAGTAAAAGGACACAGAAGCTGTCTCTCACTAATGGGACTTAACTGGGGAAACCTGACTTGTCTGAAAGGTCTGCATGACTCAGGGAGGCCCCCTGTCTCAAAGCTGGAAGGATACAAGTCTAGAAAGTCACAATCCAAACCGAGTCCTGCAGAGCTTCCATTCTCCTGGCTACGACAGAGATCCAAGCTTCATCACAAGCAGGTGGTGCAGGCAGCTCTAAGCTGCGGTCAGCTGGCAGGGAACCTGGAAGCTCTCCAGTCCATGTGGCCAAGGTAGTCCAAGGCAGTACTGCCCCAGAGTCACTGAATCTGGCAGACTAGCGTGTCCTAACAGCCTGCTCCAGTCTACTGAAATTCTTTTTGTGTATTGATGTGAAATTGTCAAATTCACCATACTTCTGCAAAGCATTTACCATAAGAAAAAGCTATTAAGAATTTCTTCGGTTAAGAGGCTGTAGGCTGTTCCCTCTTAGCATCTTCTAGTGCAGCGGGCTTGCTCCATGTCACGTGATGGAGGAGCGGCAGTACAATCACACATTAGAGCTGAGTTAGACCTCATGATGTATGTGAGAAAAACATCTAAACTGATCATTTGGAAGATTCTCTGAGGAGGAAAAAAAAGACTTCAGGTGGAAAATTCCTGCCAAACTAGTATTTGTAGTTCAAATTTGGTACAGAAGGCTGAAGTGGAGAGCAAGCAGCTTCTTGGAGTGAAATGTCAGATTTTAAGGATCAAGGACTTACACAACACCTCAGGCAGTAATGTAACGATGCTCTGACTTAAAACAGGGTCAGTGGTGGATTTACTGTGGGTGCAGGAGAAAGTGCAAAGGGACCTGTACTCGTCCCTCTCCATTCAGCTCCCATTAGCGTGACCTGCCCTACTTGGGGAAACGATCCCGTGTTGTCTCTACAGTCTGCTCCCCACCCTGTCCCCACCACAGCTGCATCTAGTCACCGGCTCACCATGGGACTGACGACAGGTTGTTCGCTAATAATGATCCACACTTCATAACTCTTTTTTTTCAGTCCTCCCTGATAGATTGTCAGTTCCAGCAAACCTGTGCTAACCAGTGACAGAAATGCTAGAAGAGACTTTATTGAACAAAACCACAGCAGATTCCGAACACCTAGGCAGAGACAAGGCATCCATATTTTGTCGCGTTAGAATATAATATCACAGAACATTGCACTTAAGTGCTGATACAATCTTCTGTATTTGATTTAGAATAAAACCAACAGTTGTTACAATAATCGGGGTCTACTGGCGTTGGTCAAGTGAGAGGGTTGCAATCCTTTTTTAACTTAATCCTTTTCATGTGTTTCAAGCTAGAAAATAAACACCCATTTCTAAGCATTGTATCTATCTGTTCAACTTTTATTGTAGCCAGAGCACTGGTGTTAATTAAATGCTGTGTGGGATTTTAATCCCTATCATTTGCCAGGATGCACACAGGAAGACAGCACCTTAAACAATGCATCACATCAGAGAAATCTATTTAAGCATTCACTTTATTATTCAGGGAGTGTAAAACTTCTTGTTATGGTATTGTGATGCTCTGTGTTTACAGTCCCCTGATAGCACAGAAGTAAAACAGTCAAGGCATTAGCAACCTCAAGTTTACGAAGAGACTAGTTTAACAAGATTTTAAAAAGGAATACAGTTTAGGGGTTTTCTCCCCCATTTGTGATCTTTTCTTTCCTGAGACTTTGGTTTCAGTTGGGTGCATTTCAGGACTTCCTTAGCCTCTGCATGGTCTGGGAACTCCTTTTTAATGAATGTATTTCTATTTCTGTTATTTTTTTATTCCAAGATCTGAGGCTTTTAGGAAAAAACCCCAACCCAACCCAAACCCAGCAAAACCCCCCATAACAGAGCGTAACAGAATCCTGATTTAGTCAGGCCTTTGAGAGGCATCTGCCTACATTTTATACACTGCAAGTGACAACCCCCACCCAAAACAAAGACTTTTAATTCAAAATGCCAGGTCTTATTGTAATCTAAACTAGGGTAATTAACAAATTCTTATACAGAGAAAAAGCAAAGTATTTAGGCCAGAGTGCACAGAATTAACAAGGAGGGAAGAAAGCTCTTTCCTGCAACCATGAGTCCTCCCAGGCCTGTCCGTGCAACCCCACTTCGTTCAGGCCACTCAGAAACTGGCATCTGGATTGCACCAGTTTCGCACGCTCCTCTTTAATCCCCAGCCTCTTTCTTCTTCCATCACCTCGAAAGCCTAGCTGTGCATTTCTCCCTGGCTCTCCCCAGCAGCCCCTCCCAAGCTGCAGTCTCCCAAACCCTCTCTGTGACTCCCGGGGTTTTTCATTCCCGGCCAGCCCGGATTTCAGAAGCAGCTTCCCGCGGGCGGGCGGCTCAGCTGCCGAGGCAGGGCAACGGCCTCCTCCCTCCAGGGCTCTCCCCTCACCCAGTCGCCCTCCTGTAACCCAGGAACAAATCAAGCAGACACTGATTTGTTACCACAGTGTTTTGCAAGACTAATTTTACTATAAAATGAAGCTGGCTATATATAACCTGCATATGTCCTTTATAACCTGCTGTGCTAACTCCTGAGTTGGACAAATGCATGTTTCCACAGACCTGGTCCTGATTTCAAAAAGTGGATTGCTATGTTTTGTGTGTTTATGCAAATACGTATATCACTCTTTACGTTGCATATTTTCACATGCATCTAACTATGCATCTGGGTATATGATGTCTGCTAAACTCACAAGTAGTACAGTTTAAGGCTCTGCATGCACAATGCAAATGATAGCATTATATATATATATACACACACACAAGGCAAAAGAAAGTCATTAGAGAGTTAAAATGTCATTTTGCAGTCATGCTCAGTCTTGCAGTAATCAAATATATTTGCTAGTTTCCTATGTAAATTAAATATAAATATATTCTGCCATTGTGTTGCTCTCAGAAACCCAAAGCAGATAGCAATTCGCTTTCTGTAATGAACAACAATATATGAACAGTTCTCATTCACTTGATTAGATCTCATATATTGATTTATAAATGGCCAATAAATGGTACTAAATGTTTACCAGATGTGCTAATAAATGATTTATCAATACTTATGAGCTGTTGCAAAGCCTAATGAGTAATTAGGGTTTTTATATTCATCTCTCACAACTCCTTTAATAGAGATTCTGAGAATAGTCTATGACATACCATGCATGCTTACACTATCAACTTATTTTCCATTTTAAAATGAAAATGCCATATAAAGTTTGATCCAAAATAATGCTTAAAGATATTCTCTCATTTTTCTCTAAAAACACTATCATCCAAATAAAAGTATAAATCAGATACAAATCTACTCACTGGCAGATGGGGCTCTTATATCCTGAGATATTGTCTATGTAACTAGTGTAGGGCCTTGGGAGTAAATCCTTGGTAGGAGTTTCAAAGTGAAGAGTATAATCCAAATATAAGCCAATAAACTTTGTAAAGAATAAGCCTTTGAAACTCAGGACAAGAAAACTCTCTCACTTCAGGAGAGATGTTTTTCTTTCTGTAGCTAAGCAATCACTTAGCTGATATTTGAATCTTAACTTATGTTTCCTGAAGTTGTTCTTTGATCCGATACTGCTCAGTCAAAATCCACTACTGTTAAGTTTATATATGGGATAGAAAAGTGACCTCAGAATGTCACACCATGTGTTTCTCATGAGCTGTTAGCATGCTATTCCCTCGTGATTAGAAATGGCAAGATTCCCCTGTGTTGAATGATCCAGTGGTATCATGGGGACGTGCATTTCTCTGGATCTTTAGCTACTTCATGAAGACAATGCAGCACAGAATCTTTTTTTTATCTTTTTTTTTTTCCCCAAACAAATGTAAGACTTCTATATCATCAGAAAAATGGAATTTTGTGTAAGCATAAGGACAATAGCTGATTCAGGCTGGTGTTCTGAGGCAAGAACTGGATATTTAGTTAATCGGCTGGAAATGTCTATTGACTGGAGACTAGATAAATGATACTGCAAAGCAGTGCACCTTTGAAAGACTGACTCTTATGTTGAAATGAAAACATAGGCCTGCAAACCATGAAGCAAATTTTGCTTTCACAGAGTGCTGTCAATTTAAAGACAGTGACAGCACGCTCAGTAGAAGAGCACACTCCACACATGTGCAAACACAGCAGCGTGTGCTGCTTACGGGTGTTGTGCAATGGCCATCTGCAACAGAGGGGCAGGAGCCACCAAGAGGTAAAATGGGACTGAAAAGAAAATGAAGCAAGACTGATGGTGAAGACCAGCCAAGAAAGGCTGGTTTTAGGGGTGGGAGGAATCTTCAGATAAATCCCAGCGCTTCAGTCTTTAGGGCTCTAGGTGAATTGGCATCCAAGAGAGGGATGAAGGTGATGGAAGGTGGGTTGCAGGTGTTCTGCTTCCTAGTTACAGAGCAGAACTGAAGCCTCAAAGGAGACTGCCTTTTCTCTGAAGGAAGAAAAATGCAGTGATTATGTCTATTCCTATAAACTGTGGGGAATGAGATTATACGGGGGTGGAGTGGAAGGAGGAACAGAATGAAGAGATGGGTGAAAGCCTTAGGGTTCCCACACACACACCAGCTAATCTCCCGAGACCACATGTCTTGGAAGAGGAAGAGCTCGTGCTAAGATGCCTGGGGCTCTTCCACTGCTGAGCTGCACACTCTTCCTGCTGTGACAATACCTCCTTTGGAGGAAATGCTAGGGGGAAGGAGGAAAGGATGAAACTTGGAGCTTTCTGGGTTTATCACCAAATATTCACCCTGGACGTACTCCGGATGCAAGTGTCCGGTGTTAGTCTGTAAATAAGAATGGAAAAGCAGTGACTACAGTTTCAAGCCACCATAGAAAAAACCTTTATTTGCAAGTGACTTTGTGAGTTTATTTGGAAGAGCTGTCGATGTCCTTCTTCTGCTCTGTCTCGATTCAGAAAGCGCTATACAGTAAGGACTTGGTGAATATAGTTGTTTCTGAGTTTCTTACTTAGCTCTGAGCACCTCAGAAAAGTTCAGGAATGACTTTCAATCAGGCATTTTTAAATTGTTTTTAATTTATCTAAAAACAGGCTAAAGAGTTTAATTAACAGGCTCAGAGTAATAGTTATACCATTTTTCCTCTGCTATCAGCTTTCACTTTTATTTACGATGGGAGTCCCCCTTGTATCTCCTTTCCCACAGGGCCCACTATCACTAATATTTCTGTGATCTGTGAATAAACCAAAATTTAAAGTTAGTACTTACAATCAATGCAAATTAATGATTTCTTAAAAAAAATATTTCAATCAGGAAAAGCAGCTTTGTAGTTGAAAATCCCATGCTGGCCTTAGAGTGGGAGTTTTTCCAGCCTCTGCTTAAATCCAAAAAAATACTGCAATCTTCTGGCACAGGCTCACTGTAATGCTTTAAAAACAATTTAGCAACTGTCATTGCTGTAATTACAGTAACTAATTACCATCCTTAGCAAACAAATAGCTTAACATAATACGCAAGCCGAATCAATTTTGAAGAAATGCAAATTCCGAAAGCGAAAAAGGGCATTTTGGCAAACCTGAAAGAGAAGCGGGAAAATAATACACTTTGTTTTATCTGCACATAATTCCCAGGGAATATCATATCATAAATATTTGCATTCAGTTCTTATCAGGACATTTGCATTTGCTTCTTATCAGTCTGCAGGCCGGACTCTGCCAGATAGAGAGTAGAGCTCCACACCATGCACATATTTCTAATGAATCACGTCTCAGGCCGAGAGAATATTTTGGCTGGAACTTTATCACTGAGATGAAGAGGTCATTTACTCTCGGAGTCAGTTCATCTTGGAATTGTCTTGAGATTTTGATGTGATTCAACCAACATTTTTTTAAAATGAAAAAACAAACCAACTTTGCATTCTGTTCATTTCCACAGCACTTATTAAGTCTGATTTTTTGAGAATTAATTCCTCCCCCCCAAATCAAAATCATATGTAAACAGGTTTGACTCATATTTATGCCCCACACTCCATAACAAACAATGCTGCACATTTTCCAGTGTACAGAAAATGAATAAAGCAATAACAGACTGAAATGAAGACTAAGAAGGAAACAAGCCGCACTTAACAACCATTATCTTGAAATTTAATGCCAAATCCTTTTGTAGTACTTCAGAAATACGTTTGATTAGTGGCAGTTTTCTCAGTAATGAGAGGAAATGTTTATGATGAGAAAACTGTCTCTAATGAGCCATCAGATTTCCTTAGCAGTTTCCCCTGAATTTTTTTTTTCACCTTTTTATTATAAAAAGTGCATCTCACCTGTAAGAAAAACAAGTGGAAAATGTCATAAATCTGAAAGTCGCATACATTTTCCTGTTGCTAGCTCAGACACATAAACAAAGGGAACATACACCAAAATCACTGAATCAACTCGATTCTGCATTCTGCGTTCCCCATGTATTCAAGGAGGTTTTGTTCGGTTTTACTTGGAATACAAGTGTGAGCCCATTAATAGATTCTGTGATGGCAAAATGTCACTCATGACCTCTTATACCTAAGCGTAAACCTAATAGCTGTTACATGCTGTCTGGGCAAAGGCAGATTTTGCACATTAAGTCAATGGTATATTTCCAAATATTTTAGTGGAACTAAGTAATTATTTTCTGTGACTTTGGTTCAGTGCCAGAATACTCCTTTTTTGTTTTTCTATTTACATACATTTTATATTCTTCTAGTCTAATTCAGAATTTAAAACAACTTTTGTCCAAAAGTGTGTACTTTAAAGCCATGCAAATTACCACTTTCAAGTTTCTGAACTAGTGCAACAGCCAGATCCTCACCTGATGCAAGTTGGTATTGTTCAGATGCTGTTTACACCAGCTGACTATTCAGCACTATTTATTTTTCTATAACTTCTGGGAAGTTAAATCTTGACTAGTGATCAATCTACTATGTGGTGTGTGATTTCTTTTATGTGTTGTAACATAGCAAACAAATTTGTCTCCTGGTCATGTGAAGCAGTACCAAACCATTTTAAAATGGATCTATTTTTTTTCTATGTAATGATCACTTAAAGTTAGTTTCACCTGATGCCCAAGTATTCAACTTTGATTTATTTGTTGAAACACACTGTGCAGTTTCTAGTTCATTATTATTCAAATGACTGATACAGCTCATTTGGACCAAGGAAAACATTGCATCGGTGGTGTCAGAATTATCTGAAAACAGCTCCTGAAGCCATACTGCTGTTGCCAAACTCGGGATGTTTCTGATAATATACTGTGTCCTGCCCTTTCCTGATGCAATATTTGGATGCATTATTGCAGTGCTATAAGCGTGGGGCAGGATACATGAATGCCATGCAGCTGTAATGAAGAGGAGTGACTATGTGCAGCATGTATGCAAGAAGCATTGGTGGAGATGTGCAGTTACAGAAATAATTACATCATTGTTTCTATAGAAGAGGTAGATTCACCTAAATTTGCTCCTTGAATCATCAGAAACTGGTGGAAAAAACTCCAGCAGGAGAGACAATGACACATCCTCAAGATCTCTCAGAGACTTCCTTTGGAATAAGTACATATCTGAGCTCCCGAACATTCCCCCCCCCCCCAACATAAAATGTGTATGAAGAGGGAAAAAAAAGGACAAGATTCTCTCTCTCTAATTATACTTCCATGAAATCAAATGTTATTTTATTGAAAACTAAAATTGGGTATTTGCTGTAAAAATAGAACAGTTAAGCTCTTGTTTCTGTGTTGCTGAACATATAGCACTGCAGTCAGTGATAATTCAGTCATTTTAGCTCACTGGGAGGAGTTTCATCCTCATCCACAGCCTTTTTCTCCTTGTCTCTCAGTTTAACTTACATTCATAGTAAACTCGGACTAACAGTGTAGTGCAAAAGCCATTTTGAACATGCAGTTGAATTCCATAACTCATCTGGTCTAGAAATCATCTCTATGGTTCATGTTTTATCATTTGTTTTTAGCTCCTTCTTTGAGGTGGGAAGGGCTTACAGTTAAGAGCCCATTATCAGGGTGAAGGATGCAGGAAATCCAAAATATTTATGTTTGTTCATGGCACATGGACAAGAAACAGTGCTCAGGAAAAGGGTTTTCTGATTAAGTGATTGAAAACACTCTGGTGTATGTTAATGGCTTCTTCTGTCCAACAGATAACATCATCTTTAGCCTTATCGCTGTTCTTGAACTTATTTTAAACATTCTCCTGTGCTCTTCCAATTATATACTATGCTCTTTTGGCATCCCGTCTCTTCACTGCAAATCATCTCATTTGTTTGCTTTCTAATTTTTTTGCCAGCAGGTTGGGTGTAAAAAGAAGCATTTAACAGATACTTCAAGTGAAAAAATACTTTCCTGAGTGAAATTAATTTACATGGAATTAAACCATACACTTACAGAAAAAGAAAAATCGGTTTTAAAAAGAATAATGCTTTAATTTTAATACCTTGATATCATTCTGGCTGCATGAGCACTGTGAAAAGATAAAGATGAAGGAAGATCTGATCATTATTTAAATGTATGCAGAAGACTCCCAATAAGATAAAATTAGGTAAGATCATGGTAGATCACAATTTTTAAAATGCTGAATATATCCTTGTCTTTTCTGCTGTAAGAATCTGTCCAGGATGAGACACTAGGGAGGCTTTTGTAGCAATCATAGTACCACTAATAGTAACCTATAAGGCACTTTTCATTGTGCAGAATCCCAAAGAGGTTAACAAACTATGTCTGCTGCTTCTTCATTAAATTATTACTGCTCCTCATAAAAGAGCTATGTCTATATCAGAGGTACATTGTTATTTAGATATACACTGTCTGTATCAGTAAGTGGGGAAGACAGCTGATCCAGAAATTAGTACATAACTACAGGCCTGGATTTGACCTCCTACCTTATTGCTGAGGGTGCAGCAGATGAACAAAATAACACATGGCTTCTCTGGCGAGAGAGAGAGGGACGTAAAAGACGAGGAGGGAGGGAGAGCACAGAAGAGGGACGACTGCCTTCCAAGACCTGATTCAAGATTTATTTCTGTATTTTGCTCAGTATTAAATACAGAAATGGTTCTTAAGCAGAGTCTAAAATTCAACCCCACCTTTCCCAAGCCAACCAGTCTACTCTCCTGACCAGTGGCAAACATGTTTAAGTTGCTTCAGAGTGAGTTGGGCATTGAAAGAAGTCTGAACTTTTCTTGTTTGAGGGGCTAATCACAATGATATTTTACAAGAGGTAGGTTGCATGAGTAGAGGCTACAGTAGTTTAAAAGAAAAGCTGGGATGGGCTATAGGAAAGCAAGAGAGCCAGGCTGTGCACCCCAGGTGGACAAAGGCACCCTGGAAAAGCTCCGAGCGAGGGAAGGGCCCGCAGGGTATGAAGCACCCACCCTTTGTCAGCACCTCTTGGTGACTGGTTCTGCTGAGGTGTCTAAGGTGTAAATCCTATTTACTGGCATTTGTCACCTGTAAGCAGGTAACAGGTCCTAGGAAGGACTTATTGTGTCTTTGTGTACATGAGAAAAATCCGAGTCAAGGTCTGTATTTCACATCCCTGTATCTCAGGTCTGCAAAAGGAGAATAGGAGACTTCATTCAGATATTTATTGTCTTAGGGGGGAAAAAAAAGATTGATCAAAATTTACAAGGTGGTCAGTATTAGAGTTGTATTAGTAATTCTTTATCTAGAAATTAATCGAAGCTGGTCACATTTTTAGAGGAACAAAATAATTGAACACATTTTTGATAAATATTACCATTGTTTATTGAATTCTTCATTCAGGGATGTATAGTATTCCACTACACATAGAATTACTCTAACACCTCATAAAACTACTTGTTGAACACATTATTTGATGAAAAATGGTAAAATTTCTTAGATTATGTATTCCTTAAGTACTATTCACCCAGCTATAATACAGATAAGAGATTTTAACTAAAACACAAAGCACTTTAGGATCCTTTTGAATTGAAGGACCTACATAAATAGCGTGTCCTATGTATAGAAGGGTGTACATCAGTCTAGCTGTACTGAAATTACAGCAACTATACCCATTTCTACTGATATGAATCCAACCCAGGTTATAAGCATTGCATAGTACATGTTGACTTTTATATTAATGAACACACGACATACTTGCCCATTTATCTATCTATCTGTTATCCCTTTGTCTAACTTTGTATAGGATACATACGTGAAACTCGTCATGCATCACTGAAATGCTGGCATCCATTGAGGTGAAAGGCAATTTCTGTTTAACAGGAGACAGAAACATAAAACAAATGTTTAGGACAGGAAGTGAAGGAGAACTAATCCAGCTGAAACTCCAGGGGATTCCAAGCAGACAGAATAATATTTGCAGATGTGATTAAATCCTTTGTTATGAATGATTTTTTTCCCATGAATTTAGGACTTTTTTTCTGTTTCTTGTTGTTGTCGTCGTTGTAATATCATAAAGGCTATCATAAACTGAGCATAATATTAATGTAGATATATTTTAGTTGCAAGTATTTGCTTTTGACTTTCTCAGCAAGTTATTACAACCAATATATTTTTGATGCACTGATGGAGGCCAGTCATACTTAGTGCTTGCTGTCCATGGGGCATAACTGGTCATCTAAACCTTACACTATTGCTCTGGATTCCTGATAGATGGCTGACACTTTTTAAGGCCCCCTACCCCAAAAAAAGGAATACTAAAAGATGAAATGTGAATGTTAAAACACCCTACTAGTATAAATATTCATGCTGAAATTACTCAGTCTTAGGAATCATGGACATTACGAATGAAGTGGCAGTTTTCAGCATAGTTTAAAACAGATTCAGCTATAGCAGCAGAAATAAAGAGCTGAAGAGTGTTAACAGCTTATTTTTAAAAACTAGTCAGATAGCACTTCTTGTATTCATTCTTCCAGCCACAGCAATTGTCCAAATTCTCCTAGAGGTCTCTCTCCGTTCTCAGCCAGGATTACGCTGCTGGTAAGGCGAGGCAGGTGAGCACAGGCACCGTAACAGAAGGGTGCCTCAGAGCCACTAATTTAACCTTGCCTCTGTTCATCGCACAGCAGACATTTAAGGGAGTTTAATGAAGGGTCACTGGGCTACTTGACAGCTTAGTTTTGGATCTCCTTGCCTGCATGGGCACGAGGCCACCCTGGAAATCACAACTTAGTGTTTCTAAGTCCCATCTGGGCTTTGTTCCTTTTGGTCAGCAGTTAGTATTGTGACAAAGTAAATGTTCATGTCAAATTCCCAAGTCTTTCTCCTTTTACCAAAACTGTGGTGCTGTGAGGAGGCGACAGGGAGGGAAGAAGATCCTGGGTCTACAGCAGCTCGGTGGGATGGGAACAGTCCTCCTGGACCTGTGGCAAGCGCTCACTTCCACCCACCACCCCGGTAAACACTGCTCATGGGCTGCAGGCACAAAGGCGAGGGCAAAGGGCCTGGAAGCAGCGCAGTGGCTGAGGCGCAGGCGTGCGGCCTGGCAGGCTGCACATTCCCCCAGGACCAGGTCATGTGGCTGGGGCCACCCCTCTGTCTTCGCCTGGGCCGCTTCCCTCCAGCCCTTCCCACCACTGCAGTACTGCCACATGCTTCTCAGTGTACGGCCACAGAAAAAAGAGAAAAAATAGCTTGCTGGTAGAGAAAATCACTGTGAGGGGTGGTGATGACCACTGTGGAAAAGTTTCTGGACCTGACAGGTTTTCAAACTTATATTAAAGCACCTATTCTATACCCCAATTCATGTCCTAACCTTCAATATTAATTGTTCTTTTTGCTGCAGTCTAGAACAAAGAGAGGAAAAATAGGGTCTCCTTGCATCTGAAAAACACACCAATTGAAATATCATCGTTGGTAAGTCCGCTCTACAGACACTAATTGATATTGTCTGAATAAGTGGAAGTGCCTGTCAGAGAAGCCTTTTAAACTGCTGACTTGTTTTCCTATCCAGTATACTTAAAATTGGCATGATGTTAGCTTCGCTCTTAGAAACCCTCGTATTTTGATTTATGAATGTTTTCAAATTTTTAAGATTCTCAAAAACGTTGTTTCACCTGTAAGTAGAGAGATAGCTTGTTTGGCTAACTGCCTTGAATGAGTGTGTGCCAGGTAATGAATAATGCCATGTTCAATATTCTAAATTTGTGTTCCAAATTCTGAATTCCGAATGAGCTGCATGGAAGTATACTGATAAGTGACTGATTTTTCCTGCAAGGATTGTCTTATTTTAAACTTTAAATTTAGTTGCCTTACTTTACGCAAAGGATTTTTGAGTGGAATGGGATTTAAAGTGATAGTCAATAATATTCCTACATCTTTCTAAGTCTTGGAAGATGCCAAATTGAATAAAGGAGGGATAAATCAGTTCAATATATTTCTGCAAAATAAAAGGGCCCAGCTCATCCCTGGGTGTATCTACCAAGAGTTAAGCCAGGAATGAATTTTGCCCAAGTATTAAAGTACCAAATCTGTTGAGATACTCTCCTGAGACCAGTCAGTCTTTAAAAGTAAACACTGTATTTTAATTCCAGCACTCCTCTTAATTACATTATATAACAAAATTGGAAAAAAAATACCAAAGTGAGGAACTCGGGAAAAGCATTTAGCAAGGGTGGGCTCTGAGATACTGCACTATTTTCCAGTCTGGAATATACGAAAACATTGTGTTTGTTTCTCATTTACATAACCTTATGATAACTGCTGACTATTTAACAAGCATTTCTGAAAATTGAGGTTAATAAAATCAATGTTGACAAAGAAACAAAGGAATTAAGTCTTTTATTAGAAATGAACATCAACTAAACTTTATTTTAATATATGACTAAGGTCATCACTATGTAAAGAAATGTGAGATAAAGATAGTTCACATAGTTTGTTGCTGCACATGCTGCAGAGATTATATATTATTCTAAGTTCTGTTTTCCTCTTTAATTAACACTTCCAGAGAATAACTAGTGTCATATTTACAGACGTGGAAAACTACTAAAATGGTGTAACTGATAAGCAAAATAACATCAAAAGTCCATTACAATTATCACAGTATATTTTGCTTAGTGTAATAACGTGGAACTAATAATCATTATTTAAGTGCAATTAAGTAGCTGTCTTAACACCAATAAAATGCAAAATAAAAACCAGCTTGGATATCAAGAAAGTCATAGCAGCAGGATTGCATTTAGTCAGTCAAATGTATACAGTGGTGTAGCTGTGGAAAATGATTGACTACATTAACTACCACTGCATATTGTGATTGCTCTTGACTTCACTTGTACAAATCCTTCAGGTTATTCTGGTTTATTAGTAAATTATGATTTACTGAGAGTTGCTACCACCTTTGTTCCTCCTGGTGTTGTTTTAGTCCATTTTATCAGGATATTCTCCATCACTAGAGTGCTCTCTGGAGAACTGTATTTGCTGATTGTTAACATGAGAAAAATGGCCATCCTCTTAACAATCCATAAGCCTCAATGTTTTATTGGCTGAACCCTGTGTGAATTCATTTACGCCTCCATTGTTTACATGAGGATTGTTTCTACTTTGCTACGGCAGAACACGTGTTTTGCACAGGCATAAATGGCAACAAAAAGTGCAAGTCAAAAGTGAAAAAACACAATCACAGACCAGATTTATTTCACCGGAAAAATAGTTAATATCTGTAGAAAGTTATTGCTGAAATTTTAAAAAGTAAATTTGCTAATGATTTTAGAGGCATAGGCATGGAAGTATTCGAATGCCGTACACATCTGTCACAATGATTTCACAGCACGATGCAGAGAGCAGAAGAATTTCTAAAAGTCGTTTGGTCACCAATGATCCTGGCTCAAGACCAAAGTCAGAGATTAATTAGTTAAATTAGTGCCAGAATACCATAGTCTGCAGTGAGAGATGTAATCCCTTTTCATAATGCATAGTGAAACTGGGTCCGGGGCAGACAATGGATCTTCTGTCATACATTAGTATTCAGTGCAAAGAAATGAACGGAAATATGGCTTAGTATTGGTACCCTGTTACAAAGAGGCATGTCAATTTTTTTTTTTCTTGAAGTTTGTTTGAATTGAAATTTGCAACAGATTACTGATAACATTTTATTTCTTGTCTTTCGTGTTATTTTTTGCCTAAAAAGAGATAGACTTCCAAGTTTTCTTCTGTAGGGTCTCTCCTGTGTAGGTTAAAGCTATTTTATGCGTGTGAGGAGTTCTTCAGGTGCTTCTATCGTGTGAAAAAAGGCTCTTTTTGAAACTTCTTATATTCTTTTCACTTCCCCAGTTGGCATATTGCTTTCTAATGGCATTTAATGTTAAAAACCTTGGCTTTCTTTACTTATCTATTTTCTTATCTCTGTTTCCTTATCTGTCTCTCCTTGTTTTTCATTACCCTTATGTTATTCATCAAGATAAAGGGGGGCCCAGAACTGTCTTTCTATTTCCCAAAAGATTCTTTGTACACTCCATCTTTGTAGGAGAATTTCCTTTTTTAGTTCTTGACCTTTAAGAGGAGCTTGTGCCAAGATGGGCTCTGTACATTATCTGAATCCTGCTAAATACGTTTGAAGTTCAGCCTTATGTTAACGATGTCCACAGAAGTCTTGGCATCATCTTCAAAGACATGTAGGGCCATATTTTAAAGGTATTTAGGCACCTAAGCATGTTTTTATCTGTAGTTTTAGGTGCCTAAACATGGATTTATCTGCTGTATTAGATGATTAAAATATGTGTTTATGTGGAGTTTTAAAAATCTGGCCATAAATTCTCAGGTAACCGCAGAAATGTTCAACTAGAAACAGAAAAGGTTCCAGAGGGAAATACATCACTGTATGATTTGGAGAATTTGGTGGCTGCTTCTTCAGTGTGAATTCAAGACTAGCCTGTAAATCCAGCGATAATTCATGTGAACATTAGCATGTTTGTACTGGAGACAGTGAAACATCCATCTAGCCCACTGTCCCTTGTCCAGTAATTGCCAGTAGCAGACTCAACCCACCCCCCCGCAAAAAAAAAAAAAAAACCAAGAAACAACAACCCAAAAAACCCAGGGTAAGGAGAGAACAGTGCTTCTCCTGGGATATCCTGACACAAGACATTAGCATGGATTTGGGATTTCCTGAGACACAGGCTGCCTGTTAGACAGCTCCTTAACATGCTGTCAGCACTTACTGGTCACAGTACAGCACTGACCTGAGGTTTCCAGACAAAATAGCCACAATATCTCCAGAATCTCTTTTTGTAGGTTAATAGCTATCTGATATTCTATTACTGCTATTTAATTTATATTTAGGATAATTTTCCCAGTGTACCTTATTTTGGATTCACTGAAATTCAATTGCATCAGCACGGGGAGGTTTGAGTACCTTCTTGTAACCTTTGTCCACTGTCAATGTATCCCTGTTCTTTGTTTCTCCTCCTTTATACACAGTGATTAACGTATCTTCAGTTCCTACCAGCTTTCCTGGGACAGAAAGGAGACTTACTGATCCATAGTGCCAAGAGAGTCCTTTCTACAAACTGACGTCATGTTTGTCTCCTCCCATGCCTCCAGGACTGAACCAGAGTTAAGCAGTGATTACGGGACCACAGGTCAGCAACATACTGAGATCTTTTAGAGCTCTTGGGTAAATACTGTCTGCTGGTCCTAGAGATTCGTTACTGTTCATTTTATCAACCTGGCTCTAAAATCTCTTCAATTCACACTTTTGTTTGAGATAGTTTGTCAAACTCCTTCTCTTCAAAGAAAGACTCCAGTGTTGGACTCTGTCTATGCCCCTGAGAGTGAACATTAATGCAAGGAATTCTCTGAGATTTTTCACTGCAAAAGCTTTATTTTTGTCAAGCTCCCCTTTTGCACCTTCATCATCTATCAGCTCTACAGAGTCTTTGGCAGACTTCTTGTTTCTTGATGTGTCTGAAGATGGCTTTACTGTTAGTTTTTATGCCGTTAGCAAGTTGTTCCTCAAAACCTTTTTTGGCCTGCCAATGGCTTTATATTTATGGTTTGCATTCAACTTACTGGTGTTTAGACTAGAAAGAATTTGCAGACAAGCTAAATGCCAAGATTATCCATGGAAGTAGAAGAACTGGATCAGATTAGGAGTCGACTTTTCTTATCTTGACAGTGGTTAACCCCAGATATTTCAGAAAAAAGTGCAAAAAAAGGGAAAGAAAAGAAACAGTATAAGTTTTCAGAGGACCTACTCTAAGACATTACAGTGGCTGGATTTTTCCCTGAAGCATAAAAATTTATATCACTAGTATTTCTAAATCCAATCCTTGTATGAACCTCTTCCCTGAAGCACAACATTTTATATCACTAATATTTTTTAAATCCAATCCTCATGTGAACTTGACTCCTTATTTTTACAATATCTAGCAGCAATGAGTTCCACAAAGCGTTTCTGTGGGGGAAAAAAAAAAATCTTTTCATTAACCTGAAACTTAAGTAATTTCAATATCACTAATTTTTTTCTTTCTTTTGTAGTGTGGAAAAAAAAAGGTTAAATAGATCAGTCAATTCCTATTCTTCCTATCATTCTTTCTGTTCTGGACTGTTTTGAAGGCAAGAGTTTTCATTTTGGAAGAAAAAAGAAGAAATTGGTTGCAGTCAACATAGATACGATTGAGGGACTTCTTTGACAAATTTGTGGACAGAAGGCTCATGAAATGGTAAGTTCCTGATTCTAGTGAAAGGAAGAAGAGGAGGAAAGTAATCACAATGAACTTTGAAAAGGAAAATGCCAGTAAAATATGGATAGGTAAGTCCCTTGGGAAAGAATTCTAAGAAAAATGAAGTTCAGAAGAGCTGGCCATACATGAGAGAGACAAGATTAAAGGCATAGCAGTAAACTGTTGTGAAGCATAAGCAATGCTGAACTGGTATTGCTACATCTGGAAATCTTTAATGCAATCAAAAAATGAAAAATGGAAAAAAGAAAATGACGCAATGCTAGGGAAGGGAAGGGAAGGGGGAAGAAAAGAGAGGAGAGGAGAGGAGAGGAGAGGAGAGGAGAGGAGAGGAGAGGAGAGGAGAGGAGAGGAGAGGAGTACTTTGACAAATGAAATGTATTTTCCTAGATTTTTCAACAAACCAGTCAAAACAATCCAGTAAGCAATTATGTTTAGGAACTCATACAATATGCAGGGTATTCACAAGGCCAAGGAATGCAAAACAGAGTACTTGACTTGTAAAAATTTAAAAAAAAAAAAGACATAGGAAACTGTAGACTTAATTTTGTTATATTAGGCATAATTATTAGCCAATAATTTGTAAACACAAAGAAGATAAAAATGGCTTTATCCAGACAAAATTATCTCAACTCTATTTTCTTTCTTCAACAGAGTAATTGGAATAATCTGGAAGACATAATGATGATTTATCTTGACATTTGTAAAGATTTTTGTGCTGTCATATATGACAATCCCAAGAAAATCAAGGGAATATGAACTAGATTAAATAATTACATGGTAGGTGATCAACTGGTTAAAAAAAAATACTCAGAATATATCAATAGCACTCTATAAAACTGGGAGTCAAATTGAACCATATACAATATTTTTTATGACCTGGATTAGAATTGGAAACACAGTTACAAAACTGGTGTCAAAACTGAGTGGGAGGATTACAGACACTTTGAAGAATAAAATAAAATATAACATTAAAATCTGCAATTAATGAGATTAAACCCGAGGGAAAAAAGTAGAAATAATACATACAGAAAGGAGAAAACAGATGCATAAATGCAGGATGGACAGTAACTAGAAAGAACGCTGCACTGCAGAAAACATCTTCAGCACTACAGACTGAATGTGAGGCAGAAACGTGCTGTTGTTTCAAAAAGAGAAAATATTAATCCAAGATGCAGAAAAAGGATTGCTGGATGGGAGATTTGGGAGGTAATTATTCTGGTCTATCTACTACTGGTGAAATACTTTATCCAGTTTTGGGCACCATGCTTTAAGAAAAACTGAGCTTGGAGGGAGTCCAGGAGAGAGTGACAAGAGTGATTAGAAGTTTAGAAAGCATGGTGTATGAAGAAAGGTTGAAAGAATTTGGTTTGTTTAGTCTGGGAGAAAACAGACTGAGAGAGAGACATGGTAGCAGCCTTTCAATATGTGAAAGTTTGTTACAAAAAGACTAAAATCACGTGTTCTTCATGTCCACTATAGGTAGGTTTAGAAATAATTGGAACTGTTTTCTGTAAAGAAGATTTGGTTTATATAGTAGATATGACTTTGTAACTGAGATTCTTAAGCAATGGAACACACAAATGAAGAAATTTATGCAATCCCAGTTGATGTTTTTTCATATCACGTAAACCAAATATTTATATATTGTTTAGGCATGTTAGATCCTCTGTCAGGGCAGGGGGAGGATTAGATGGTCTCCTCACAGCCCTATTTTTTTATTATCCACAGTTCCTTATTCTTAATATTTTGTACCTATTACCTAGAAGCATGAATGAAATGCGAGCAAACTAACAAAACCCACTCTCTCTTATTATTCACTATTTTTATGACTTGACTCTCCTTTCTGCTTATTCTAGAACAGCCAGGCACATTTTTTACAGAATCGTTTTATAATAGTTCTCTCATGACTCTAATAATACTAATCAACTGTCAGTAAGCCTCTTCTCTACCTACTGTCTTCACTTTAAGATAGGATAACCACAGCTGAACACAGTGTTCCAGTTGCGGACGTACTACTTGTTTTTATAATGACCTGGTATAACTTGTTAGGGTAATTGTCTATCCTATCCTTTATTCAATCTTATATATTATTTCCTTCTTTGACCATTGTTGACATTGAGCTGACTTTTCTTAGGATGCCCGTTCACATAGACTTGCATGGTGCTCTAAACTCCTTATCTTTGTATGTGCTGGCTATTCTGAATGATGTTGTGTCATCTGAACATTTTGTCACATTGTTGTTCATCCTTTCTGGCCATCGTTCATATATATTAAGAAGCAGTCCTTGTTTACAACCTTTATGTTCTCCAATCTTAATCCATTGCCAGGATGAAACTATCCCATTAATATCCTCTGCATTTTTATGTTCCACACAACAAATGCTTATAAAGTCACTCCATAGCCTTTACTTTGCCTTAACCCCTTATATGGAGGGGTGCACAGTAAAAGTAACACCACATCTTACTTGTCCACAGTTGAATGTATTTTATTTAGTGGAAAAGAACAGGGACTTAGGGAGGCTGTTTTAGATGTCTACTTTAGATGACATGAACTAGTTGGGTGTTACACTCCAAGGTATATAAATAATATATTAAAATAACATAACATAATATAATATAAACATAAGAAAAATATAATATAAACATAATAAAAATATAATATAATAAAGATATTCTGACTGGCTCAGACGTGGAGTTTCAACATGTTGGCCAGGTGAATTCTCCTAAAGTGTAGGGGGAACTTGGAACAATCATGCTTTTTCATTGTGACTGTGAAGTATGTTTAGCTGTAACACTAGCTGCTAAGACTTCAGAGGCTGAAATGATTACATCTAGTAACTACTTCATCCTGAGCGCACATAGTTCAGTATCACAGACTACCAAATAAATATCAGAACCTTTTTTTTGTGGAATCCACAAGAGGACTACAATGGCATCACCTCTTTACGTGTGTGACATAGCATGGACTTCCTAAGTATATGGCACACAAGGGGGATGAACCATCAGAACCATGAAGACATCAATAGTAGAGTGTGCTTAGGGATCATCAGTCCTGTGTAAACTCTGAGGTGCTGTTCAGCATGAGAAGTCAGACAGCTCCAGAGACAAGCTGAAACTACCATCTTCTGCAGAGCAGTGCTTGAATACCAGAGGGACATTGAGAGATTCTCAGCTGAAACACTATATTAAAAAAGGTCTGATGACCATTTCTTATGTCTAGAAAGATTATTCTCAGATAGAAGATGGTGGATGCTACGCACAGCAGGAGAGCTTGTTGCAAGTTGAGCACAAAACCCCAACAAAAAGCAGCAAATCCTGGGAAATGAGACTGCAGCTGAAGAAAATCATAGAATAGCCCAGGGACTGGAAAGGACCTCGAAAGATCGTGTGGTCCAATCTTTTGTGGGAAAGGGAGCCTAAAGGAGATCACATTTCCTTTGCAAATGAGCCAGTATATCTACCCTTATGATTAGGTAGATTTGCTGTTAGATGACAAAAGTCAGGATGAAGCACGTGTTGTTGGCTGAGATGGGTAAACCCTGCGAAAATCCTCTTGACTTCCCCAACCCATCCAGATTCAACTTATCCATGTATGATTGCATGATGAGGTCAAGAAAAGAGAGGACATGAGTACATCAAAAATGTGTGTAATATCACTAGAAGCAATCCTTTAGTACTATCATGACCAGCCTTGTCTCTGGATTCCCTTACCCCTTCCAGCACTGACAGCAATCTCACAAGTAAGAAGAAAGAGACAATTATACTTCTGGGCTTGCTTGTTCCCTGAAAGTCAGCAATGAAAATGACCAAACTGAAGCTATGATCCAACCACGGTGTAGATGGTTTCTAGGCAACTTTCTATAGAAAAGTAAAGCTTTGTCCATGCCATTCACTTGAAAGGAGTCAGCCACTCAAGATAACTGCAGGCAGAGATGTCAAGTTTTGGAAAAGAAAACCCATGAAAGCCTACAATCTAAGATCATAGAATTAGTACTGGTTGGGATGAGTGGGTCTGGGTAACCTAGATTTTTGCAGTCACCAAGCACATAGGGATTATTGCACTGTTTTATGTTTAAAACTAAAACCCCAGGATTTTCTCCGCATAATTATCACTGGCTGCAGAATCATCTCCTTGATGTTGAATCAAAAAACTTTAAAAAATAAAAACAGCTACCATATGTTCATCACTCTGATCTTTTAAAACATGCACCAGGTATGAGCTGATAAAAATACTCTTTTCTGAATCTTCAGGGAGCCTGAAATTTTATCTGTAACAGAGATGTAACCAAACTTGTTCATTCAGTTGGATTGTCCATTATAAAACTTAAAGATAATAGAAGTGCTACAATTGTTAACTATTTAAGTACTGATCAAGTGAGAGGCCATTTCTTGACTGTTCCACAACCCCAGCCCTCTATCACTTTTTATTTCTGTCCTTGTTTGTTCCTTAGAGTTCTAAACCCCCCATCTTTCATCTTTCCCTATCTCTGTCCAAGGCAACTTTCACAATGCAGTTCTGTGCACACCTCCCAAAATCTGTAGTATACTGAAAATATCTGGTTAGAGTCAGATAAACCAGATGTCCCAACAGCAAATGAAAGGAACAGTGGGAAATTAAAAAGTTCATTTACATTTTCAAAAGTTTCTGGCTGTTTCCCTTAATTGGCCAAACTATGATCATCATAACTGTGCTAATCCATGGCTCAGTCTGAAAAAAGTCAGATCACTGAAACCAGCGAGAAGGAGTGTGGCTCTGCCACGGGTAGAGCTGTCTCTCTCTGGTCCAGAAGGTAATGCTGCCTAAATCAAAAGAAATGGTCACACACACAAGAATCCGTCATTGTATCTCTCGGTGGTTTTTCAATGATTGTAACTGCAAGGCCCATCTTGGGTTGGGATTTATCTGCGGCAGATGTTACCATACTAAGGACAGGCCTTCAGTGTAAACTGCAGTATAACACAAAGATAACCGAGCTCGTCTGGCTAACAGAAGCAGTACAGATATGTTAGCGTATAGGCTCATGGCATGATAGGTGCTAGTTATCCTTCCTGTTTAAAGCTAGCTCAGTTATCTCTCTAATGCACTGCTGTCTGCAGTGTGACATACCCTTAAAACAGTTCTTATTCCAGGAAAAAAATTAGTATTATTAGCATGGTCACACAGGAACCCTGTGGTAGAATAAGGAACTGACTACTTAACTCTCAAGCCCCAGTGTTTAATCAACCTACCAGACTGCTGCATGCTCTTTTGGGAGCCTGGCTCTGACAGTGCCCCCAGTACCAGTTTGGCAGCCCACATCCAGGCAGCTGCCGGGTGCCTGGGCACAGGCAGGGCACCCTCCCTGCCCCATCCCAAGTTCCCCAGCCCGACCGAGGGAGCAGAGTTCCTGCTAACAGAGTTCCTTGACTCACTTCCACGGCTCTGCACCAGGGCTCTGGGCGCTGTCAGAGTGATTTCCAACCCTGGGTTAAAGGACTCTTACATCCAAAGAGACAGGGACCTTGCTGTCAGCTAGTTGAACCAAAATCAGTCATGACACAAGCCATGCTAATGTAACAGCAAGTAAGGTATTTATGTACAAGATCTGAATGTAAAAATGTTCATAAAGCAGGTGTAAAGAAAAGAAGGGAACTATGCTTATTTTAAAGGCTTTTTTCATTCTCTGTTGACAAGTTGACAAGCAGTTTATAGGCTTATTTTACCACATGGCTGCGAACTAGAACTCATAAGAACTTTTTGTCCTTAATTTTGTAGTCACAGAACAAATTCTTTCTTTGCAGGAAGACACTTGCTTTAAAACCTAATTCCTGCACCTTTGGTTCATTCATTGGATAAATTCCCTTCCTTCAGGAACAATTATATGAAAACCAAAGTAGAATGTCCTTGGCAGAAGAGGTTTCCACTGCCGTGTTTGTCCTTTATGTTTCATATGAATCAAGCAGTGTGACAATCGTACCTTATATAGGCAAATTAGTGCGCTAAGTTCCACACCGCCTCCGATTCGTAGACCAGGGAAAGTCATGAACAAATTATTTCAGGCGAAAAAGAGTTAGGAAGTGTAACTTGTTCATTAAGGGGTACCTTGCAACAGACTTTCTGTGGACTATTAGAAAAGTTATATTCTGAAATTACTTCATATTTGCCTGCTATGGCTATGTCTGCTACTTCAAGATCCTGTGAGAAAAAGGAAATTTTTGAAATGAGTTATTGACCTAATTTTCTGGAAAGTGCATGGATATTCACCTAATTCCCCGGGAAAACATGAATTGCCTCAGAGTTTTTCTTAATGTCCATACCTACAGTTCTGTATGTTTTCCTTCAGTAATGTGCTATTGAATAACAAGATAGTAATAGTTTTTGACATGTGCATTGATCCAAAAGAGTTTTGAGACAATTAACCCAATCAAACTCCTGAAGTAGCTATTGGCCTAAGTACTTGTTGAGAAATATTCTGAAATGTTGTAGAATCAGGAGGATTTCCATGTCTGAATATTTTCACCATGAGAGTCATTAGACTGCGATTCCAAAGCAACACACACACGAAGCCATTGTAAATCATTCCTTTCTCTTTGGACTTCACAAGGAACATGCCAAGGCTCTCGCCTCATTTATGCTGAGATGAAAAACAATTAACAAATACATGAGAAAGAACTAACTTTAAAAAAAAAAAAAAGGTATATATTAACACCGTGCCCTATAGCCAGAATATTTTATAAGTATACAAAGAGACAATAATTAAAGACAAAAATTTTTCCCCAGAGTTGAACTTGTTTCTGACTTACGCTGCTTGGCTGAGAAATCCCCCCAACCCTGTCACTCTCCTCGCTGTGTTCACACACTGCTGAAATCACAGCGAACATGCTGCCAAAGCAGATTGTGGTGGTTTCTTTCCTCATCAAACTATAAAACTGTTGCATTTATCTGTACAAAAATGTTAGAGCTACTTTCAGACTCCTGAAGAAACAGCACATTCCTCCAGTTTCCTTTGAGTATCATTATGCCAGAAGGTACTAATGTCTGACTTAGGCAAACTGGCAGCCCCCGGGCCAGAGTAGAAATACAACTAATCAGGCTTTAGAATACACAAGGTATGATATTGCATAGATCTACCAGCATATCTGTGGGTTAAACAACAAGGCAGATAGTGGTTTGCCCTGAGGAAAAGGCTAATGAGACAAGCAGCCCCTGCAAGATTTGCCTGCAGTTAAGCCGTTTTATTTTAGACACCAACATAGAATTGTTTCGGTTTGTGTCACTAGAGCACTTGGGAGCACTGACATTCTAATAAAGTCTTCCATTTCTGCTTTTTTCTGGGGTTATTAGATCTCATGTGTGGCATGCTTATCTCTAAAACATCTTTAAGATCAAGCCATAATTTATTGCAAAGACGACCGTGGTTAGTACATGGGAATGCAGCTCAAGAAGTCTGGGTCCAGTTGCCAGTGCTGCACAGCTCTTCTGCTGCCCAGAGAGTCCATAGCATGGACGATTCCTTGCTGAGTCTGGTGCTTACCGAGACACTCCAGCTAGCAGCTGGTCTTGCTGGTGTGCAATGAGTGAAAAATAGCAGATTGTTGCACGTGTGTGCCACTTTGAGAGCCTGCCTTATAAGACTGGCAGAGGCTTTGAGTCTCCAGCCTGTTGCGATAAATATTGGCTGATGGCTGATTGATTAGCAGTCTGGTAGCACGTTCTAATGATCTTTCTACCCTCCAGCATTTTTGAGAAGGTCCCTAAATGTAGCTTTGCCTTTTTCCTAGCATGATTTACAAATGACTTGCAATGGGTTAAGTAACAGAGCCCGACATTTCTACCTTCTGGTGGAAGTCCCATGCCAAATTTGATCCGCTGCAACACTGAGAAATTTTGATGGCATATTCTGTGTCTTTTCAGGAGATTGAATAAAATTATTTGCCTCCTCTCTAGTTTCTGTAGGGTGATTGATAGCCTGATTAAACCAGGCTGACTCCATTTGGTTACAGAACTGAGGTTTTGTTACTGTGAAAAAAAATCCTGTTACAGTGCTCTACAGTTTAAAAAAAAAAAAAATCACGTGGATTTAGACAGAAATATCTGCCTCCATGGAGACAGAGCAATGTTTGGAGAGGACAAATGTTAGTTCTTCTCAGTTTTAATATTACTTACTACTTCCAGAAGTTCAGGAGAGTAAGGCCCTCACAACATGGAGAACTACATCTATAGCCTTTGTGGCGAAGGCAAAGACAATACAGTTTAGGGAACTAAGATCTACTTCTGAGAGATATGAAACAAATTTATAACTATCTTCAATTAAGCTACATGATAGGTCTGTGCTTATAAAATACCTATTAAAATTTATAATAATGGCATATTTGAATAATGAAGTGATCACCTTTCGTTAGTGAGTTCAGAATTTGAAGAGACAGGTCCATATTTCAAGGGGGTTTACGTAGGGGCTGGATTAATCAAAAGAGATAATTATACCTAAGCAAATAATAAATACCACTTTATTTGAGACTTGGAGGTTAGCAATCATGCAGTGCAGATGGCAGATCTCTGGGTGAATTAAAAAGACATTTTTGCTAAATTTCTAGAACCTGTTCACATTTTCAGCATATCAGTCCTTCATGTACAACTGCAAAAGTGGGGAATGCCTTTATATCTCCTCACAGGTTTCCCTTTTAGTGTCACAGGATCTCTATTCCTTTCTGTTGTTTACTTTATGCATCCCAAGATTCATTGTAAAAGCATTTTCAAAACCAGCTTTGGTTTTTACTTGACGATAGCAAAAAATCTCATGAGCTATACTTGACTGAAGATTGTACATGAAGTACGTATTAAGTGAATTGTATGAGTTTTACGTCACTTCAGCAATTATGCCAAGCTGATGAGCATAATGTAAATAATCCAGCAATTGTTTTTGTATTGTGCCAGCATATAAGGACACTGCCCTAACCACTGCATCCTGATTTAACAAAGGTTATTTTTTTTAATAAGGCATACTAATCCTACTGTATTGGTAGCTCTGTCACTTTTTTGAGTTGAGCTCTGCTATCCCACAAATTGGATGGAAATCTCATTAGTGGAGCTATAATGAGCTGGCAATGAAACCCCTTCAAGCTTGCGTGCTTACGGCCATTTGCCTGTTTGTCTTACTCTTCATCATGAGCCTGAAATTGCCCATTAGGATTGCAGTGAAGAGCAAGTCTGACTGGAGCTGGGATGCTGACGGAGCCACCAAACAGGCAGAAATCTGTCAAAACCAAAGGGGGCCGTAGGGTATTATTTACAGGGAGACTGCACCTGTGTGCGTGTGTATATGCTTGCTCGTCCTGAGGTCAAACTGTAGGGAAAAAAATAAAATAAAAGAGAAAATAGAGATAGAATAGAGGGATAGAATTAAGAGAGGAAAGGGAGCAACGACAGTGGTTTATTAGAACTTTTAAGTGTGAGCCAGAAGCATTTTATTGTACCTGAAATTAATAAGATGTCTATGAAAGGAACTTCTACCAAGCTCTTATAGTAAAGTGTCATGAATGCCAGCATTCATGTCAGAATAGGGAGAGTCCCAAGATGGTTGTGCAGATCCTTTAAATCAAAACTATTTAAATCTCACTGCAACACAGAAGAAAAGAAGTGGAAAGTCTAGTGAAATCATGGCCACTCAAATGGCACGTGTTTCTGTTGCCTTCTAGAGATACAATATTTTAAAAAGTCAATATCTGGGATATTGAATACTTCAGAGAAAACGAAGTCCTGTTGTGATGGCAGAAGCCTCAAAGCTGCCAAAAACTAACAGGAAATCGAGTAAAGTATTCTACAAACTTAGTCTGTCATAGGTACAATGACGTCACACATAGTCTCTACAATGAGTGTATTGTACATAGTCAACAAATATACTAAAACCCCAAGTTGACAGTAAACCATTACAGAGATCCAAGAAGCTTTTACACTGTTATTTTTTTAAAAAAAACCCCACATTGTGACATACATTTGAAACTGCCATCCAGCTACTACTTGAATGGAGAGTTAACCGGCCATGGGATACCAGTCAAAACTCTCACTCCGTTTTTCAGGAAGTTTCAGCTTTAAAGAATCTTAAGAATACACTCTTTTACATAACAGATAAGAAAACATCCTTCTCAAATTAAGACCTTCCAAATTAAAATAGAAAATATAAAGTATTTTAGAAAAACTCTGAAATTTTGCCAGCATTTAGCAACCAGAAGAAACCCACCAAAAAGAAATGAGAGACAAACCCAGGATGGACTCCTTCTCAGAAAAAAGTATGTTCAATAAGATGTACTGTTTGGAACAGGAAACTGCATATCTTCATTTTCTTGCTGTTATGCTTTTGCTATATAAATATGTTTCTTGCTTTGGGATCAGGAATTTAACCCTTTGCTTTGTTAAACTAAAATTAGTTCAAAATGAAGTCAAGAAAACCTGATTGGCACAGAGCTTTTAATGAATTCTGTGTATCCAGACAATTAAACTTGCATTGCAGCCAGGCTTCTAAGATTTCTCTGTCCCAAATCAAGTTTAGCAATCTTTTAAAATGGTGCATGTTACAAGTTAAAACACAGTTGGCATTAAGCACCAAGGTAACAAACACAGTCTTGTCACAAACCAAAGGTCAGTCTGATGACAACTATAAAGCACCTGAGGTGGGGTTCATCATACTTAAAATTAACTGTCTAAGAGTTAGGAATATAATCTAAGCTAGTCTTACAGACTTCTTCTGTTGTCAATAAAGAGATAGGAAACTCCAGAGAGTGATTGATCACACTCTACGATGAAGAGTCTGAGTTCATTGTCTACAGAGGGAGTCTAGATGACAAGCATGCTTTGAGAAAGATACAGTAAAATATTAAAATTGGATAGCTGAGTTACTGCCCCACAGCCATCTGCCCAAATTTCAGAAAATTTCTGCCCTAAAGGAAGAAACATCTCATCTACATATTAATCAGCTCCTGAATTACTGCAGCTTTCAAACCTGTACGGGACACAGTGGTTCAGGAGTAAATTCATGTGTGGATCAGGTGTTCCTGCCTTGGGTTGGCTATATTACAGGTGCAAAATGGGCTTTCCTTCTGCAGTCCAGTTTTTAAACGTTGCTCCTTTTTTATCAGAGCCCTCTAGGTAGACATCAGCTTTCAGACAACTCAAGTTAGATGACATCAATCTCCCAATTAGAGATCTACCGTGCTAACTATAAAGTATTATTTATCTTGTGTGAAATTTATTAGATGGAAAGAGAATTAGTGTACAGGAATATCGCAGAAATGTTACGATTTGCACTACAGACCTTGGAGACTCATTATAACTTACTGAGTTTTGCAAGTGAGTAAAAAAGTAAAACCAAAAAAAGACAACTTGAAGTCCAAGATGCTGTGTTTTAACATGTGGGTTTTTTCCTCGTTTAGTTTTAATTATTTATTATAAAATTGCATGAAATGTGTTCTGTAAAAATAATGAAGTCTTAATAAAAGGAAACTTTACTGCAGCACTTCACTTTTAAATCTTTCTTAAATTGAAAAAGATGATGGAAAGTTTGTTAATTACAGGTCATACATATCAGTGATTATAAATTAACTGCTTTCTTTTCCATGAATTTTGTTAATCATGAAGTAACGATTCAGTGAGCATTGAATCCATATTGATTCCCCACAGCTAAACGAAATCAAGAAGTCTGCAACTTCCACAATATTGTGCTACTTCACTGGGTCATGTCTCGTGAAAGTAGGCGGTATGGCTACTTTATGCCATACTGTGCCCTAAGCCAGTGGGTGTGTGTGTGCACGCGCGTACACGCATGCGCTCATCGGTGGATGTGTATCGCTTTATCTGCATTAGTTAAACAGCATGTAGCAAGACACTGAGATCCATGACCAACTGTATCATTTTCTTCTAGATGAAATAATTTCTTCTCAAGTTGTATAAGAGAAAGGACCAGCTGATAATGATGCTGGAGAAGAGAAATGAGAACAGTAGCCACAATTGATCAAATACAGTGTACTGTTGAGATCACTGGTTGTGTTAACAAAATTCACTCTGGCAATCGCATAGACTAAGCGAGCGTGCTGGCACTGAAACAGCTGTAGAAGACATACACTTGAAGGACCTGAATGCTATGATACAAAACTGGAAAAAGCAGGAATGAGGACAAGGATCGCATTTAATTTCTGTGCTCCACACTAACATTGCTGCATCGCAGCTCTGTGAGGCAGACCCTGTCTGTTTGTACAAATCCAAACTGCTGAAATCAATCCCATTTTTTTTGCCTGTAAAGAAACATATAGTCCACCATGTGAAATGATGATGATTGATTTTCCTTGAACGCTCTTTATTGGTTGTTTACTAGAAATGTAGTATATGCATCAACATATGCCCACTGGCCAAATGAGTTTTACCACTGTGATGGCAATGCAACACAACACAACAGTCAGTTTTTTTGTTTTGTTTTGGGGGTTTTTTTGTAGATAACAGCATTTATTTTTTTTTTAAATCTGAACTATGCCAAGGAGCTCCAAAGTCAGAAATATTGGAGGTTTTGAGTAGCTAATAGAATAACTCATCCCATTTTGTCCTGTGTTACTCCACCCTTGTCTGCATATTGTCCACATCATGTAATGATAACTATTCTTGGGCTACGTGAAGTTATGTTTGGCTTTACACAACTTTCTTAACACACAGACAGCGTATCAGGTGCTTAGATAGCTCCATGTGGCAGTTTATTTTGCCAACAAAGAACAGACAGCAATTTTGACATGAATTTTTTTTTTTTTTGGAAGGAAGAAGATGTCACCTTTGAACAATATGCTGCAGAGCTTGCAATCATCATTGGTTTTATGTGGGTATTTTATCCTTGTGATATTCTCTTGTTTATCCTCTAGTTTCTTGGAATAATTAAGTTGCCAAAGTTTTTTGTTATTATTTTTTCATATCACATTCTAATGGATTGGTGTCATTGTTTATAAATTGGCAGTGTTTCACCTCCAGCTAAACCCCAGATCTTCAGGGTCAGGGTGTGGTCAAAATGTGAAAGATGTCAGGGAAAGAAGCAGCCTGGTTCCCAGGGACTCTAGTTACTGATGGAAATGTTCAGGTCATTGTTCAAGTCGTTGACAGGTTGTCTGGGGGTTTTCGGCTGAGCCACAGAAGAAGCTGTAAAAATCAGTACTTCTCTGATCATTGTCCTTCCTGTCTTTTTCAGTGCTTTCCTGAAGGCTTATATTCAAAGTGTTGTGCTGAAATATTAGAATTGTCCTTCCCTTTCTGTCTTATGTTAAGCTTATGGGCAGGCAGTGTTGATAATGGTGATGATGATCTTGAAGTCTCTGGAATCTGTTTTTCTGCCTTTTACTGATCTATCCAGATACAAGATCCCAAAGGTTCTTTCCTTTTTCTTTCATCTGCCAGTAGATCAGGCCTCTGATTTCATTGTTTGTGATGTCTAGGAGGGGAATATTGGCCACACAGATCATAGTGAAGGGCAATGTTGATGCTATCTGTGGTTTACACATTGTGCCAAATGTATTATGGCATTATGTTTTATAGTCTTTCACGTGTGTTATCCCTCCTCCCTTTGTGTGTGAAGAGGCAGTGTGCAACTGCAGCCAGGACTGCAGTGAATGATTTTAGCTGAGCTATCTTCCCCAGAAGAGTCCTTATTGACATTTTAATGTCTCTGCACCCATTTCCTGTATCAGGGCCTCCTGCCTCTAAAACTGATTTTCTTCCCACGATTGCATTGCTTTCCTGTGTTTTTCACAATTACTCCCTTCCCCAAAAACTTTAAAGCTTGTCTGAGAAATAACTCTCTAAACACAAGTTTTTCAGACTTCTTCCAGCTTTCCTCCTGAGTATATTTAATATTTCAGTGTCTGGTTTCGGATGTAATGCTCTTTATAGAGGAAGTCACTTTTTTTGGTTATTCTTCAAACTGTCTCAATTCTATTACAGTAAGTCCCTGCAACATATAGTCAGGATAGGGCATGGAATTATTTGCCTTGACGAGAGGCTGTTTCTGCTCATTTGGCATTTAAGGAGTCAGTTTTCTCTGAGGCCTAACAGTTCAATAGCTTCCTCCGGTGTTAAATGTAAATAATTTCTTGCAACTTGTCTGAGCTGCATGATTTTTGGAAAGACTTGATGATCTTTGTGAGGTTAGGATAACTTTACCTGACCTAGTAATCATCTGAGATTATTTATACGTGGGGTGGTTATTAGTAAAGTTTTGCATCATGCATTGAATTTCCATTCAAATTTTCCTTTGAAGGCTGAATAATGGCAAGTTGTAAATTATGAAAATTGGGATGATAACAAGTCCCCTAGGAAATTTCCCCAGGGGTTATGGACTGGGTATAAGTTGCAATCTTGGAGGGCAAGATCTGTCTTTGAGATGTTTTCATTTAAATTTGCAAGAATTATGTTATTGTACTGCTATACATTCTTAATGCTTTCTTTATTCATGTATGAGGGACAAAATCAAAGACCTCATAGTCTTTGGATATTGTCCTGAGATTTTCTGGCTTTGGCAGTCTTTATAACCAACATGTCAATCAGAAGTCGATCCCCAGAAGTACTAGTATTTCTCTTGCATCCTTTTCAGTCACTTGTGAAATTCGCATTGGTAACCACAGTGTAGTTGATTTGCTCTGATATGATCACTGTTAGCAGTTTGCACGTGGTTGAGAGACATGTGATTATTTAGGAGTTGGGAACTACTTGACGGCCGGTGCTTTTGTTTTCCATAATGAACACTACTCTGACATGCATCTTAATGATTACCCCTGAGAGAACTGTCTGGAGTTTTGTGCTAGTCTTGGGTGCAGAAATACAAAGTACTGAAGCCAAAAACTGCGGATAACATCTGGTCCTGCCATTTTTTTTCTTAAGGGATCTCTTGACCATTTCTGCTGCTAATTTTAGTTTTATTTGTTGTCAAACCTTAGTTTCAGCATCTTTAATCCACCTAGGATTGCTTTTCTGTTTAATAAGGTTGTTTCAGATTTTGTTGCACAACTTTATGGACTCCAGAAAGTTTCTAGAGATTCCTCCTAATAAAGTCTTTTGTTTGAAGTTGAATGGCTTTACACTCTGCATGCTTCCATTGTGACATTTTATCCTTTCATATCTTTTAGCCTGCAGATGAGGAGGGCATGGCTCACTTGCTCACTGTTGGATGAATGTTAAATATTAATAATAACCTGCACATAACAAATTTGGATAAAGAAAAAAAGAGAATATTTTTTTCTGGCTTTGCAACGCTAAAAGATAGGTTTTGGGCCATAGCAGATTTTTTGATGTACTTGAACAGGAAAAACTTAGCTCCCAAGGCTGTGATTGATCTTCTTCACTGGAAATGTAATTTTTGTTGTTGTTGTTGTTAGTGGTTTTTCTCTTCCTCCAAATGTTACCTTCATCTTACCTGAACTTATCTCTGGACAATTTTTTGTTTGTTTGTTTGTTTGTTTTTGTTTTAGTATTCTCCTTCAGATACTCTGCTGGAGAAATACTATTATCTGAACTCCTTTTGTTGATGTGGGATGTTCTTGGGAATAATACACAGGCTGGAAGTTTGGCCATCTGGCCATCCCACCAGATTTACACAGGAATTGAATAAGAAAGGTTAAAGGATTAAAACCTCAAGAATGAAGAACAATTACCTATTGTTATCTCTGTAGTCTTTGAGAGAAGCCGAGGTAAAGTCAGTATAGTGTTTGTTTATTCACAGAGGGAACTTTGTGATCCATGGTAGCAAAAGCAATTGATAAAAAAAGCAACATTAATGTCTGCTTTGCTCAGTAATGTTTGTGACACCTCGATCATGGCTATAAGATTAGATATCATTACAGCCAGAGACATCTCTATCCCTCATTCATTTCAGTAGTCTGCCTGGAAAGATTTGAAATATGGATAGGAAGAAATTAAATGCCACAAGAATGGGATCACCATTACTTTTTAAAATGACCATGGCCAAGTAGCAACATTAAAAGCTGTGGTGATTATTTCCCAAATATATTTTAACTAGCAATAAATTAATTTTCCCCAAGTCCTGTTTTGCCTATGACAATAATTGGTAAGTGATCTTCCTGTGTTTACCTCAACCCACAAGCTTTTTCATCCTATTTCCTCCCCCAGCCCACTGTGGAGGGGGAGTAAGTGAGCAGATGGGTGGGAGTGTGACTGTTAGCCAAGGTTAACTCACCACATTTCGTCATAGGCTGGTTTATTGTCCTGTCTACTGAGGCTCATGCCATAGGTGCATCTCTGCATTCTTGTTTGGTGAGTGTGGTTTGGAAGAGAATTCCCTGACCATGCCCAAGGGTGACATTTCAGAGAGGTCTCAGAGCATGCAAGCTGGATTCCCTTTAGAGGAAACTAACCAGAAGCAGCTCTAAAAGGACTACTCCTGCTGTGGGCCAGCTACTAAAGGGTGTTCTGGCTGCAGGAAAGGCTGGGACCAGCTCATCTGAAACACATCATGGATATTGCACCTGAAAAAACCCTTTTGTTATACAGATCCATTCCTGTAGTGATACCTGGCTAAGGTAGACGAAGCCCACGGTCTCCTTGAAGACAGCTTTCATTAATGATAAGAAGCATGGACTAATTAAGTAAACGACAAGATGGATTTGCTTTAGTGTTTCATAATTTCTGGCTACATTTACAGTGCTGTAGGAACAGTCCCTGAACCTACAGACCAAATGGTAAAAAATATGTCCCACAATGGTCTAGGCCAACTGCCCCCCAGCCACGATATGCAACACTTGGTCCACATATTTTCAGGCCATAGGAACTCCTCTGAAATATACCCTAAAATACCATCTTATTTTCAGTTTGAAGTAACTAAGATGTGACAGTTCTGTCATGGCCTATGACATAGTATTTATAGCAGCATGCTGAGGATGTGATGTATGATATGGGCAGCGGCGAGACATGAAGCAGGCAGGGCGCTTATAGATATAATGTTCACAGATGCAGACTTGGACTTCAGCACATTCTCTTTTCATCGTAGAGCAAACAACAAGACCACATCTCTGTTTCACCTCAGAGGGAAATAACTGGGAGAAAAATGCTTAGAGGCAAAGCAGAGTGTGTGTAGTTTGGACAACCAGTGGATCAGAACCTGAGAGAAATAAATGGATAAGCTGACAGAGTAGATGCACCTTCTGCTGAAGAGCAGACCACTCCTCAAGAGGAGAGCATGTGGTTTCTATCAATATACCAAATGTTGCTAGCTATGCAAATACTTTCAGTCTATTTCTGTAGATTCATACTGAGATGAAATTTTGTACAGTTATTACATGTATGGTGTTCTCCCTTGATATGACTAAATGCTTATCACCAAGGGAATTACAAAGAGGTATCATTATCAATCCTTTCAAGCCTGGTTGATTTTCCTCCCTGTTAAGCAAAACAGTCTAAAATTTCAATGTTCTCTTCAAGGATAACCTTGGTTTATAAGTGGGCAAAGACAGTCAGCATAAACAGACACACCTATTGCCACCTTCTGGAATACCTCAGTCAGGCAGGATTTAAATAGGAATTAAAGTATAGGAGAAGGAAAATGTCTCAAAACTCTCTGTGCCATAACTCTTGCCAAGACCAGCTTTTAAGACTTTTACTGATGACATTCAGGTTCAGACTCAGCGAAGTGGCTCTGAACTTCCCAGTAAACCCAGGCCCTGGGTCTTCATCTCTTTCTGTTAATTAGTCTTAGTCTCTGAAGAATTATGATGTCTTGTGATGCCAGCACAGCTCTGAAAGGTCTAAGTTTGTCAGTTAGCATCGCTATCTCCTGTTTGCAGGGTTTTATCAGTCCTCCAACACACTCATCTCAGGGAAGGATAGCATCCTTCATCAGGATGTTCTGGAATCCACGTCCCTCAGTGTCCTGCTATTTGGTTATTTTTTAAAGCGTCTGAATGAAAAGAATTAATCACTCATACTTTTACAAGTGTATAAAAAATATCACTCCTTTACCAGGAATATTATTAAGTATTACGTTGCAAGTGGTATGAGTGACTCCAGAAACAAAATGAGATTCAGGACAGGATTGCCAAGGTGCATGAATCATTCACTTAAGTTCAGAACAAATTCACAAAGCAATTCTCAGAGGATTAATCATTTTAGCAGAAAATATATGAAGTACAGCAGTCAGCAGCTGGGAGGAAATTTTTTTTGTTTGTATGGTTGGTTTCATATGGAATTTTCTTTTTTTGGGCAGGGGCAGTGAGGATTTATGGATGTTTCAATTTGCAATGGATGTTTTGAAACAAAATCTTTGTTCTGATCATTCCTGAAGTTTATTTTCATTTAGAGTTATTCACTTCAGTGTGAAGGGCTGATGTTTTCATACTTTTGTTATTCAGGCTACACGTCATGTTTGCTGTATATGCTATGAGGGCTTATATTTAGGTTTAGACATATGTACCAACCTTGGAGAACTGAACTTGCTCAATACACAGAACAATTTACTGAAAAAGCCACCACTGAAACTCTGGTGATTTGGCTATGGACCTTCAGGGCTAAATTGCAAGTTATGCTCATTTTCAGTTCAACTCATAAAAAAAATATATTTTTCAATGTCAGAATTTGACCATATTATAGTAAAGATGCTTATTATTATTATTGTTGTACATCTGGAACACTAGTATCAGGTTCACTTTTATTTGGTTGCACAAAATGAAGGAAATTTCTGGCATTAGCGGTAAAGACAAAGGGACTTTGAAAACCAATGCCACCAATTATTGAGCAATATAATAAATTTTTTTTTCCATGGTACACTCATAGGGAGAGTGGAAATGAGATATAATATAAAAAGGACAGTAATCTGGGCTGATAATCTACCATGCACATAGCATCTCCTGTGCTGTTTGTCCTGCATTGACAGTCCAGGAGGATGTTAAATGCTGATGAGTAGGAATGGGGAGAGGAGGAGGAAGATGCTAGCTTGAACCTTCAGGAATGATTTCATCAGATCTGTTTGTCCAACACAATAAAATAATAAAGCAAGAATATTTGCACTTCTGGCTGAATATTTTTATTGGGATTTGCTGATAAATAGAAAGCTAAGGGCCACATAGTAGGGAATCAGAGAAAAAAAATTATGGACTCTTACATGTTAAAATGAGAGGCTGTATTCTGAGTACAGAATCAGTTTCTATTAAAAAAATATTGTGTGTCATAATAGACTGAAAGACTATCAAACTGTGCAGAAATCAGAGTTACAGAACTGAAATCTGTCTATTTACATGAATAGTTCAAAATTTTATCAAGTTTTAGGGGCTATATTTGTTTCATTCAGTTTACTGCTCTCCTAAGAACTGATACATTCTCTGGTGGCATAAGTGAGTGAAGATGCAGGAACTATTCCCATTTACACTAGTAGGAGGTTTCCTCCATGGTATTTCACATAACATGATTTTATTCTTGAAACTGAATTCTGTAAATCATATATTTTGCTCTTTGAGCTTGATGATTACACTCTGCAGCTGATATTAACTGAAGTTTTTTTTTTAAATTTGCATTTTCTGGAGCATAAAATCTGTGAAAATTTTGCCCAATATATATGTCAATTTGTGCAACTTCTACAAAGCTAAAACATATCATATTAATTTGAGTGTATTGAATGTACCACGTTGCTGAAAAAGAGTAGGATGCAAGAACTGATCATTGCCAATGAGCAGTAAGTGCTTAGAGAGGCATTGAAGTATGGTATTTCTAGACAAAACAGGTAATATTTTCTGTGTCTTCTCGCAGTTCATCTTCCTGCTTTAACACATTACATGTTATAATGTAATCTATGAGATAGAAACAATACCAGGAGTCCTAATTAAATTAAAAATAATTACCCGTTGTGTAGATACGGCTTTCAATTGAGCAGCTGCAAGTTGATATTTTGTCATCCTCAGTTTATCTATATGCACATGCGTGATTCTTTGTATCAGTTATTAATGACGTTTTCTCAGTAGTCATGAAGTGTTGTGGAAAACAGAAGAGGAAAAGGATGAATGAAAAAAAGTGTTATAGGAAATGCAGACAGTGAATGAGTACATTTACTACTGTAAGTCTTCAGCTGGGATGCTAGTTCCTTGGTCACTTATATTCTGTCATATCTCAGAATGGTCTGAAAGAAATATAAGATAATGTCTATTTTTTGCTAATTTTTTTCAGGCTATCAGCAAATTTTAAAAACAGAGAATTGGTCAGATTAAGCACAATGACTTAATTATTTTCCTTTATTAAGGCCCCTCTATCCTGCCCTGGAAATGTCAAAATATCCTACATCGAATGTAAATAGAATTTATTTGGTTAATATATAGATAAAATCAATACATCTGTAAAGAGCTTTTACATTATTATGCCGGAGAGGAGAGGAGAGGAGAGGAGAGGAGAGGAGAAGGAGGGAATAATCTCAGTGAAATTAAGACCCAAAAAGGGTGTTTGTTTTTTAACACTGCAATAGATTTTCCATTTTTAAAAGAAAAAGTTTCTGGCTTTTAAGTAGACTTTTATGTGAGAATAAGAAGAAGCTTCATTACAGAAAAAATATTGCACCAGAGAATTATTCATACTGATTTAGTGTCTTTTTCAGCTGCATGGCTCTCCTATAACAATGGGATACAACATCATTCTCCAATCGAAAATATTATGCAGCTGCTTAAGAGTGTACGCAGGGTGATGTCCATTTGAGTGACTGTTATCTTGCTGGCATAAGCCTGCTACCAAACAGGAGCAATTATTCCCAATGCAGTCAAATTAAATTTTCATAACTATGAAGCTGCATTTTACCTTGGGGCCCTACCTGATGCCCATTTCTTCATTCTTCGTTCCTTAATCCTCTATATTAAATCTAAACAAATCAGTGTTTACTAACATTAATATTTTAACATATAGTACTTGCTCTGCCTTCTGACATCTTGTGCCTTTATTAGTAGCATGGTGAAGGCTTTCTGCAGTGAACAGCAAAAGGCCCCTTTTTTGTTTTCTATCCTTGTTAACTGGTTTATTTCTTCATGTGCAAATGTGCACATACCTGCATATATTTTTCTGCCACTTAAGTCACCAAAAATTCCTATGTAATAAGAGAAAACAAATCATCATTTCACCATTGAACAAGGGTCATATTATGAAAAGACTAAGGGAGCATTAAAAAAACCCTGCGTCGATTCCTGCATTAATCAGGTGAACAAAATGGGTTCACCTCCCTTTAAAGAGCCATCGGTCACTTCTTGGTCCCCAGATTTACTGGTACAGGTCCAAACACCTTTATCAAAGCACTCCTCTACCTAGAGGCTGAAGGTGAGGACTTCACAAACTGTATCAAGAGCAGAGCACCTCTGCTGCTTGTGAAGCTGCTTCCCAGACCCACAATTGTCCTCGCAGCCACAGGTCCCTGATTCCCACCCTGCAGTTCCTTCTTATTCCTATTAGATGTCTGCCAAATCCAAATTCCTAACTATAGTATTTGACTGGCTACTCAATACCTGGAACTAGTGTTTGTCTGTATGTGATACAAAGCAAATTAATGGATAGGAACACAAATCAATTAAAAAAATAATTAAAATGGTATTCTATTTCCTTTCCTCTTTCCCTCACTCCCATCCTTCCCACTCATTTTGTGATTTTTCTGCCTATATCTGTACTTAAGTCCCCTGGCATTATTTCTCTGTCCCCAGTGAAGTTTGAAACTCCTTTCAATTTAGTATCAGCAAATGTAATTACAGGCTAGTTACTTTCACTTCCAACTCATTAATGAAAATGCTAAATAAGACTGGACCTAAAGTACCTTCCTAGAAAACCCACCAGATAGTACTTCCAATTTCTATAATATGGTCACTCCCTCTCTCTATTCCCAGAAAGACTTTTCAGAAAATATCAACATCACCTCTTTACTTAGTTGGTGGGAGCTCCTGGATAGTCATCCAGATTGCTCCAGGACTAAGTCTAATCTCTCCCATCCCCTTGAGCTTCTCGCCAGCATACAAACTAGCAAAGCAAGGCTTGAAAACTGAGATCCTTGGCACACAGCTACTGTCAGTTTAAGGGTTTACTCCCTTTGCCGAAGATGAGGAGATGGGAATAGAAAGGAAATTACCTTTAGTTAAGGCTTTATAACACTAGCACAGTTTTACCTATGGCTAGGACTATAAACTTGGAAGTAGAGTTCAGTAGGCTGTGTCCATCAGCAATGGGAGAAAAAAAGACAGATAATATGGAAGCTGATAATTACCAAAGTAACAGCAGCACCCACAATTTCTCTGCCTTTTTATTATTAGAAAAAATTAAATCCTGATATCTAGTTCATTCGTTGTGTTTTCTGGCACACACTAGATGTTTGTATGCCTGCTGGGCTGGAATTCTGATGCTGGAAAAAATAAAATAAAGCGTGCTGCAATTTCTAGCTGGCTACTGGGCTCTTCTCTGCACTTAGCTTCAAAGATTTTTCAAAATATATTTTTCTGCACCACAGCTCAGAGTTGCTAAATCCAGAAATTGAAACATTCTGGGAACCAAATCATTTGGGGGCAAATCAAAGCTCTTGGAATGTTGCCCTAGGATTTTGAAGATAGCAGTTAATAGTGAAAAATGTTCAATATTTTTAAGGAAATCCCAATTATAGAAGGCTGCACCATTCACATCCTTGATTCAGGAGTAGAATGAATGCTGCATGTCTAACAGAGGAGGAAATGCATGCCTGTGTTTTGAAGGCAGGAATTAGTGATGAACAAAAGGAAACCCCTCGCATTCTACATCTTTTATGCATCTATATTTACATGTTGGTAACAGTTACTTCTTTACTTTATTCAAAGAGGAAGCTTATTTAGTCATTCAGATCAGTCTCTAGAATAGGTCTGACAACAATTACAGATTCCTATCCAATTTATGTAATTTGTTTTTGAAGTATTGCTGGTGTTTTCCAAATGGAAAGAGTAAAGATTAAGGGTAGGAAGAGTTTAAATGGTGGCGTTAAGGCTCCTTTCCCTGCGCCCCCGGAATTCCCTAACACTTGAATTGTGAAATGATATTTAAAGCATAGCTTAGTTAAAGAATAAGTTTGCAGAGGTTGTAGTTACACTGTCACTTCCATCTGACAGAAATGTGTGCCCTGTGTGAAAGGGATGCACAGGACGCCAGGACTCAGAGCTGATCAGGTTAGTTCTCAGGTTCGTTCTCAGCTCACTGAACAGCTGTGCAAATGCTAGTGCCAAGGCAGTGGAGTTAGCAGAAATGAGTAGCCGAGGATGGAGAGAAGGACCTTAACGGCAACGTGAATTTACAACAGACTATAATGGCTATGAAGCTACTGTCAGAGATAAGCAAAATTGACAAAAATAGACCTTTAAGACTTTTCCATATGCTCCCAATCCCAAAGCTACAGTAACCTCAGGATTTCAAAGATAGCAGTTGCGTAGCCTGAAGGCCCTGTCTTTTTAGGCAGATTACTGGTGATCCACAGGGAATGGGCTGTAGTCAAGGTCAATAGAACCACTGACCAGAGAGCCTGAGGAACTGGAAAAGCATAAGACTGCAAAGTACCCTGAGGGGTGTGCCGACTAGAGCCCCTCTAGCATGGTCATTTATATATTAGAAGCCTTGTATAGAAAATTCCTCAAAATATTTTTAAAATGTGACAATTTATACTTAATTCACTGTAATATATGAAAATGTGTAGCGTAGTCAGTCCAGGAGCACCTGGGTTTAGAGACCATGTGCGACTGAACATTGGGAGTGCTGCATAACAGGCATCCATGCAGTAAGGATGCAGCAACAATGGTGATGTACACATATGCTCGAGGCGTGCATGTTAAACAATAGCAGCATCATGTTTTGCATACAGGACTTACAGATGTTATGTGCAGAAGAACAGCATGTCTTCACAGTAACTGAATATATGAATTATAAAGCAAAAGAAAATATTTCCACCAATCTGGCTTCTTAATATTTATATTTAAATGGTAAAGCTCCGTGTATTTTTTCCCATACCTTTATTAAATGAATTATTCACCTCATCTGTGATTTGTTAGTTTCAAACACAGAGTCGGTTATCTGAAGTTAGGCACCTGACTGCAGTGGCTAAATAAGGCTAGAGATGCCCTCAACACTCTGTGAAGTCAGAGAAGAGGGTGAGATGTTTCCAGAGGATGATTTAGGACTTTGGTGCCTGCATTTCTCCAGTGACTGCAAAGAGACCTTAGGTTGATTCTAGTTTCAGCAGCTTTAGTGAAACTCTAAGTGAGCTGATATGAACCCTAGTGACAGGGATGGATGTCAGTCATGTTTGCCTTTCTGTAGACCTCACAGAGTATCCAATGACAATGCTTAAAACCTACATTGGAGTTCTCGTTCTGGAGTCTGTTTCATTACTTCCCTAGTATCACATTTCCATAGAAAGTTTTTTAATTCATCCCAGCAGGAGATAGGGTTTGCAAAATATTTTCTCTATGAAGGTGTAGTCCATAGCACAACAACTTTTCTGCACATCCTGGTAATTGCCTGGAAATTATTTGTGTCTTACTCTTCGTTTCCCTTCAAATGTAAGAACAAAGGAGAGATCTCTTCTTTATCTACAGATACATCTGAGATGGCATCAGATGAATTAATCGCAGAATTTGAAGCAGAAAAACAGTACTTTGGCAGTGCTGTGCCTGTCTAAATGGCAGATTGACCGGGCAATTACCCTGGGAAGGCACGTGCCACACCACCGCCAGAGCCAACTGGGGATAGCAGCTGCCCTGCGTGGGGACCCGGACTCAGCACTTCAGGGCACTGTTTAGACAAACTTGTTGCTGCTGACAGCTAATGGGGAGTCACTTCGTGCTCAGGAAATGGGGTTAGTTAGTGCATTTGTTGCTCTGGCTTTGTTGTTTGCTTGCCAAGCAAAACAAGAGCTACAGCTAAGGAGTGTTTGCAGCAGCAGGGTAGGACAATCCCCCTTCCTGGAATTTTTTTCTTTTCCCCAGCATGTTGACATGGCTCACTTCCTCTTCAGAAAAGTAGTATCTTGGAAGTATGACCCAGTTATGAAACAACCAGAAGTAATGGATTACCTGTGCACAGTTTAGACTGTTCAAAACCTTCCTGACAATATATTTTTATAAGATTTTATTGATGACAGAATATTCCACAGAAAATTGCCAGGTTTGGTAGATTTTCCATTGAGGGTAAAATATTCTGTTTTGGTAAACAGTAGACTTCATGTACTACCACAGTGCATTTCTGTGTCCTCCAGGTCCTCACCAGAATTCAGCTGGACTAAGTTTAAGCCTCTGCAGTGTATCATGGTACCCTGCAGTCCAGGTGGCCGTAATATATAAAATGAACTTTAGTGGATTATTTTTTCTGGAATTTACTTCTATACCAAGCCATATCTCTTCCACGCTCTATTAAGTGCTGTGTTTGGTTTTGTTTAATTGTCGCTACCAGTTCCACATTTTCTAAATGTTTCAAAGATGGTTAGGACATTTATTTTTTCAAAAAAAGTAAGACATGCATGTGAAGACGGATTTTTAAAGTCTTTACTGGCTTAACTCAGCTCTCTTTGATAAGGATAATACTAAGACGGTTCCAAACATTTTTCACAGTCCCAAGCATTATGTAGTGAACCTAAGATGCACTGCAATACTCCTGTTTCCCACTCAGTATTACCTACTTTTATTTCTCCTCACCCTTAGTTTGCCTTTGGGAGGCTGATTATGGGTTCTCTTCACCAGTTTGCTGTTGTTTTCAGTGCCGAAAGGTGCTAGTGCTGCAAGACTGTGACTTTAAGCATCAGAGATACTGCCCTTCTGGTGACAGGATTGCTGTAAGTTCTACCCTTCACTCGTGTTTTTCTTAGATGAGTTATGCTGATAAAATTCTCTTCTGATATCCAAGAGTCATTGCAGTACCCCTTCCACTGTTTAGTTTGCTCCATGTTTTTAGAATATCTACCCTGTCCGGTGGAATCCCTAAACCTATGTTTTGCAAATCAGAAATTATTTCAAGAATACTCATTTTGCATATTAGTTTAAGAAACAATGAACTCCATGATTGCATAATATACTGAACTCCATCTTTTCAGAATCGGACCTGTTTATAGGCTTAATGGTTTCTGTCTACAACACAAAAAAAAATTCCCTAGGCAATAATTTCAGAAGTTTAACTCATATGCAAGAAAACTTAAACTGGGCACTCAAGACTGGTATCTTCAAAGTTATGAATGCTTCTTTTGGGATTCTTGTCACCTATTTGGTACACTGCATTCCTAAACATTGCATACTTTAAATTACATTAGCTAATAAGTGTTCCAGATGTGAACAGTATTTCAATCCTGATTCCAACAAAACCATCAGGTGTTTAATCTATTTAGCATTTCAACTTAAAGCGAACTGTTTCTGGATGTGTCAACTTCAGTAGTTCAAACATCATAATTCTAGTTCATAATGTGCTCAGAAAAAGACCTGCTCTCTATTTGCAAAAAAGAATGTGCACATGAAGATTAAAATGTGCATGATTTTTCTTCTCATCACAAAACATCCTAATTACTCTTCCCTTGAGAGAAAGGATACACAAATAAATTTTCTAACCTCACTGACCAGATTGCTGATGAAACCTCCCTTGCACTCTAGCACTTTCTTTATCACATTTATGACATGTTCAGAAGCAAAGACCAAGTGTTATTAGTAGAAAAGGAATGATTAATTTTTTTGCAAGTTAAAGTGTTAATATTTAATTGTGACCTTTGTAGGAATGCTAAGGTTAAAATGTAAAAGTTAATAAAACTTCTATTTGAAATAACAGCAGATGGCCATGTAGTGAATACAAGCTTAAAATCACTCTTGGGGATCTATTATGTTCACAAACTGCCTCAGCTATCAATTACTATGTATGTTGCTGATGAGAGAAAAACTGAACTCCTGTTTCATGTAGTGCACCTTAGCTGAGTATCATCTGACATGAAGGGCTATAGAAGGCTCTGATTCCTAAACAAATCCCCTGTAGAGGTGCCTGGAATATTCAGTTAAAAGGTATTCTTTTAAGATTACTGTGGGGGTTTTTCCCATGAAAATTTTTATGAGTACAACACAGATTAAAAAGTCACATGACAGTAAAAGGAATACTTTCATTCCATAGAGCATTGCTTCTGAAAATATGAGAGTGCTGAGCCATCTCATCCTGTGTTAGAAATGGAGTTGAGATACGTGAAAGCAAATATTCCGCGAAGGAGACACTGATGTCTGATTCCTTGGAACTTGCACAGACAGTCCAGTTTCTGAGAAGCAGAAAGACAAAAGCAGTATACAGCAGAAGGAAAAGTAGCTGGATGAAAACTGTAGAGAGGAAGATCTAAGCAGACCCAGTGAAAGAAGCAGGTGACATAGCAGAGATATGCAGGAGGCAGACACTCCCTTCTATTTTTGTATCATCTTTTTGAATAGCTAAATCCTTACTAACTCTGGTTGAATTTTTACTAGCCTCTGTGACCTAATATGCCCTGCAGAGGAGGACTTTTTTTTGTGTGTGTGTTTGGCAAAGGCAGACGATGGAGGTGGCAAATTGTTATTCTTTGTTTCATTTCCTTCTTTTCCTGCTGGCAGGTATTTCTAACCCTTATTATGTTTTTCTTTTTTATTTCCAAGGCTATGCTATGTTCTTCAGGGCAAAAGATAGGAATGAAAAGAACTCTTGAAATAGTCTTTCTAATAATATTTTTCTTTTTTTTTTTTTTTTTGGTTCCTCCTTGCTGATTCTCTGGTAAAGGTCTAACAAAAGTTCATCAAAAAGATGGTATGGAGCTTACTTCTATCAAATTTAAATACAATTGCTCCAATTTTACCGTGCACCGGAAACACACATGCAGGAAATGGTGGATGGGAAAAGTGATGTTTATCCACAGTGCCTGATATAAAGACTTTAGGGAGTTCCTCAAGTTCATACTTAAAGAACATAATAGTGGATATTTTCACAAAGGTAAGAACATAAACCCAGCCATAATGGTTCGATGGTTCAGCGAAAGGGGCTTGGTCTGACAACGGCTTATGGTGTAAACATGGAAGAGGATGTCAGCAGAGGGTATACCCACATGCGAGGTCTGCCATACATCCTCTTAGCCTGCAGCGTATGGCAAGGCAGGGGTGGCCCAAGCTGTAAGCTCTTGGTAGTTGATTTTTGTAATGGTAAAATTTTCTGCTTTGTTTTTTCTCTGTGTCAGGAGAACCCCTTTATCTTTATTGGTTCTTCTGACAAAACTGCCTAGTGAAAAAACAGATAGTAAGGGATAAGCAGGGGGCACACCTTAGGGAAGAGAAGGAGACAAGGGGGGAAGCAGATCATCAGCTAAGCACACAGACCCACGGGTCAGCCTTAGTCACCCAGCTGATCCTAAAACCTCCCAGGAGTGATCTTCAGGTCCATTCTTAGCTTCCAGCTAATCTGGATGGCATCAATGCCTTGGGTTCCAGTTGTAAGGTGATGAAGATAATCAAAAGGTAAGATGCTTGCAGGTGTCACAGATTAGTTAACAACACTGCATCCGGGGCACACAGCATATAGCGACACTCCAAAGAGATCAAGAAAGGGCTGTTACAGTAAAACAGCAAGTAAGGGAGGTTTACTAAAGCTATAAAAATTAATGACCAGTACTTTTTCCAGTATTTCAGGACCAGACAGCCTTTCTGATGATCTGGAGGACCAATAGCTGACCAGAGACACTCACAGAAAACCTGGCTGCAGCAGGAAAGCTGAAGAAATTGTTTGCATTGTGTTCACTGTGCAGGAGGTAAAGAGGCTCCAATGCTAGAACCTTTGTGGGGAATGTCTTGGAGAGTCTGCCTGAAACCAAAGTGTCAGAAAAAGAGATTTTAGAACGTGTTGATATTCTGAGTAATAACAAATCTTTGGACAGGGATTGTATGTGTGCAGGTGCACATTATAATGAAACTGTGCCATTAAATTATTGAGCTTCTGTTTATAGAGTATGACTTACCACTTCTTCCATGCCTCTGGAAAAGAAGGTTTCAAATATGATGCCAGTTTTTAATACAAGCTCCTGAATGCTCTGTAAGTCTGTTGTCCAGGCTGCGAAGCTTTGTGGAAATTATCATAAAAGAAATTAATCAGCCGACAATTTGACAAATATAGACAGAAGTGTTAATATGGCTTTTGTACAGGGAACTTACGTCTCACAAGTCTACTAGGTAATCTATTTGAGAGAGTCATTGAGCATGTGCACAAGGATGAGCCAACAGATACAGTCTTCTGAGATTTCCAAAGGCTCTTCACCAATATTTTGTGGAAAAACTTATTTGTCATCAGCTTAGCAGAACAGATAAATATCTCCCACAGATAAATGTCTTCTTAAAAGATAGTAAATGAAAGGTAGGAGTAAATGATCATCAGAGGAGGAAAATAGTGTACTCTACAGAGACCTATGCTAAAGCTTGTCCTATTCAGCATATTCATACAGGATCTAGAAAAGGTGGTGGAGACTGATAAAGCTTGATGATGTTAAATTATTCAGTGTAGTAAAAATGAAAGCTGGCTCTGAAGAGCTGTGGAAGGATCTCACAGTACTGAGTAATTGGGCAGTAAAATGGGAGATGAAATTCAGTGCTAATAAATGCAGAGTAATGCAGTTGGAGAAAAACAGGCCTAATTTTACAAACATGGTATTGGGCTCTGAGCTGTTACCACACAGTAAAGAAATCCCAAAGTCATAATAGGTAATTCTAAGAAAACATTAGCCTAACGCACGGTAGCTGTTAAAAACAAACAAACAAACAAACAAACAAAAACAAAATAGAAAGTTGGCAATTATTAGGAAAAGTCCAGGGCACAAACAAAATGTATAATTCTGTCATTAAGTAAATCCAAGTATCCTCTGTGTATACTTTTGATGCCTCCATCTCAATATGGATAGAGACATTTGACTACATTTGATGTTCTTTTATCTATGAAGATCTGAACAAATATCCTCTGTTGCAGTGGCTGGACTGAGATTCAGAAGTGGGTGCATTTGCAGCAGTACTTCCTTTTGAATTTTTTTCGTTTTGCAGGGCTGCTTATATGTACATATGTATACCTTCAAGAGCAGTCTTGGTGTGAATGTAAAAGCCTAGTTCAATGAAAGCGGCACTGAGATAAGCATCAATGAGCAGACTCACCAGGATACATGAACTGTGCATGGATGGATTTGAGAAAAGATTTCAGCTGCTGATGATTGAGTGAATTTCAAAGGAAACATTGAAATGAGGCTACATGACTACAAGAGCAGGTGAAGACGGGATACAAAATGAGAAGATGTTTTATGTACTGAAACAGCAGCAGAAGTCAATAGAAGCAGCTTGTCTGGTTGTTCGGATACTGATTTGAGAAGTGTGTTGACAGAGAGGGCTTTCAAACAGTCTTTGAAGGGGAGGTGATGGTTTTAGTTGAAGGCAGGATGACCTGAAGGAAAAAAAAATCATAAAAAAACCCCTGAAATGGTTCACTCAAACCTAATTATGTATTAGAACAGTGTCCAAATGTTGTCCCTTCTGAACAGAAAACTAGGCTAATGTTTTAAAATAACCACACAGTGGGCGATGGTTGGGCTTTGGGGGCCTGGGTGGATATTCTGCTTCTTCACCCAGATTCTATAGCCAGGAAAGTCCAACTGGGAACAGAGTTAGCAGTAACATCCTCTGGGGACATGTGTAATAGGCAAGAGAGAAAAATCAGCCCAGCCCCTATGCTTTACAGAGATTTTACTCTCACATGAAAAGGAAATGCTGAGCATGATGAGAAATTTAAAAGTTGTGGATGATAACCAGTGATAATACCATGTCCAGGGGCTGGAAATACAGCTGGTCCTTCTTGCATTTTCTTTTAAAAAGTTTTGTTGTCAAAAAAAATCCCTGTTTTAAAAGAAAATAAAAAAGTCCAGCTGCAAGAATACAAAGGTTCAAAACCAAACAAAACTGGAATGACAAAAGGAAAATGAAGGTAATTGCCTAGGAGGAATAGGTCTAGGGTGTGTGAAGGGGAGCTTGTTTGGTCACTCAAGCTGCCAGCTTTTCAGTAGGAAACTGAGGACGACTGTAGCATCGAAGGCAAAGAGGGGCTGGCGAGGAACTGGAAGCCTGTCTCGTTTTCTTCATGCCTTGCTGAGGACATTCTCTCTTTCCTCTTCTATCCCAGATCCTCTGGTATTTCATAGAATCATCATAGAATGGTTTGGGTTGGAAGGGACCTTAAAGATCATCTAGTTCCAACCCCCCTGCCATGGGCAGGGACACCCTCCACTAGACCATGTTGCCCAAAGCCCCATCCAACCTGGCCTTAAACACTTCCAGGGATGGGGCTGCCACAACCTCTCTGGGCAACCTGTGCCAGTGCCTCACCATTTCTCCTTCCTCCTCTTCTTACCACTTGTCTTGGTGGATTGCTCTCCCTTCTGGTCTCAGCACTTTCCTTAGCCTGGGTCCTGCTGTCCTGTGGCACAGCCCATTTCTTTCTGAAACATGTTTGTTTCCTTATTTCTGCAAATTACTTCCTTTTACATCTCTTTTGTCCTACTTCATTTCCCCAATTGCTCTTTACCATGAGATAGGCTCAGAAGTAGAGACACCTAGCCAAGTAACAAAACAAAAAAGTGCAGTCTGGACAAGTTCTTTGAAAGACTTCTAAAAGCTGAATTTGTTCACTGAGAAACCCACCATAGGATGCAAATCCAAATCCTTCCCCATGACTGTCCAAATGAAGGACTTTTCCTGTTACTTTTCTTCAGACTCCAGGATGGGTCAGGCAGCCCTGCCTTTTCCTCCGGGACCCTGCAAGCACTGCCGCTCCGGTGAAGAGTTTCTTCCCACAGCTACGAGCAGGTTGAGCCAGCAGCTTTTATTTTGTAAAAAATAAACTGTAGAATCAGCAATAGACATGCATTGACTAACTGACATGCTTAGATACTTTAAGGCTTTGTGAAAAACCTGTTTTGATGACAGCTCCTGTACTCTTACAGTTGCTTCAGAAAAAAAAAGTGGGCCAGTTTTTTTCCTTTGAGATAGTTTCTGATTTTTATGATCTTCTAATTACAGTATGTACAAAAGAATTTCACATACATTTACAAAACAAACACTTACAGTACTTGTGTAATTACAAAGTCTGCCATTAAATTAGTGTTTCATGTGTTTGTGTTTTAATTATTAACTGTGGCAGAATACAACTAAAGCAGAAAACATGTAATTTCTATGATAATAACTGAACATGATTAGCTGCATATCTTTCTATAAACAAATGTGCTTTTCATTTACATTCTTCCTCTGTCTTAGTTGCATTTACAGCAATGCAAAAGAGTCTGGCATGATCCCTCTTCACTGTAGGTGAATATATGGAACTTTATTTTTTGGAATCTGTTGTGCTATTGGACAGTGAGGTGGGTTGAGAACTGGCTCAATGGCAGAGCCCAGAGGGTTGTGATAAGCGGTGCAGAGTCTAGTTGGAGGCCTGTAGCTAGTGGTGTGCCCCAAGGGTCAGTGCTTGGTCTGGTCTTATTCAACATATTCATCAATGACCTGGCCAAGGGGACAGAGTGTACCCTCAGCAAATTCACTGATGATACAAAACTGGGAGGAGTGGCCAACACACCAGAAGGCTGCACTGCCATTCAGAGAGATCTGGACAGGCTGGAGAGTTGGGCAGAGAGGAACCATATGAAATTCAACAAGGGCAAGTGTAGGGTCCTGCACCTAGGGAAGAACAACCCCAAGCACCAGTACAGGTTAGGGGTTGACCTGCTGGGAAGCAGCTCTGCAGAGAAGGACCTGGGAGTCCTGGTGGACAACAAGCTCTCCATGAGCCAGCAGTGTGCCCTCGTGGCCAAGAAGGCCAATGGTATCCTGGGGTGCATTAAGAAGAGTGTAGCCAGCAGGTCGAGGGAGGTTATCCTCCCCCTCTACTCTGCCCTAGTAAGGCCACATCTGGAGCTCTGTGTCCAGTTCTGGACAGGGAACTGCTGGAGAGAGTCCAGTGGAGGGCTACAAAGATGATTAGGGGACTGGAACATCTCTCGTATGAGGAAAGGCTGAGAGAGCTGGGTCTGTTTAGCTGGGAGAAGACTGAGAGGGGATCTTATTAATGCTTATCAATAGCTAAAGGATGGATGTCAGGAGGACGGGGCCAGACTCTTTTCAATGGTGCCCAGTGACAGGACAAGGGGCAATGGGCACAAACTGGAACACAGGAAGTTCCAACTCAGCATGAGGAAAGACTTCTTGACTGTGAGGGTGACCGAGCACTGGCACAGGCTGCCCAGAGAGGTTGTGGAGTCTCCTTCTCTGGAGATATTCAGAACCTGCCTGGCCACAATCCTGTGCAACCTACTTTAGGTGACCCTGCTTGAGCAGAGGGGTTGGACTAGATGATCTCCAGAGGTCACATCCAACCCCTACCATTCTGTGATTCTGTGCTAAAAGTGTTTTTTTGCAAGGTAACTTGATGTGGCATGATGTCAAGATTTTCGTACAGACCTTGCCTCCTACTCACCCACACATGTCTGTATAGCAGTTTCTTCATCCTTTTTGTGATGTACAAATGGCCCGTATGTCTATTCCCGAGACGCGTGTTTCTTTCCTAATGTTTAGTTATGTCCTCATGGGTCTCTACACAAGTTTCCTCTCCTCATCAGTGTAGTCCTACTAATTTCAAAACACACTTCATTCTTGATCTTGTCTCTAGGGCTGTGTATTTTTCTTCCCAAATTTTTTTCTCAGATTTTCTCCTGTTTATATAATTTCTCCTTTTATGCTATTGAATTCTGTGGTATAAAATAACTTTTCAATGTAAAATTATCTCATATTGCTGAACTTTTTAAAAACTTTTAATATAGATTCCTAAAGTTAAGGTATTTTAAAGAAAGGTGACTAGTGTTTCTGGAAAATCTAATTTCTAATCACATTTATCTTCCTAATCAGTATGAAAATGAAGGGGTTTGCATTCTTTATTGGAAGACATCAAGAATTTCTCTGCTGAGGCCAAAAAAAGCAATCATTTCTTCAGTCACCTGAAAGACATAGGGAAAAATCCAGACTACCCTTCCCAGTCCTGGTGAAACATGGTAGGCTGTCTGTAACTCCTCAGTCCTACATGCAGGATTCTAACTGGGACACTGGATTTCACTTAAGTCAGTTAATAATTCTCCTCCTTTAGCCTCATTCTTCCCAGAGAGAGACAAAATTGCATGCAGGTTCTCTATAGGGTTCCTTACAGGGTTCCCCATAGGGTTTTCCTCACAGCACAGAGGGGAACATCTCCATAACTCCTGGAAGCTGCTTCCATGCTCTGTGAGCTGGGTGTGAGAGCCAACGAATCTTGAAAATTTTCTGACAGCTTATCTAGCTACATGAGTTGCTCAGATTACAGGTGCTCCCTACAGCCTAGTACGGCATTGCTCTTGCAGCTTCTAGAGATAGGCTAGTCTCAATTTCCATATAGCTTTATTCCCTTACTCTAGGCATCAAGACTTGATACCTGCTTTGGAAAAGCTGCCTTGATGGACTGTTCAAAAAGCCCATAAGCACAGCCTCCTGACTGTGGGGAGATGGCTTGCAGTTCACCTCGAGTGGCACATCTTAGCCCTTTGAAGGCTCGCTCCATTACTTTCCTGACACTGACTACAGTCCTCTGAGATGTGTTATCCTCATGTACTCTATGACCTGCCCTCTTTTCCCGCTATTAGAGATTCCTACAACCTGGATTATATATAAGAAAAAGAACTAAAGAACATGCAGAACCTTTTTAGCCTCGGTGCCATCAGGGCAGGAATCAGATGCGAGGTGGAGGAGAGAGCGGGCTCCAGCGGATACCGCACACCAGAATGCCATGGTGCTGAATGCACAGAGCACGTATAGACCACCTGCGTAACTGGTGGGGCAACAAACATAGTGCAGATCACAACTGCTCTTTATTAGAGGGAGAGAACTAGGGTTGTCTGCACCCCAACTCATTATTTTCTATAAAAGATATTACATATTAGGATTTAATTAGGTCACCTTTTAATTTTCTTCAGATTCACAGAAGGAAAAAAAAAAAAAAGAAAAAGTGGATTGTGAAAACCTGCTCTGGTGAAGACTTCCTTGAGTGATATGTACATTCGTTTCAATAGGACTCTGTATGAATAGCAAAGAAACCCAGAATTTCACAATCCATTTCATAATGAAAGATAGGATAAAACTGAGCCCTCACGTAGGCAGGCATAATTTCTTCATGGGACTCTCACTCACTTCTACCATGGCTGAATTTGATTCAAATTGCTTAACACTATTTTCCTTAAATATTCATTTTTCAGAGAAAGGGTTTATATAACCTGTCGCCTTACATTATAGCTGATGTAAAAAGTTTGTGACTGCAACCCTAAATGTTTTATCACCTGTCAGACATTTCAATGATAATAAAAAGTAACATCCTTTAAATTAATTAGACATGATTAGGACTTCAAGCCCACAGGCCACTTCATTATGCAAAAATTATAAGTTAGCTATTTAAATTACCATTAAATTGATTCTTATGTTAATTGATATCTCACTTATAACCCCTGTTTTTAATTTCTATAGGATCTTATTAAGGTTTAATGCAAGTAACTAAAATGTTTTAAGCAATCATTCAAATAAAAAAATATACTGAAAAAATGATGATAAATATTTTTCTCTGCTGCCAATTTATGTTAAAAATAGGAATTACTTTAATAAAATGTATCAGACATCACTTATGCATCCCTATTAGTATGCAAATTGTTATGATTTTCTCCTCTGTCCTGCCATTCAGCATAAGCAGAAAGTTCTTTCTTCTACACATGCGCAGCAGTGATTTTCTGAGATATGCAATGATTTGCACAGAGTATTGAAAGGGAGAACTCAGGTCATGGAATACAATCAAACCAGTAATGCAGAATGCTAATAGTGGAGATGGGCATTCAAATTCATTTAAGTCACATGTTAATGCTTAGACAGGATACACATCTTGGATTTTCAAGGGCTGTTTGCCTTGCCTATGGCAAAGGACCAAAATTCTTGGAAAATGTGTAATTTGTTCCTAAAGTCAGAGTTTGCGAACACAGTAGTAGAACAGACCTGTTTGTTTCTCCAAACTGTTTCACTTTCTTTAGTATTATATTAAACCATGTTTAAGTTAGGTGAACTCATCTTAGTGACCTTGCCCTTTTGCTATCTGATATTCGTAATGAAATCTCATCTGCCAGTTAGTTTCTGTCCCTGATTATTAGGTTTCTGAATAATGTAATACACATAAGAAATAGAGATATAGTGTTATATCCTGGAAGTGTTGTTGGCAATGGCTGTACTGGCAGTGATTCAAGCTGAGACAGTATTTTTCTCTTGGTCCTTCCCAGAGAGTTCAGAGTCCATATGATGAACAGTATAGGCTAGACCTAAAAGGAGATAAAAGAATATCTTTTAGGTCCCAAATAGCTTCAAAGTTCATACCCATATCACCATTACCTTCAAACTTCATTCATGCTCCCAGGCACACAAAAGACGCTTTTAGTGTTGTGCCCGCTCTGGCGGGCTGTGGCAGAACTCTCACAATACTTCAGGCACTTTCAATTAAAAACCATCAGAATGAAAAAAAGTCCCAGGACCCACTGCTGCCAGGTGGGACTCTGGGACATTTTGGCCCCAGAGCCAGGCGTTCTGCACGGCAGAGGTGGCTGACCCCCTCTGAAGGAAGCCGGTCCTGTGAGAGCAAACTTGGCCAGGTATCTGGGACTGCATCATGGAGTACACTGAAAGAGCCATATGTTTAAATACCTTCTCCAAAACAAGAAGTGCAGCTTTGATACCAGCTTATGCTTTAAACACTTGATACTTTATCTGCCAATACCATGCTTAGATAATTAAAGCTTTTAAATACACCTGAGATGATAAAAATACTAAACATACCTAAACTCTGGAGATTTTCAACTTGATTTATGGATGATACGCTTTATCCCTCACACTATAGCTGTGAGAGGTTAGTCCCCAAAGATTGCTGGATCCAGAATCCTTGGAAACACCATTGGATAATGCAATCCACGCTAATGGGTGACATCTTTCAGCTGACAACACCCTACCTGGATTATTTATTCTCAACGGACATCTTTTATAAATGGAACTGCCACCTGACATGGTTGTAACAGAAGAAAACCAAAATAATATTTTCCTCTAAACTACTAAATATTGGTCTTCAGGCACAAAGCAAGTAGTGCTTCAGTTGGTATCAGGGGTCAGATATGTAGCAGTTTAGCAACATCTTTCAGAATTCCCATTAGTCTGTTAGTGACAGAGAAAAAAACTTAAATTAACCTTACCAGAGTATCTGTTTTAACTAGATTGCCTTAGATCATATTGAACTGTTGTGTGTTAATGGCTTTTTCTTGAGGAATGAAATGCGAATAAATGAATTAATATTACAGTAAGTAACAAGGGTTATTGGAAGAACGGATCTATAAAGGGTCAGTAAAGTAACAGTTCCACAGATAAGAATCAGACGCCATTATCAAAGTGGGATAATCCCTGAAATAGTATTCTCTTTTTACCTTTATGTTTCTTTATTTTACATTTGTTGTTATTTTTTGCATCCATAGTCTAAGAATTCATTGTAAATTGTAGCGGCACCCAGTGGCGTCACAATAATTAGATTGTATAATTACTTGCATTATGAACTTTCATTTATGATTTTTAAAGCTCAGTAGTAAAAAACCCATGCTGTAGCCTGAAACTTGGCATCCAGAGCTTCAAGGATTTAGCTTGGGAGTGTTGTGAGGTTTTAAAATAAATTTTCTAAGATAGTGGTTTAGTTGTTCGGTGGTTTTCTATTGAGCCTTTTTTTAGTATTTGCGTAACTTGAAAAGTGTTGCAGTGTAAGCAAGAAAAATTGGCAAGGAATTAATTCGTAATATGGTTTAATTACTTTTGGCGTTAGACATATATATTTAAAATAGCCAAGATATTTGAGTTTGAAAAAGGTGCTCAACGCAGGTGTATTCATGTGGATTCTTTTTTAGTATAATCTGTCATAAAACAGTTGCCGTTATTCTATGAAATACCCTTTCAAGTACCTATTGCTTAAATGTGCTCAAAACTTTCTCAGTGCATTCCCATATTTTCTTCACTGGAAATGAGACATGGATCAGATTTTACAGGTATAGCAACTGCAAGTCAATCTACAGAAAATTATGGTAAGACTATTGCTACTTTAGCTTCTATCTTCAAAATGCAAATAGATTAGCAGGGACTCTTAACATCAATGTAGTGCTTTCCAATCTTGGTATCATAGCTTTTTACTGTGGAAGGTTTCACCATCCTTATTTTATGAATGGGCAAACATTACAGAAATAAAACCCAAGTTGCTGGCCAGTGTCATACCAGGAGACAGAAGAGAAGACTACTTCAAAGTGATAGCTTTGGTGCTAACATGGCCTTGGACAATAGTGTGCATGCATTTAAACTGGAAAGCTATAACAACTGTTACAAAATTTAACTGAAAATAAGTTGGAACAGCCAAGTAATTGTTTTGTCCCCTGAAAATTACATATACGCTTCATTGGATCATGGGATGGAGTTGATATTTCAGAAGCCTTGTTATTAGTCCTGAATAGAATCATAATTTCCCAGGTTGGAAGGTACCTTGAAAGATCATATGGTCCAGCCTAGATGAGCCTAGATGAGATTATCTAGTACCCTGTCCAATTGCATCTTGAAAACCTCTGGTGATGGGGACTCTACCACGTCCCTGGGGAGGTTGTTGCAGTGAATGATTGTTCTTACTGCAAAAAAATTAGTTCCTATGTTGAAATGAAGCCTCTCCCCTGTTGCCTCTTGTCTTATCCAGTGGGACAGAGCCTCCTTCATCATTGTAGTCACCCTTGAACTACTTGAACACCGTGAGGATGTCCCGCACTGAGCCTTCTCTTCTCCAGGCAGAAAAGACCTAATTACTTCAGTCTTTCCTCATAGGGAAGGTTCTCCATCCCTTTTATCATCTTCCTGATCCTCCTTTGGACCCTTTCTAGTCTGTCTGTGTTTCTTGAATTGCCAGGAGTGGAAGTGGACGGAGTACTCCAGGTGCAGTTCTGGTAAGTGCTGAGTAGAGTGGGATGATCATGTCTCTATATCTGATAATAATGTCCTTGTGGATACAGCCCAGGATTCGATTTGTCTTTGTTGCTGCAGTGTTGGACTGCTGACTCATGTTCAGTCTGTTGTCCACCAGGACCCCCGAGTCCCTTTCAGCAAGGCTGGTCCCCAGCCACACAGATCCTGTCCTGTAGGAATTTGCACTTGTCTTCGTTAAACTTCATACAGTTCTTGCTAGCCCAATCTTCCAGATTTTCCAGGTCGCTCTGTAAGCTGGCTCTCCCTACTGATGTGTTCACCTCACCACCCAGTTTGGTGTCATCAGCAAAATTGGTGAGGGTGTTTTCAATCCCATCATCCAGATAATTTATGAAAAAGTTGAACAGCATGGGGCCCAGTATCTATCCCTGGAGGACCCCACTTGTGATAGGGTGTCAGCATCTGCTGGTTTTGACTGGGATAGTATTAATTTTCTTCATAGTAGCTGGTATGGGCCTGTGTTCTGGATTTGTGCTGGAAACTGTTGATAACACAGGGATGTTTTTGTTGCTGCTGAGCGGTGCTCACAGAGAGCCAAGGCCTTTTCTGCTCCTCACACCACCCCCCAGCGAGTAGGCTGGGGGTGCACAAGGAGCCGGGAGGGGACATAGCTGGGACAGCTGATCAAAGGGATATTCCATACCATATCATGTCATGCTCAGCATATAAAGCTGGGGGAAGGTTTGCTGGGGAGCTGCTGCTTGGGTACTGGCTGGGCATTGGTCGGTTGGTGGTGGGCAGTTGTTTTCATTTGTATCACTTGTCTTTCTTGGGTTCTTCATGGGGTTACCTACTATTAACCAAAGTATACCTTAGGAGTTCTCTAGAGAAGCTACTCAGTCCATGGTGGATAAGATTTCCTCATGAATGCACATTGGAAATGGTATTGAGGGAAGGTCTGTGTTCAAGAAATAGTGTCATAGAGTTGAGTTTCTAAAATCTAAATAAGCAATTGAGTCCAGTAGCTCAGTGGTGTGGAGTTAGTGGCAGTCCTCCTCAGTTAGGACTGAGTTACAAATGACTTCATGGTGCAGACAATAGTTCCCAAATAAATTTTGTTGTGGTTTAATTAAACAGCATCCTTTGCTTCTTTTTCCTATTTACCTGAAACAGCCATAACTAGGATTAACTGTTGTATGAGAACATAAAATAAAGAGGCAGTCTCTAGAATTGCAGACCCTAAAGCTTTGTAGGGATTTAAAGATTATAACCAACACTTTGACCTGGCAGTAGATGGGTAGCCAGGGAAAAGCATGGACTATGAGTAGAGTGTACCATTCTGATAAAATGAACCATAACATTCAATACCAGATAAAGCTTCCATGGACATTGGCCTCCCAATGTTATGCTGTGTGTCAGCTCCACTCTTCGAAGACATTAACACTGTAACATTTCCTCAGCATCTGATATCTGGGCAATTTAGTTAAATAACTCAACTTTAGCTACCATCTCTGTGCAGATGAATTGTATACGTGTATCTCCAATGCTCTGTCCTGAAATAGATCTTTGTGCTGAAAAGCTAAACCTTTATATCTCTTCATGGATGAGGCTTTCAACTCGTGTGCAACATGACTAAGAAAAAGCTCTCTCTTTTCTGTCATAGTAACTTTTCTCTGTTACTAGGAGCAGCAGCACCGTTCCGCCTGCTACTCACACCACTAACATGGACATAATCTTTGCCTCAGATTTTTAGTTTTCATGTCCAAGCCATGGCTCAGCTTTACATATTATGGCACAGTATCTCTAAAAAACAACAGATGGTGCAGGCAGTCAGGGAAGCTCAAGAAAATGATGAGATAATATTGGTCTTTGTAACAAGTATTTTGTAGATCTTTGCAGAAATGGCAAGTTTTCAAGAGCATCCTCTCTTTACAGATCTTCAGTGTCCCTCTATCCTTTATCACCTCAAAAAAAGCCCTACTTGTCTTCATGTACAAGGCCCAACCAATGTTGTCCCCACTCAGCCCTCATTCAATATCAAAAGGCTGGTGTTGACTCCCATAAGGCCAGTTTTCAATTTTTTTCTACTTTGTTCTATGCTGCCCCTCATGACTAAGAGGACATGACACTGGAGGACTCTGAAGTTACACATTATCCCCCTTTTGTCTCCCATCATCTTTGTGACACTGTTTTCTTTTTGTTCTGTTAAGTGCAGTCTCAAGCACAACGCAGTCCTGGTCCAAAGCTAGAATGCCAGATGCTACATTAATATTGTACTCAGCATCGATCTCTCTTAACAGCACCTGAAGTCTCCTTTTGCAGCTGTGACAAAGCACGCAGGATTCAAGAGGCACGAAGATGAGGGACGAGCCTTCCGCCCCTCGGTGGAACCAGACCAGGGCAGCTGAGGATTCGGGCCCCTCCAAAAATGCACGTCAGAAAAAAAAAACCTGATTCGTGTCCCTGAAGGCAAATGTGCTGAGGTTAAAAGAGGACAGCTGAAGCCTTTCACTGGGCTATTATTTTCAACTCCTCCTTTCCCCCTCTCCCCAAAATACATTTTGATTTACATTTCCCAGATTTTGATGAAGGACTTGAAACTCTTAACATTTTTCACTTATTGGTGTGAGGTTTTTTCCATGGAAGGATTTTAGGAGTAGGAAAAACATTTTAAAAATGTTTAATTTAATCTTTTTCTCTGAATCCAAAAGCAAAGGTGCCATGTGGTAAACTAGGATCTGCATGGAGGAGGTCTGTCTACCATGGAAAAGGTGGCCGCTCGGGGTAGGCGATGGGAGCCTTTGAACTCCGAGTCTATTGGAGATGCTCTAGTTCAATCAGGAATTAATTCAGAGAAGTCCTGTGGCCTGCATTATGCAGGAGGTCAGACTAGAGGGTCACAAACATCTCTTCCAGCATAATAATCCATGAATCTGTAAGAGCTACCATCTTTTACGGTTCATTTATTCTAAATGCCAATGTTTATTTGTAGCTGTAACATTCTTTGACATAACATATATAGCTGGTAGGGTAAGTTAATGCTAACACTTTTGCTCAACTATTTTAATTTTATTTTTCATCAAAAAAATCAGAAAATGAGTCATAGATAAGGTGATGAAAACTTAATTGATATATCCTAAGAGAAACTCTAACTTACTTCTCTTTCACTGGATCTTTTTCCTAAGCTAGAAGCTTTTGTTTTAAAAATATTTTAACTAAGTCTAGGAGAAGATCTTGAGCTTTTGCATAAGGTCAGACTACAAGAAGTTTGATTTAAATATCAGCAGAACTTTAAATACATCTGTCACAGAGCTCTATATTTTTGGCAGTTATAGGCCACCTTTATTCTGTGTAATGATGAAAGTTTGACTTCGTTTGATTTTTCTTTTTTAGCCAAATGAATGGTGCATCTTTCTTTAATTGTGATCCTCATCAACCATTTGGCCCAGTAATAGTATGCAAATTGAACTCTTCAAAAATTAATGCTAACATTTATTAAATAATGCATCATACAATAAGTTAATTTGAAATTCTAAGTTGAACTCCCTGCTCATAAGAGAGGGATTTTTTTTTTCCCTGTGTCATCTTCATAAAACATCTTTATAGTCTTTCTAAATACCTTGAATGTGTTATTTGGGTTTTGAGAAACTGATCTCTGCTGAGGCTATTGATAAGGAGACATTCTCTCTGTTCCATAATTTTGATATTTTCTGTTCCTTGATATCTTCTATTTCCACATAATGATTAATATTTCCTTAGTTTGAACATTTTGGAGAAAAGTACCATTTAAATGTAACCATTTGGTAAAGATGTAAAGCTCAGAACACATACAGTGACATCTGCAAACAAGCATCAATTTTGCACCATTACAAACAACATGTGTCTGACCACTAATTTGTCCGGACATAGTATCACACTCTAGGACACACTGAAACATGTAGAGGGGTGAACACTTGGAGGATTTATATAAATACATATATATATATATGTATAAATATAAAAGCCTGGCTTTTTTTACAGTTATGATTTTAGGGAAATCAGAATTGGGCCCTGAAAGCAGATGACAATTTATACTGCACACGTCTTTAGTTTGACAAAAGCAAGTGCAGATTTCCACATTTGCCTGTATTTAACCAGTCCGAATGCCCCTTTGAATATGCCTTTTTCTTCTGTTTTTCTCATATGTTTAACATGTGCATCGATCTGTCGCTTTCCACTCGTTCATTCACTGGCCGTGACACAGGCAGATGCCGAAACAGAGGCTGGTAAAATAACTGAGTAGAAATAAATACAGCAAAAGGTGGTAAGGTCTGTTCAGCAGGAGAGGATCTTTGCAAACACAAATCAAGCAAGGTAACAAAACCATGCCTCGCCTGGCCATCAGTAAAGCCCCGAGCGAGCGGGCAGGCGAGCGCGAGCTCTCCTTCCCCATCTCTGCAGCAGTCCTCAGCATCCTCCTGCAACACCTGCTCGCTCGCCAGAGCCAGGCAGAACCTGCTTTAACCTCTCGTGCTCCTGCACACTGCTGCGCGGACACAGCAACAGAGAAGTCAGTGTTTGGGGGGCAACGCATCAAAATATATGTGTACTCCCTTTGATACAATATTGCCGCTGGTGTGCATGGGGGTGCATTCTCAGTGGGGTCAGGAGTTTAGGTCATTTTTTGCTTCCTGCATCTTAGGAATGTCTTCATGTTTGTGTTTCAGAGGAAGGTGGACCGTTAGGTCAGGCTGTCTTTAAGCAATGGTTTTCCAGTTGTGTCTACGGTTCCCTGGACTGGCAACTTTGCCAAGCAGCAGTGTGTGCAGGTAATTGCCTTAATTACGAGAAGAATAGCAGGGTGTAAGGTGGTGGTAACTGAAAGAACAAAAAGATTCCGCCTTAAGTACATGGCAATCTGAAAGACTTCCAGCCTGGTTTCACCCCTCTTCGCCTGTGCAGCCTAGCCAGGCTGAGATACCAGTTCAGCTAAGGGGTATAACCAGGAACGTGGAGATGTGAGCTGAAGTTTCCCTTCTGACTCGTGCTGAGGACTGGCTCCATTCAGCACACCAGGAAGCAGGCGCTGGCTGTTTGGGCTGCAGCTGGATGTGCCATTAGCCATCTCACTCCCTTGCGTGCCACCGCTTCCAGAAACTGAGGGGCCTTACCCACTTTTTAGCCTGATGTGCTTCTCAGTTGGGGAGGCGCTTTTGTCTTTTTTGTTTCTTTTGATTAGAAATCACTTTAACAGTCCGAAAGGCCGTTACTTTATGAGATGAAAAATGTGATCTATTCGAGTATGATGGGCTCCTACGTGAGCACAAATGATTTGGCAAATTTTGAAAAGAGAACATGTGGCCTGAATAATCAACAAGAGGAATTCACAAAGGTTTGGCTTGGCTTGCTTAATTTTTTTCTCTGATTTGTCTGTTCTTATAACTGCCACCTGTTCTTTTGTTTTCCTGTAGATCTGCAGTTTTTTAAAACTAGAAGAGACATAATGATAATTTAACTTGACTTTCTGCATAAAATAGAAACTATAATTTCAGCCACTGTTTCCAATGTTTTTGTGATAAACATAGCCTTTAGAAAGACATCATATATTGCATTCCAGGTGATGTCTATCACCTCCCTAGATAAAAACTTCTTATAGTTAATTATTTTCAGTGTTTAGAACATTATATCAATTCCACCTGGAATTTGTCTGGCTTTACCTTCCATGTATTGAATTTTGTCCAGTCTTTGAAGATGGAAAGAGCCCTCTGCAAGCAGAAGTCTTCTGCCTCAGCACGCACTTGTAGACTCTCATCAAGTTGCTTCTTTCGTGTTCTCTTTGACAAACTAAAGAAATAAAGCTTCGTACTTCTCTACCATTAAGGTGAGATCTTCATTGTCAGTCATTCCTGTGGCCCTTTACCAAACTCCTTCGTTCGTCAAGGTTCAGTGTTCCAGTAATAGTTGCACTAAGCCTGCACCACCTGAATTCTAAGAATATTCACGTATATAGGTAGACAAAGAAGTCATCTGGGCACATACTATCAATCTTGTTCCAGAATACAAAATGTGGTTCAGCTTCAGCTTCAAACTCAGTGATGCCAAAGACTTCTGAATTTTTTATTCAGATGGGGGAAAGCTGTAGCATATCACTCAAGGTTCCTACTTTTAATTACAATTACTGCTGCAAAATACCTGCAATTAAACAAATTAAATTGAGCTGTGTTAGTAACAGTGGCTGAAGAAAGATGGTTGAATCCTAAAGGGAATAAATAAAATCTGCTTCCCATAGGAAGGAAAGAGTTTTCAAAGATAACAGCTAAGGTAATGCAGAATGGAGACCTTCGAGCTTTCTTGGGCATATTGCTAGGTGAAACCATACAGGTCATGGCAGTTCTTTGGAGATTTGTTTTGAGATTCATTTTCATTTCTAATCCAGTGCATGAGAGAGAGGAGGTCAAATGGATTGAAACAAACCCATGTTTCTACGAAACCATTTGCTGTGAAACTCCACCTGCTATAGAGGAAGGAATACCTTTGATTTTAATCACTTTTAATCAAATCACTTAGTCAAACCTCTCCATCTTCAAAATGAATCCTGCTGAGGGAGCGTGTGAGCCCATAGCACCACAGAGAAAAGTGGCAATCTAATTGGAAAATGCTTCCTATCATTTTGGCAGAGTTGTAGACTGCCTTGATTTACAGTAGTATAGACATACTGACTTTTGCAAAGCGTATATGTCCATGGTGTACATTATGATCATTATATTTAATTCTCTACTTGGTGGTAGTAAACAATGTATACTGTCAAACTTAAACCTTTAGTAGTGAAACACCCAAGGGTAAGCTCTGTTCTCCATCCCACACATGCAACCTATATTCACGTACAATTTTAACTCACACATTAGCTAATGAAGTTACTGACTTCACCTAATACTTTCTCAGTAGCAAAGAAGGGCAGTTTTGGGAGCCAGAACTCATTTCTCTCAATTCAGAGAGATAGTGCATAGCCTACTGAGTGAGTGATTTAAAAGCCTTCTTTCCTTTTTCTTCCCCACAGAAACTGCACGTAAATTGCAACTTCCTCTACAAGTCCTGCTTGCATTAGATTTCCACTCTGTGCAGCACATTATAACACACTACATATGGAATCCATTTCTTTCTCATGGATTCCATTTATTTCTCTGCCCAAATTCACTTAGGTATTCCCCATGTATTCATTACAGAATAATCCATCAAATAACGCATACCTCTGTATCTGTACTTATCACATAGAGCATTGTTTCTTTATGGAGTACCCATCCAAAATATTCTTCCCTTTTATATGACTAGGAAGAAAGAGTGACATTGCCAGCATTTAGTCTGCTTCAGTTGTAGATTTCTGTATCTTCATTTCTGCCACTGGTTTTAAGTTCAGCAGAATTCAGCCCAAAACTCATGAGCTTTTTCTGTTATTTTCAACTGAATTTTTCTCATGTATTTTTAAATAGACTTTTATTCCTAGGGACGCTTGCCTGCCTGCCTGCCTGCCTGCCTTCCTTCCTTCCTGCCTTCCTTCCTTCCTTCCTTCCTTCTTTCTGGATGAAGGGAAAGTTTCTTGCCTATTAAGATTTTGAAAATCAGAAAAATCTCTGATTTTATAAATCAATCAGCTTCAAAATTACTGTGTATTTCCATGAAGCTCAATGCTATTCTTTGTGCATGTGTGACTTAGTATATACTGGCATTGTGTGTCTTCTGTTACAGGCTTATAAGATCCTTTCAGTCCGGTAAGGAAGACCTTCGATTGAGTATACACAATTTTGTTTTTAAATGTTGGACATGTGCTGTGCTATCTTTTTCTGTAGTGCAGCAGTAAATTCTTCCTATCACATTGAGAGGTAAGCATATTCTGTGTTTGCTTATTATTTTACAAGTTTTAATAAAAACGTAATTAAAAACGTTTCTTAGGCTACAATATGTGTAGTACACACTTTCTATTTCTATAGCATACAGTATGTAATGAATAATGTGATTACTCTAGATATAATATAGGGCTCCTCAATATGAATATGAATTATGTTCATGCAATGGTTTTCTATATCTGTCTTTTATTATGTGGCACGATTTGCTTTATTTTCCTCAGGGCACAGCTTGAGCTCAGTTACCACCTCTGATTTTTGTGTGGATAATAAAATATTTATAGTCTTCAAAATTAGGTGCTGAGACAGTGATTAGTGCGGTATGAATGAGCAACTGAATAGATAAGGGCATGACATTTTGCACATGCATTACCACATACTGAACTTACGCACACAAAATCCCAATTTGTGTGTACGTACATGCTTGTGATTCCAATTCAGCAATTACTTTCTTCTTACCTGTGGCATTCCCCCTGCAGTTTTACCTGGCCACTGCACTCTTGTGTTCGGAAGAGATTTGGCCACTGCAGCCCTGTTGTTCAGGATGCAGCTGGGGCCCTGTTCAGGAAGGCTGTGATTTTTGTAAGTCTCCATTCAAATTACAACGTGATTGCTTTGATTCAGTTGACCTCCCTGGGTAAATAACAGCATTCATTGCAATTTTCTGTGTGCTTCCTTCTTAGGTGGACGATACCTTAAAAGCCAAAGTACTCTTTTCCCTACTCAGACCCCGAGGAGCCTGTGACACTCCAGAAGTGTTTTTGCCCAGATTCCTTTGCTGAAACACCTTCTCCCCGTGCCACATCCTATACCGCACTCCTACTTCTGGTGGCCGCCTTGAACTGTAGACCATTGCTGTGGCATTGCACTTATTGATATATGTTTTGGAGACATTTCAGGTCAGAAGTGCTATGTTAAGGTAAAGAAACCTTTAAAGGCAGTCACCTCTACCAATGAAATTTTGGAATGTGACCCTACTTTCCATACCTGATTCCTGCTAGACATAGTATTGAATTCAGTTCTTGCCTGCTTGCCTTTTTTAATTCAGATCTGTCTATTTTAAAGGGCCTACTTTTCATAACCAATCATATCAGAAAAGTGTAAGCTTCCTCAGTCCCCAAAGATATTAGATGCAGGCTTATTCCTGCGAGGAAGTACCCCACTTTACATTATGGTTGATCACAGAAAGCAAGTTATCTGCCTGCACAGAGCCCTTAAGAATATAACCAGATTCTAGGATAATTCATTAATCTATTCAGTACTTTTTTAATAGAAAGCCATTTTCTTAATGTTATGTCCTTGAAAATTAATTTTTTTCTTTGTCAACAAATTTCTTCGATGACAAACTGTGTCTTAATAATTACAAAGTAATTGCAGATGATCCTACCACGCTGTGAGTCTTTGAAAGTAGCAGGTAATTCAGCCAAAAAATTGATGGCATGATACCGACCCAAAGGACTTGTACATTTGTATGTTCCTTTAAAACTAAAATGGTACTATAGTGGGGTATCCCATCTATTGCTGTGCATGATTCTTCTGCCGTACCCTCCTTTTCATAGTGCTTAAAATCATTGTTTCATCCCTCCCCAGAAGTAGCACTGACATTCCTGTGGCATATACATGTCATACAATAAACCAGCTGTTAGCACCATCGCTAACTGAATCCAGATTTATTTTCCCAACCAAGTTGAGAAGATTTGGAACGGTGAAGCAGCATTGATCACACAGTATGTTTTACCATTGAATATCTAACTTAATATTAGTTAAACTTGATCAACAATTCAAGAGTTTAGGGTCACATTATTAACAGAAAACATCAATCCTTTGGATAATTCAATTAAAAAACATCAATAAAAATCTAATTTCAAAAGTCACTAGTATACCAATATACCATATCCGACAGACAGAAACTGCTCAGCCACCACTGAATCATTGCCTGTTTTAATAAGTATTCAGAAATTATACTGAGACTTCAAAAGAAATTGTAAGGAATTGTTAGCAGGTTTATTAATGTTTTATGTTTTATTAAAAGTTTGGGTGTACATTTCACAATGAGCAACATCAAAAATCAGACTTTCTGCCTGTAATTTTGCTTCCTCCTGTCTTTCTGCCTTTGGGATTCGCTCTTTTCCTTTCATCAGCTGCCATTTTCAGCAGCATGCAGTAATTTCATGGCTCATTGCAAGCGCTGAAAACCTTTGAAACCACAAATGCTAACCTACCTGGCCTGCAGCCATTTAGGAAGAGATTAATTTAGCAAACAGAAGCAAAACACTTTCTACTTCTAGCCTGTGCATAATTTCACTTCTATCTATATTTATTTTACAGTGAGCAGCGTAATGACAATTTCAGTAATTGCAACTCTGTAAAAATTTGCCTACCTAGCTTATCTCACTATCACAAGACTGTGAGTCAGTCAGATTAGAAAAAGTACAGCATGTGAAACTGCATTGGTTGCCTTCCAAAAAAATATGTGCCTTATATAAAACTTAAGTGATGCTTTGCACTTATTTGTATACCGATCTACAGGACAATGGATTCTGCATGATGTTTGCTTGAGATGTGTGTGCCTTTTTAATGCACTGTGATTTATGGGTGCTTTTTCCATACAAAAAGATCAGCAACGCTGGTAGGCTGCAAGTGCCAGCCCATTTCTGCAGACTTAGTTACAAATGACTGTTATGGTGCTGTCAAGCGATTTGAACAGAACTGAAAGTCCATCTGGGGCAAATCTAAGCTATCATGCTTGGAATGAATTCAAATTCAAAATTAGCCTACAAACTGTTAGCTGGAAAAAAGTTCAAAATGTTTTATTGTTTCTAATTTAACTCAAAGATCAAATTCTGTAAGTAAACACACAAACTTTTCTTCTAATCCATTTTTTATTCCATTTGACCAGCATATTCAGAACAAAATGCATAATGCCAAGCTTATAAATGTTTATTTATACAGTAAAATAGAAACGGCTTGGTTTCCCTGTTCCCCTGTGATTTCTGTCAGTGCTGAGTATCCCACTTCTCACCAAGTTCGTTGACCACGGAGGTTTCCGCATTTACGCTCTGACAAATGTGAAGGTTACCATAATTGAACCCAAAGCCTTTGTCGCCATGTGCTGTGTAAAAAAAAGGGAGCCACAAAGAGTTATTGTAGTAGCATTTCCAGATACACAGGAGGAAAAGTATTTCTGTACAATTCCCACGTCTGCCCTGACAGCCAGCACGATGGCCTCAGGTACGAGGAATCCCTAAGGTATCTCACAGCTCCTGACTTCTATATTGGGGTCTTGGCACTGGTAGCTGGGCAATCTGGTGCCGCTTTCTGGCAGTCATTGCTCCGGGCCAGGGCTGGTTGGAAGGGATTTTAGCGACCTTGAGTGACCTTGTGGACGGCAGTCACTGGATAATGATCTTGACTGCAGGATTATGCAGTGGTACTTCCCGCCATGAGGGGCTGCAAGAAGATTGCTGCCAATGACATGGAGGGAGACGGAGTCAAAGGGGGAGAGCGGGTGCTCAGCGTTGGAGATGAAACGCTTTCAAGTGCACAGCTTTCCAACTTTTTACGTGAGAGTAGTGAAAGAGCAAATGAATATCATTGTTAGCTTGCTTCACTGTGATTCAGATACTTTTATATCAGCAAAAGGAAAGTGTGCAGCATTAAACTTGTTTATGCAGTGTTTTTATAATAGCTAATTCATTTAAGCATACAGATACACAGACGGCAGTGGGATGACTGGCCAACCCACACAGATGTACACCTCCAATCTGGCATCCCATAACATTCATAAAATATGTCAACACAGCCTGGATTCCTTCCATAGTTTATGTTAAACTATTGGTGTTCATACCATACAAGCAAAATATTTCATGTTGTTAAATTTTGTGTCCCTAGTAAATAAATATAAAAACTAAACACATTTCCTCTAAATGCACAAGCCGTGCGCAGCAGCGTTGAAGCAATATGTACTGTTTGTACTTCTAGTAACACTGGAGAAATTAACATTTGTAGAGCTGTTTATCATGCAGGCAAGTGGTAATATGGAGGCTCCCGTGTTTTATTAGCGTTCTGCTTTTAGCTGTGATGTCCCTCGTACCGCTCCCTCTCTAGTTACTAGATTCCCAATACATGGGGCTACACATCGGACCAAACAGTGAGGAAAAGGATCTGGTGAGGGACGTGGCCATGTGCGGGGAGTCCCATGGCGTAGGCATGCCCCCCATATTGCCGCCCCGTAGCCTTGCACTGGCCCTTTCGCTCGCCCCCGAGCCCCCAGCTACGGGCAGAGGCACTTGGCATAAACCAGCTTTGTTTGGCATGGAGTGTCCTGGAGCGGTGGGAAGGCAGCAGCTCTGCTGAACGTGAGTAAGCGCAGATGCTCTAGCACAGGATAAAGGCCAAGAATGAGTCTGGTGTTCAGCGTGTAGGAATAAAACCTGAGTCCTATTTTTAGACCAGAATTCACCCAGAACCCTGAATGTAAAGTATATTCATAGGCGGAATCCTCATGACCCACCGAGCACCTGAGCAGTCTTTGCACAACACTGTTAGGGTGCTGGCTCCCTGAATGAGACAGCAGCGTTGTCCCACCTCCCCTCAGAGGAGTGATCCCACCCCCACTTTGCAGAAGACCACAATGGTCTCGGCAGCTGTGGACAGCCAAGATAGATACACCACTTCTCTTTGGGCAGGACAGCAGACATTACGCTTTCTAACAAGGAGAAACAAGAAGGGTTATTGCAGAGTATTCCATAGCTCTTTCTGGGGGCCTTTGGCTCCTTGGTGCTTGCCCAGGTTGGGTTTTTGACTTGTTCAGAGGAGATCGTTTCCAAACATGATGATCTGAACTTCCCTAAGCATGGCTGCTTAAAATGTTGCAGCTCCATGCACCTCTGACATTTATATATTGTTATTCAATGATGAAATATTATTTTTATATTTAGATTTTGAAATTATATCACCAATAAATTATGTCACTAATATCTAATCATGTAAAGTAAAATAAATTAGTGTAGTACTGTGAAACACTATAGTATGTTAATGTATAGTAAAATAGATCTGTTGCCATTATGTTTAATGAATAATATTCCCCATTAAAACACAACTCTGCGTTTCAGTAATTCCAGAGCTATGACACAGACCAATCAAGGAAATGCATGGTAAACAAGCTATAATTTTGCTCGGGCTGTGTGACATAAAATACTCAGTGAAATTAGAGAGTGCTGTATGTGGAGGCACCGTAGGATTAAGCAGATATTCAGGTGTACCCTCACCTTTCCTTGATTAAAAAACATGCCCATCAAGATAAAGGAATAGTGTGGAGGGAAGAAAGCAATACTTGATCATTAATACACAAATGCAAAAATACACTGCTGTTAGACATGCAGAAGTCAGTAAAACCACATGCTGTTTGGAGAGGATTGAATTATCTTCAAGCACTACCATCTAATTAAACATGTATATATTTCTAGGGCCTGAGCTCTGGAAAGCATTCCTATTCAAGAGAGCGCTTAAGCATATGCTTAACTGCAGAACGGGGGCTTGGAGGAGGCATTAGTATGTGTAGTCAAAAAGTACATTTAGCAGATGAGCAAAAGAACTTGTTTCACAATCACGACTGATGACAGTTTGCTATAGGTTAATCAATTGCCTGGTTTCATTACTTCATTTGAAGTTGGTTTTTTTTCTGTTAGATGGTGCAAAACATTGTTATAAGCAAGTAAATTGTTCTTTTTGATTAACAGATGGCTCGTGACTAGCCAAAAAAATTATTATTTTTTCAATTAAAGGAAAAGTGTTCCTTGTTGAAGCCTTCTATGTTGCAGTTCATCCAAGAGAAAATTTATTAAAATGAAATTATAAACTTACGAAAAACAGGATTTATAATGGAAACACTGATACAGCCATAACCATAACCATGTGAACCATGCTGCTATTATTTACTATGGTAACATTATAAAAAAACTACACTGTTTGGGCCATTATCCTTACAGTTTTCTTTTCAGTACAAATCATTATATTTATTATCTGTCTTCTTGTATAGAGGGTCACAGAAAAGGCCAATCAAAAGCAGAAGCAGCCTGCTTTTGAAAAGGAAATTGGACCTATTTCTAATTCTTCTTCTTTATCAAATACAAGGAGTGCAGACTTTTTTTGCGAAAAATTGTTTCATGTAAGATAAAAGTGCAGATTATTGGTGAGAAAATGACACACTTTTCCCTACATCTTGAAGATCCTTGGGAGATATTGCCAGTTTTCCTAAGAGATTTTTACCTTACTCACAAATGCATTTCCTTACAGACTTCAAGCAGCAGGTGCTGGGGCTCTGAGTTTTGGGAATACACTGCATAATTCGGCTATTGTGACTCGGATAGATGTCTTAGTAATGTCGTCTCTTAGAATGAATATTGTGCAGAGTATCAGACAAAATGGATGTTTTTGGAAATACTCATTTCTAATTTACAGGATGAAGAAAAACAGAACTGAATTTGTGCTTGTTTCTCTCTTTCATCACTTCTTTCTCTGTGTCTGGAAAAAATATGAATCCTGACACTGTTATTCCTGCCTCCTTGGAAATAGTCATAAACATACCTGTATTTCTATGTTTTATCAGACTTATTGACAGTACTCTAGTAGGTGGACCACAGTAGACAGACACAGAGCCCCAGTGCCTGGCTTACACAATCGCCTTCATGACTAATAAATATGTGCCAGTGTTTTAACTGTTTCAAGCAGTAAAAGAGATGTGGTAAAAGCTAACTCTCTCCTATGTGTTGGACAAGCTGTGGTACGTGTTCAGAAAACCTTCAATGTAAAACATGAAAAATAGCCTTGAAATCATATTTAGGAAGTGCTCCGTGAGTGTTGACTCGTCACTAACCTGAGATGAAATGTCAATGTATGTGGAACCTCCTTTTTTTCCCTGAAACACCCATTTAATTTAGGCATCAGAGTACAATAACACAATATGATTATTCTATATTAAAAATAGCTTTTTACTGTGTTCTGTTTATCTGTGGTAAGAGACCATGCATTAAAAGCATGGCTTGGAAATGTAGTGAGTCAATATTAATACCGATGGTTTAATACTATTATCTGCATGACAACTATGCTTAATTCAGTAAACATTCCTGACACTGTAAACATGGCCAGTATAGCTGTTAATACAAAGTAGGCAAATTGATTGACAAATATGTTTAGAGATACAGGTCTCTGAGAGACTATGGATCAGTTGTTTACTGATAACCGGCAGGATGCTCTGACTCGATTGTTAACAGTTAAGCTAAAGAAAAAAAGCCACATTATGACTGCTGCTTGATGAAACAATATTCCTGTTTGGTTGGTTTGCTGGGTTTTTTTTTTCAGACTGTGCTGCCAATTTAGGAGTATCAGCTCTGCACAAGAAAGCTGTGTTACAACTGGAAGACGATAATGCTGCTAACACACAGTGGCGTTTCTAAAGTTGTGACACCCGAAGCGCTTCACAGTATTTGATGACTGCTTTCGACAATTAAAAATCACTTTATTTATTAGGAAGGTAGACCTAGAACATAAGAGTTAACCCAAATGGATTTTATTTTAGACTACCTATTGTTATCTCAGAGTATGTCAATATTACGTGCTTCAAAAGAATGGATAGGAAATGTTTATCAGTAGACAATGAAGGCAAATAGATTGTTTATGACAGTATAGGGAATACATTTCTTGGCAAGATTTTGAAGTGCAGTCAGGAGGGTCATTTTTGTGGCTGCTTTTGTTGACATTCATCATAACTGAACATCTAGATTGTAAAATATGTAGTGTTTTTGCACCAAGTGATTCTCTAGGTACAGCATATTGTGTTTGTATTGGACTTTGACGGCACAGTCACAAAAGATAGGATGTTCGAATACTGCATATACCACTGCTGCTTCTATTTTAAATGTTTCTTGAATTGCTCATTGCAATTTGCAAATCACCACCAAGCTTTAATTTGTTTCTTTCCCTGTAAAATTTTTTGAGTATACTTGGATATATTTTTCAGCATTCATGATCTCCCCTGATTTCTGACACTAAAGCCTAGAATCATATTTTGAAAATGAATAAATAAAACTAAGATTTTTTTTTTCTAAATACCATATACCATAAACTAATATTTATATTTCAGTTTGAGTTTCTCCATGTATTCTTGGACAGTTTTTGTTAAACTATTGTCTTAATGCATTAATTTTACCACATCACAAATACAATGTCAGGCAAGGTAAAATCATGTAGTGGATATGATCAAGGAATATTGCTGTTGTGAAGATTACAGGAATATAGCTAGTTTCATAAAAATATTGCATTTCACATCACCCCGTTTTGCATGTTAATATCTTGTTAGCAGGATAGGGAATTCCAGTTTTTACAAGGTCTATAAAAATTGCTGCACAATAGGCAGTGAAAGGAAGCCTGCAGAAGCAAAAGCCTCATCACCATCCAGACCCTTTACACTGTTATTTCAACAATGCACCGGAATCTTTACAACTAGTCACCAAAAATAATAGTCTCAATGTGTTTAATCATTGCAGATAGTACAGCACATTTTATTTATTACTGAAGTTATTAATGGTATTGTATTTTTAAGACTTACGAATGACATTGCCTTTATTTACTACAACTTACATGGCTGTTCCGCTCTACCCTGAGCTTGCCCTAAGTAACCTGTTCATGATATCTATCTTTTTTCATTTTAAGTAGTCACTCCTAGTCCTGTTTCAGAGCAGGCTGGCTTTGTTCAACCGCTCAGTTGCTGAGCCCTGCATCGAGCAGTGGTAGCACAGACCCGCGCAGCCTCCCGCCACGCTTTGTCCTTCTGCAAGACGAACGTGCACAGACGTGTAACAACCGTGTGCAAGAGTCGCTCCAGCTAGAGCACATGTATTTTAGTGTTCCTTGCATAGATTTATCACTGGATGAAAGTGGATATAAAATAAGGGCTCTTCTGATTTGGCATCATCTCATACCTACTTCACACTCACCGGTGTGAGTTCAGAGCTGGTTCAGAGCAAAACAAATTCAGGCATTATCAGCACAGATACATTTTTTACAGAACAAAGTATTGTCAGCATGCCACACTCTCCATGTTTGATTAATGTGCGCATTCAGTACAAATCAGGACAGACCTTCCAAAGAGCTCAGTTCATGTAATTGAGGCCAAATTTCAGGAACTGCTGATTGGTGAGGTGATTTTGAAAATGTGGCACTTTACACAGAGATCGGTGCCTTGCTGCATTAATGTCATACAAGGCGTCGGAGATCTTTTTGTGCAGATCTGTTGGCTGAAGGTGCAGTCTTAAGATGCGCACAGGTGAGGGGGGCATCGTCACTGCTCCCGTATGTGCTTTAATAACAAAAAGGAATTATTTAAATATCACAGCAGCCTTGTGAAACAGATAGTCAGTAACACACTCGTCTGAAAGACTGGAGAACTTGAAGTAAGAACCCAGTTGTGATAGTAGAAGAGTAGATATCTTTGACTCTTGATTTACAGTCCAAAATGCAGAGGGGAAATACAAGATGACCCACGCAAATAGTTAAGTGACTTTAATGGAGTCCAAGAAAGTGCAACTCACAGGATAAGGAGCCAGAAGAAGGAAGCTGGAGGTTCTTGATAGTACAGGGAAACTATGCTAACGGAACAGATACGTAAGGGGAACCGTAAGTTACAAAACCGGAGGCTTATTTCATACGCACTTCTCGTTTTGGCCTTGTGGTCTAGCCACAACACCACATTCCTTTTCTCCATGTATTTGAAGTATTAGCCTTTTAACCAAATTTACATAAACGAAAAAAGTCGGAAATACAAAAAATACAAATAGAAAAGCAAATTTTTAGGTGAAAATTTTGGGAACTGGAATCCAATCAAAATATTTATGTATAAAATGCTAAACTAAGCGTTGATGATAAAAGTGTAATGAGTTCAAAGTAGACTTTGAACAGTAGACAAAGTCTATTTGGATTTCCTAACTATAATATTACCTTCAGATACAATGCAGAGGAAGAAATACATCTTTACATGAGTCTAAGTGTAAATAAACCCTCACTTCAATTTGGCTAAATCAGAGAAGAAAGCAGCTTTGTTCTACTGCATTTCAAAGGGCATTAAAGATGCTCACAGTTGTATGTATACGAAAACCCCACCCTCTTCGCTGTTCTCAACATTGAAATCCATTATATTCACTAAAAAGAACTTGGCACTAAAATATCTGAAGATTAAAAGTATTTGGAGATGTTTAAATCATCAACCTTTACTGATATGCACTTCAAGAGAAATCACCTAACATTTAGATCAGATACCTACCATCCAATCTGAAAGCAAGCTATTAAAATTGTTCCCGCTCTCCTTTGTAAGTTTGCCAGAGTCTCACATGGTATGGTGCATCATGTTGGCATACAGCGTGATGCTGCATAAACAACAGGGCTGTATTGTACATCATCAGAAATATGTGAAAATTCATTTGGATCTGCCACCAGCTATCAATTTTGACAAAGAATGTATCTGCTCTGGCTTAATTAGAGAGGATGAAAGCAGGGCACGCAGGTCAGCCTCCCCAGTGCTTGCACACCACTGGAAACTGTGCTCTGTGGCGGTCTGCTAAAGTAGTCAGGACGGGTCAAAACCAGAGGTTTTCCCTATAAAACATTCCACTTCCCACTTCAGCAGCATTAGCCATACCTGATACACCACCGGTAGTCACAGGCTGCAGATGCAGAGTGACTTAAAAAAGAAGTTCAGGTTATATTTTCCAAGTCAGCCAGAGCAATATGCTCCTCTTTCCCCTTAGCCAGTCCCCGAGATGGGATTTGCCTGACTTTGGTGGGGTACCTCCTCATTCGGAGCAATGCAAAAGAGAGCAAACTCAAACCTCTGGGAAAAGTTTTTCTTTGGCTGTAAAACTGGTGTCATTCCATTTTGCACCTAAGATATGGCCTTTTGTGTTTGATCTTTGTATATTTGTGTGGGGTAAATATATATATATGTCTATATGCATACACTGTTACACAGATCAGGGTTATAATACTTTTCATACAGAATTACCCTGTAACTCTCATTTAAAAAAAATAAAAATCTTCTTTCCACTCCTTGATTCACTCCTTTTATCTTATTTTAAGTCTGCTTTTTGAGGGTGTTACATTTATAATCAATTTCCAAAACTGCAAGGAAAACAGATTTTTTTTAAAAACCTTTAAATTTTCTTATGTCCTTAACTTCACACTGTTTCCAGTAGGGTTGCATTTTACAAGGGAATTACATTACTACCAGCCCACCCAGATAGTTTGTGACCTGTTCTTTTACTAGTCTAAAGGTGACTTTCATTTTCATGTTGACTTTACTCTGTGCCTATTTGGAGGTTCATTCAGTGAAATAAAATTGCCTTGCAATTATTTCTACTTAGAGAAATATGACAGCTAGAATTTTTATGTTAATTAATCTTTGTTTTTTTATTATTGTGTGGCTGCCTATCATAAATTTCCTTGCAATCCGGTTTTAATGCATTCTATAAATTATTGTGGTTTCTCCCAGGCCCATCATGCCTTGCAAATAGTTAACTTTGCACGGATTTCTGTTGTTTGCCCTAATACCATCATATATGTAATTCAGGGGGAACGGTTCGCATCTCTGAAAATATAAGTGATTAGGAAGGCTACTCATCAGGAATGAGCCCTTGGTCAGACTGTAGTCTTGTTATGAATGTGTGTGAAAAATTAAAATACATTAAAAAAAGATAAAAACTAATATCAAATACAGTGCATACTGGACTGAAGGGAACAAACAAGGCATTACGTTTCTTCTTGTTTTGCTGGCTCAGTGAAATTCGGAAGCCACTGTTTCCTCACCTGCATGCCCAGTTAAGGGCCATCTGTTTCCTGTTTAAATGTAGTATCTTACATGGTTTTTCCAAACCCCCTCTTGCATTAACCAACACAATCCCAATAAACAGAAGCACCAAATCTTGCTTATCTTTCTTACTCAAGGAAAGCATTTTGGTAGTTGCAACTTGAACACAGTCTAGCTATACTGCAGTGCTTTGGTTGCACTAACATTCACTTTTGTTTTCTGCATTTCTAAAATTTCCCATCTAGTTCTAGGCTGATTTTGCAAGCTTTCTGCAACAGCCTGAAGTCCTTTTTGTTACTGTGGATTAAACCAAGAATATGTTGATTTTGTCACCGATGCTTTTAATCTGGGTCTGGTGTCATGTGTTGTACTTCAACATCCTCATGAATGTTATTATAAATTTCACACTGAGTTAAAGATAATAAGGTCAAATGTATCCTTGACGTTATACTTTGCCTTTGATGAAGGTAACAAATAATGAACGTGGCCTGGTCTCCTTATTATCATGGTTTAGATTTACAGGAAATCATTGGTGGATGGATACTCCTGGTAGGGAGAATCAATGAGCCAAATTGGTTACTCGGATTGCGGTAAGATTTACACAGAGAAATAATACCTTTTATTATATCAAATAATTACAGTATTACGATGCCACCACAATGAATGCAGATGTTATAAATATCAGGTGTCATCTTTAGAAGATATTCTTTGATAAAGTACCATTATCATCGATATCAGAATACTATTTTAATTTAATTTCAAATAAGAAATGTAGATTAATGAGTATAAGTAAAAAGTAAGGAAAAAAGTACCTTATAAAAATGTATGAGTGAAGTATTTAATTTCATACATACACGCACGCACACACAGAGAAAGGCTCTGCAAGAACTTCATTAGGGTTTTCAGAATCAGCCACTCAAATGCTAGAAAAGATAGCTCGGGCAACATTGATTTGGCTCATTTTTTGCATTCATTCTGGTACAGCCCTTTACTGGATGGCTAATGCCTAGCTGTACACAAGGCCCTACCTCATACATCGTACCTGATGGACAACCCCCACTTAACAAGCTGTTGGTCTGTATTTTGTTGTCTGCTCAGTGCTCAGTGTGTGCTGTGAGACTATATTTATTTATAGCATGCTTTTCATACCTTCCCTGAAGGCAGTGTCAGTTATTTCTGGGCTCGTCTCTGGTGCTCATTGCTAGCAGGATAGCTGTAACGGTGCTGGGGAGAGCCATGCAACTCCTGCAGTGGCGTAACATGGAGATATAACACGAGCAAGTGCATGCCGTGCAGTGCCTCCTATGAATTCTGCCCCACTTGACTGCTTTGCATATTTATTTTTCTCAAAAAGTGGGGATTGTTCTCAGTAAGTCTCATCAAGTGGGTACTTACAGTGCTGCTGTTATTTCCAGGCTGAAGCTGAAACAAATTTTGATGAAAATAGAAAGCTTGCTCTAATTTTGGATTCTCAGCTAGAATTAGTTGAGAATTAGAATCTAGGATGTAATGTTTTGAGTCCTTGGGAGGACTCTGCAGCATCCCTGTATGCATGCAAATCCCCTTTCATTTGTGTCAGACATAAATGTTCGCCACTTCCACAAATCAAACATCTCCATTTGAAATCAGGACCAGGGAAATAAATGAAATATAGTTATTGACATCTTGTGGAAAGTCTGGCTTAAGCGATTGCCCAGCGTCACTCAGTAATCCTGCCACTTTATGCAATACATTTTGCTGGAGTCCATCCCTTTACTCCATAGTCCTAGTGTCATTTCATGTCCACTCTGCACACAGATTATCTGACCTTTCTTACCATCTCCAGTCTGGTGAGTCACTTGGTGACACTGTTTCATCCTGAGGTCTGTGCTCAAGTCCCTGTGACTCCCCATTTCAGCAGATCATGTCAAAAGTTGGATGCAGCTACTTGTGACCTCGCTGACGCACTCCCTGGAGCCTACATCCCACAGAGCAGCAGTGCATGCAGGCCACAGCAAGAACCAGGACAAATTCGATAGGAGCAGAACTGGTTTTCACAGTCCTAGTGCAAACTTGGGACCAGCAAAGTTGGCCACTGGCTGCACATTCATAGGAAGAGGACTTATTCCCACATCAGCTCTGCCCTCCTATGCCGTTGACTGCGGGACTCCAGTAGAAGAGCAGCCCATAGGGGAAAATAGGGAGATTAAAGCTTGCTTCCTCACCACCACCACCTCCACCTCCACTGGCATATATTACCACTTAATTGGGCTGACTTTCAACAGCAAATCAAGCTGGGACGACAGGCAGCCCCATGCAGGCTGGCTTTATCTCACCTGTAGGCTAGATACAAAGACCACTTGGTTCAAGCCATAGTCCATGCCTCAGTGCAAAGAAAAGGCGAAATTCTTCACAGCAGTGATACCAGTATTTTTCACTATGAGCAAAACTGCATAGTATCCCTCATCTTGCTCTCGAATGGGGCTCAATTACCTTGGCAGAAATTTTCTCAAAAAATCCAGCCTAGGGCAGACACAAGGCATAGGACATTATTTTATCCCAAACAGGTGAAATTTGGCTAAGCTCTAAGTAACTGAAATCAGCAGAGTGTCTGGCAACCTTAAATGAGAGGCCATGTTTCCAGTCCCACTTGTAATGTGCTGAAAAGCCAGCGTGAATGCAAAACGAAAGCTATTAAAGTGAGCTGAACAACCAGAACATTTAGCAGCTCTGTCAGAAGAAGAGATGTGCACAGCTGAGGACAAGGAAGTTATTTCAGCTTGTGAGTCAAATAAGTAAGGATAATAAACAGAGACTGGCATAAAGGGTTAAAGCTTATACAGCTGTTTCATCCTGAGTGTATTGAACTGAGCTAATATTGTTAGATGACTTAAGAGACTTACATTTCTATATAATAGAGTGATTTTGTAAGTTTATAGAAGCAACAAAGAATGTAAAGCAGGTTATATAAAGGCAAAAAAAAAATCAAAATGAGCATTTCTGAAAGGAACAATGTTGCTGACAGAGACAATTTTATGGGAGAAACACAGGGCTCAATTTACAAGGGAGACTTAAGGATCTCAATGCCTCTTTAGGCACCTAAGTCCAGCATTTAGGTATCGCTGGTATCTAATGACATTGTATCACCTTGTCTACTCCTGTAGGTGCCTCAGCTTCCCTGACACCTTGAGAAAGCAAGACACTCCTAAATCCAGAGAGGCTGAAGCACCTAGGCTCACTAGTCGTGCCTTAAATAGTCTTATTTAGAGGTTAGTCTTCCTCTGCTCATGCCACCGGTGGGGCTAGATCTAGCAGGCTCAGGTAACACAGAATAAAAGGAGGAGAGAGTGACTGAATCCACATTTTTACGTAAGAAGTCAGTGTTGGTTTGTTTGTTGTTTTCTTTTAATTTGGACTGTGAAAGATCCAGCTTTAAAACTCTCCTTTCTGTTGGGCCCTTAAATCACATCTTTTGGTTCCCCAGAGAATGCCCGTGGCTGCGAGGTGACCTGCAGTGGGACCTCCTCTGCCTATCATGTTAATCTATATGACATAATGCAATATTTATTTGGGCCAGTGAATGGATAAAGGCAAGAAAATGACTCTGTAATGATATTTTTAAAGACATTTGAATGAGATTAATATAAATAAAACCCTCTCCTTAACAAGTCAGCATTCAGCTTCCATGAATGCGATTCTTCATACCCACCCCTTCCTATTCACTCTATAGGGGACCCCTGAGAACTGACCAAATCAGGACTGGGAACTCCATTAGATGGCAGGGCGCTTTAACATGACAAAGTTCAACACAGCAGCAAATAAATCTCTCTGTTCACTTCCCCCTTGAGATGACTTCCTTCCGTGTTTCCTGTAGCTGGGTATGTGCTATGCAGGAGAGGGGGCAGGGTGACTGGCTACCTGGTGTAAATCCTTCTCTCCACCTGCTGATATTTTTAATTAGAATTAACAATTTAATAGTATATCTGAATTGGCATAGTCCTGACTTCACTCTACCTTACAGTCTTCTGAAGATGAACTGGTAAAGCTGCAACACATCATATCATCTAACACAGTAAAGGTGCAACCTTCTTACTATAAGGAGCCTTTCTCTGTGAGCCTCATGTTAAGACCAAACATGACACCACAGATACTGGAAATTAAAATGGAAAACTTTATTTGAATACTTTCCAACAACCTCTGCTCTTGCCAAAAGGGACATTTTCTGGAAGAAACAGCTCAAACAATGTTTGCCCCTGAACGGTTTCCTATGCTGGGTTTTGGACCTGGAGAAGCCTCCCTCCTCATGCAGGCAGAAGATCCTAGATCTCCTCTTTAAATTCCTCCTAAAGAATCAGGGAACATGCACCAATGTATCCTCACTCGTCTTGCTGCTTCACCTTATAGTCCTTCCATTTAACTCACATTAACAAATTCCTAATAAATCAAAAGGATGTAGGAAAAGAGGTAAGCTCCGATGCAAGGACTCTCTGCTTTTATGTGTCTAGTGTTTCTCGTCCAACTGCAGCTTATACAATAGCATGTATAATGCAGTAGTCCCTGGGTTTTCACTTTTATAATTTCACAGTGGCCAAAGCACTGAAAAATACATCCATCAGCCTAAAGTTAGTTGCTTTGTTCTTGCCACTAGTATTTTTCTTTCATCCTTTCTTTCTCTTTTGACCTCCCTTTTCTCATTTCCAGTTCTTTGTCCCTCTTTCCAGTGTTATAATGCCTTTCCCTTCTTACTAAACTTCAGTTCTACTTCCAGTCACAGCGGAACTTATTTAGTTTTTCCTTCTTCTTCTGTCATATTCTGTTTTTCTCTTTATAGCATTACCTCTTTTCCTTTTGTTGATCCATTATTTTCTCTGGTCATCCAAATTCTTTACTTCTTTCTCTCTGTAGAGATTCCATTATCTTTCTCTTTTGGTCTGCCTTCCACCCTTCCTTCAGTTTTTCCTTCTTTCTCTTAAGATACATTTTCTTTGTCTTATTACTATGCCAGAATATTTCCTTTCTGACTTTAATGGAGAAAATTTTAGTCATTGCCTAGCTTTTCACAGGCTCAATTCTCCCTTTTTGACTTCTAAGTACTTAGAAGCCACAAATATCCATCCAGGAACTGGAGTAACTTAGGTTGACCAGATACTGTTGATCAGACATATATCAGATTAAAGAATAAATGAAGAGGACAGCTGGACTGGTCAGGAGCATACAGGTTGTCAACACAAGACTCCCTGAAAATAAAATAAGTTCCCCGGTTTTGAGGGTCTCAGGAAATCTTCAGTGTTGCCTACAGATTAAAGGGGCAACCTGTGGAGCTGTGAAAAGAGGGATGGGGAAAGGTAGGGAAGATGAACTAGGGAAATATTCATTTTATACTATGTTGCTTTATGTCTTTCAGGTCATTAATATTTTGAGTCTGTTGAAGCAGCTTGAGAGCGCCATTTATATTTATTGTTAGAAACTTAGAGAAGTTGTGTTATGTGGAGCACTGTTGGCTCTGCTAGGGTTATTTCTAACATGGGAGCAAAGTTAATTCCTCCCAGAACAAAGTTATTATCATAATCTCCTAGCATATGTCTATCATATCTATGCTTTTTCTTTGGAGTCCTTCCAGCAGGTAATTTTGGGAGACCATTTAAGACAGCCCTTTTTCTCTACTACATTAGTGGGGGCTTGGGGATTTTGATTACTATTACCCCCTTTTAAACTGTTATTTTAAAAACTGAGGTTTGAGTTTTTCATTCTTCCGATTCAGCTTTCAGAGTGCAAAACGAAGGTCTGGCACTCCAGGGTGTATGTTAGCTACAGGATAATTTTTGTGGCAGAGAAGTATACAAGGCAAAGAAATGGCTTTTGTGGGTGATTAAATGCTGAAGTGAAGCTGAGGTGTTTGATAACCACAGAAGCTATTTATTGTGTGTATACTCCAGTGCCATGAACATTATTCCTATTATACAACAAGACAAAGGAAGATTCAACAAACCATAACGAGAGAAGGATGAAGGGGTTTTTGGTTGTTGCTTTTTTGCTTGATGGAAGTTTGAAAGTTCTGTTTCATTTTCTGCCTTTCCCAACATTTCCTTTGGGGAGGGGGGGAGATTAAGGCCAAAAGACAGAGATTGGCCTGCAAAGGATAGTAGTAGTGACTAAATTCTGAATAAATACTGGGAGTTATCATGTCTTATCATCAAACAGCAGTGCTCACTGTTTTGCTGGGACATAGAGAAAGACCATGCTAACAGTATTCATAAAAAGCATTTCTTTAGGTTGTGACAAATAAGCTTAGGAAAAGAATCAAGTATTATCAGGTTTAAAAAAAACCCCAAAACCAAAATACCAAAAAAAACCCAACAATGAGATATATTAGGAATATAATGGTAATAGACATCTTCTACATGTTCCATTAATCCTCACAGGAGCAGTGTGAGTTCAGGACATATTGTGAGACCAAACTCACAAATACTACTTAAATGTCAGCAGTGTTTCTGTTCTGCTAGTTCCCTGCTTATTTGCTGCTGTTCCTGTGGAGTATTTCGGGTTTTTGGGATGGCTCTCAGTGCTAGTCAGTGAGCTCCATCAAGACCTATGCCTGTTATCAAAGGGAACTGAAAAATGCAACAAGATTTGAAGAAAAAAGGTGCAGCATATGGGTAAAACATACCTGTTTCTCCCTGTCATTACTTAGTAGGTGTCATTTCCTACTTAAATCATTTGAGTCGTTAAAAAGAGCAGAAACAAAATGGTGTGGCCAAAATGACCAATAACCCAGTGGAAACCCTGAGCAGAGAAAAATGGTCACAACCAACCCCACCACTGGTCTTTGTTTGTAAATGTTGCTCATTAAACAATTATGAGCAGAGAATATATTTGTGAAGTACGAACTCTGTTTGCAAATGACTTGCCCGTAGATAAACAAAGCCTGCTTTGTCAAATCATGAGAAATAATTTAACCATCTGTAGTCACAACATCCCTGTGAGTAGCAGCTATTGTTACACCACTTCAGAGGTGGGGAACTCACTCACAGGCAGAGAAAAATTTCTTGCATCAATGGCAAAATGTGAATTAACTTAAAGCAAAAAAACCAACTGTTAATCATGCTGTGATTTTGTTGTTGTGTTTGCACATGTCCTGACAGGAAATAATACAAATACCCTGGGAATTTTCATTACTTTAATGAATTAACATTGAATGAATTTCAACGTTAACAACACTTGCTGTCTGCCTATAGACATTCCTTCAGATCAGGCTGTTTCTAAAAGTTTTTTCTAAGTCATTAAAATATTATCTGAGCATATTGCGGAGTACTTACTGCTTTGAAAGGTGCTGGACTGTCATCGCAAGCTCACCTGGCCGTGAGTGAGATTACGGGGGCTTGCACCTGCCAGCCAGCGCACGGTCCGGCTGCTGCCTCCAAGGTCCCTCCCCACCTCCGCTGTACAGCGGGACGATGGCTGAGGCAGGCTCCAGTGCCCTCCGTCCCCTCCTGCTCACGTGCAAAAAATATTTCCTCGCTATCAATATGTGAGTTGTCGCCAGCCGATTTTCCTCTGTTTTGCACATCATCATATGTGGCTTAACAGATCAGTGCCCTCTCCTGCGATACTCCAGCACCCTACCGAGCACATCTTCTCATTTGGATGATTGATTACTCTAAGTACCCTTGAAATGCATACTACTTTTGTTCAAAAAGAAGGTATTTTCTCATTATTATTTGTGTCCATGGTTTATATTATTTACAGCATCTAAATATTTTATATGTTCATTTTAAAATGATAGCTGCTGTTGAGTATATGTATAAGAAAAATAAAAATGAAGTAATGGAAGTTTATTTCAATGCTTAATACACAACCACACAAAACAATCGTATGGACTCGGTGGTTCTTACCGTTGTTTTTCAGGTACAAATTTCCATATGAATTATAGGATAATATTTCTGCTCTTGAGAGGAATGAGAATACTGCTTTCTTTGTGGTATTCAGTGCTAATGTGCATATTTAAATGACAAATAAAGTTCTTCTTATTCTAAATTATCTCAAATGACTATAGTATACGAAAAAGGCACTGTTACATTCAGATGTATCATTTAGAAGAGGGTTTCCATTCTCCTATGATGTGACCTAATTTCAAAAAAATTGAGACTGGGAGTTGTGCTCTCCTTGTTTTACACAGCAGATGTTAATGCCATTATCTACTTAATTTGAAAGCTGCACTGATTTCCACTCTGTTTCTTCCTTTGAGTGTCATTGCTGTGTAAAAAATACTATCAAGTGTAGCAAAGGTCATTTGAAGTTACACCCAAAATGCTGGCCTGACCTTATAAATAATAAACTTTTTTTTTTTTTTTTTTAGTTCATATGAATGTGGATGGCTGTAACATGACTGTTGGATAAGGCTGTGTAGAATAATAGAATAACAGAACTGGAATTGTTGTCATTAAAAAACATTATGAAAATACTACTGATGGCCATATGCTCTCCTGGCGTAAGCACTTTCTTAAAGTCAACCTGAGCTGGGGCAAAGTAGCACTGGCCCATATTTTTGCACACTTTTTCTACTCTAGTAGTTTCAAGATCAAGCATGCTCAGTTTACAAGTTTACTTTGAAGTAAATTATAGTTGCCAAAAGTTTCAGAGATTTAACTGTATTTGTCTTGGCTACATTATCGCCAGTCAAAGATTTTGGACCAGAACATGGTTAGCAGTATCATTGGTGGAACACGGGGTAGGATGCAATGCAGCTTGTCTCAACTGCATCGCCCACAGTTATAAGGAACGTTAAAATAATTTTATCACTAGTCATTTGTTTTGATAGAGTTATGAGAAGATGAAAGCTCTAAGAAGTGCCTTCTACTGTCGCTGTTTTGATCACTGTGCATTTTAAAAGTATCCATAGTCTGTGATCCATCAGTATCTGCTTTTCTAAACTTAAAAAAAATCTGCGTTGGTGTTACTTTAATTCTTAGCATTTTGAATCTCATAAAACTCCTAAAATTCTACTTTCTAAGTCCTTCTGGAAATGCAATATACTGCAAAATGTACTAATGCTTCTTTTTTATATTTGTTTTCAACAAAAATTCAGCTGCCCATCATATAAATCATGAAGACGTGCTGCTTTGGTCTGTGGTCTTGCCAAATGTCAGGGCCATCTACTACTGAGCTTGATCAGTATTAAGATAAGAGACTTGTAAGAAAAATATGGGTTGTTAACTGAACTGGTATTGATAATTCAGTAGGTGGCATTCTTTCCTCTAACTGCTACAGATTCACTGGATCAGAATGCTAATAGAGTTCTGAGCTTTTAGTTAAAAAAATTATTAAGTACATGATTTAAAATAAATTCCCTACACTTGTGTTGGTAGAAACTCCTCTAAGCTGCTACATAAAAGTACCATAACTGTATGAACAAGAAAAAAAAATGTGACAGACCGTTAAGCATGTAACAATAGAGGCTGCAAATTATAATTTGGACAACAGATAAAAACTCCTTCAGCAACATGATCTTGAAGACATTGGTTACCAGATGAAGTCATGGGCCATGTCAGCTGGGTGCTGAAGAATTTATACTCCACTCGATAATATTTTGCGAGACAATTATGGTAGGCTATGCGATGTAGCCAAGAGTTTACAAATATTGGAAAAGAAGGAAAGCATGTCTGCTAAAGATCATCTGAAACTATTTTTGCCATGGAAACAGAATTTACAGTGATGTAAGAGCTGAAAGTAAAAAAATTTGTTGTTAATTGCAACAATTTCTAATACATGAAAATTGCATTTATTTCCGTGTAGAATGATGTGGTGGGATTTTGTAGAATTGTTTACACTGTAACGTGAAAGTTACATAAATGCCAGCTAAATTTAAATAGAGGTGCAAGCTGACATCAGGCTAGGAGGAGATCATCTGGTGTTATAATGTACTTGGGTTACGTAGTAAATAAGGGCAAAGAAGTCAGTCTGCCGTCTCTGAGCTGAAGCCTGTGTAACTCCACAGCAAAACACATCCCTTGATTTCACATTTCCCTTTATTACCATATTACTCAATAACACTACAATTTTTTGCTCACTGCCTTGTTATGCCAAATTATTCTGTGTAATAAAGATCAAACTTTACTTCTTTAATAGAGATCAAGATTACTTTAGATATGCGAACATTTTTTCCTGTTGTTGTTCTTAGTTTTGGAATACATATAAGTAAACAAACATGGGGAATGCTTTCCAAGACAGCTATCATAAGAAAAATCCAACTTAAACAATGACATTAATAGGTACCTAAGTCACACAGAGTTGAGATTGCTCTTAAAATAATCCCAGACATTTGAAGATTATAATGGATACTTGAGAAAACCTTAAATAATAGTCTTTAAAAATGAGCTTAAGAGAAATGTTTCTAGGAACAGCAAACCATAGACTGACTTTACTGAATGGAAAAAGCACAGCCCGTCTCTCAGCTGTGCGGTCACGGTCCTGAATCCAGACATTTTGGCAACCATACAGTACGCAAACAAACATAAACTTTGTAAACACATGATTAGGCAGCACTCTTCTGCTGGATCCCATGTTAGGATGGTCACAAGATCCTCAAACAAAGAATTAATGCATTTGTATATACAATCCCCTTAGTGACAGATCATGAAATTGTCACAGATAAACCCTCCAAAAAAGATTTATGTGGTGATGAGCGATTATCCATAGTATTAGAAATATGTACCAAACCCATTCTTAGCAAACATTCCAATATAGCATTTTCAAATTGCACCATACTTAGTCTCCATAATAAATGTCTACTGCTTCGGACAACAGACTTCCCTCTGTCTTACAGATGAAAATGAAGAAAAGGTAGGAAAAATCCTAGTGGTACTGTCTCTGTCATTAGCACACTACCTTTGTCAAGTTAAAGACCAGAAATTTAAAGTATACAGGAAAGATAATTTAATAAGGAAAAGATAATTTAAGAGATTAAGTCTAGAGTTTTCAAGAAAGCCTAGAAAATAATATATTCATTTTAAATTAAATATTTCATTGTTTCTTAAATTTATTTTGCTTTAAACTAGGATTTCATTTCAAATTTGAATCAGATTTAGTATTGATACAAAATGCATATTATTGAAACAATATCAGAACAAAATACTTTAAGTGTAGGTTAAAGAAAACATTCATTACACTTGAAATTAACTTAAAAAATGGTTGAAGTAAGAAGAAAATACTTCAGGATTACTCCAAGAGAATTTTTAATTATATTTAATTATGACAAAACCTGAAAAAAAAAAATCACTTGTACTGTTCTGTAGAAAAGGGAAAAAATAAAGATGAAGACTGTTTTGTTAGCAGAAGAGTTAATTTTATTCTGAGGGAGAAGTTAGATAACACTTCACTAAATTCCTGTATTGTTTAAAACAAACCAGTTAAACGGACTGTTTATGCTACATATAAAATTTTACAGGAGGTGGTTTTTTTCCTCTCATGACAGTGCAAAACAACAGATGTTCAGGCGAGCCATACTCGAGGATTCATCCGAGACAAATAATGAAATCTCTAGTCCTTTGTGATGAGATATCACCTGTTAGTGATGCAATTATTTAAAAAGAATTATAGGAAGAAAAGAAACATCATGTCACTTGATAGCATGTACCGGTGTGTGGAATTATGGAACAGCAGAGCTCTCTTAGTCCAGTCTTAATATGTCACTTGCTTAGTTTGGAAGCTTAGTGTGCCAAGCATTTACCGCAATTACATGAAGAATTGTTACATCCTTGGCAAGTACCATGTAGAGCTCAGTAAACAGATGTTACTTACTTTGAAGACAAAATACATTTGGTGTCACTTAATTCGTATTCAGACATCTTGAAATAGAATGAGAGTGGCACAGGCCCGAAAGGAGTATCCTGGGTCACTTACTCCACTATGATCACCGATGATCTGATTGTATAATTCCTTTCATTTCAGCATTTACCAGATTCATTGCACTGAGCGGACATAGCATAACGGATCATCATGTTTATCATACATTGTCAGGGTCAATCACCTTTACGTAAATGTCTGTAATATACTCACGGGGGGAAAAACAAATGGCTGTGGTTGAAGTTGCAGGCAGAAACAAATTTATATAAAGTTCACTGTTCCCAGAGGCAGGAATGGTAGCACATGCTCAAGAGAAAAGCAGGAAAATGATAATTTCACGTACACCTATTTGCATTGTTATACTGAAAACCAATTCTGTTGCTTTTCTTTAGCCAAGTCCTTAAGACAGTTGCTGAAATATTATAGGCTAGATCTGTTTGGAGGGTGAAGTCAATGACAGAGGCAGATTTGGTTTTAATGCTGTTCTACACATTTTTTGAAAAGAAACTTTAAATCCTTGAGCACAGGAAACGCAATTTCTGAGGTCTTTCCAGCCAATGCTCTGCTCAAAAAGTCTTTTCTCTTGGCTTTCCCTCATGGTCATGCTTCAGGTGACTTCCGTATTTCTATAGGTGTCCTTCCCTCCTCTCTACCTGCGTGCTCCTGCAGCAGCAGCAGTGGGGCCTCGGCAGCCCCCCCGGCTCGCAGCCCTCCGGGCTGGCACGCATCCCCCCGGTACATCTCTCACTTCCTTCTGGCGTTGCCTGTGACCCACGGATTTGACAGTTGTCTATTTGTTGTTCTTAAGAAGGACTCAGGAGACCAACTGACCCAGCTTAATTAGTTTATTGATTAGTACTATAAAGTCCATAACCAATTAGTGAGAGTAAAGTTATTAATGTCCAATTCTGCAATAGCCTACTGCGGGGATGCAGCCATGCAGCAGAACAAAGTGAACACAACGTACAGCTCGTCAAACCCCCGTGTGTGTCCCACTTGCCCTCCATACCGCACGAGAAAAACCTCCATTGTGTGCGCTTCTCTCCCCATTTTCCCTAACACAGGGAGGAGGGGAGAGCTTTCTGATTTTATTCTGCCTTGCTACTGTTACAAAAGTAATAACTGACCTAGCTGCTGGTAGAAGGACTACAGCACTTTAACTGTTAAAAAAATGACTGCTGTGGAATGGAGTGTAGTGTGAATGCAAAACATTTTGAGAATATAAAACAGAGTAACAAGACTTTGGATAACAGGGCAATAGATCCTGTTCAATATCTTTCTCAATGAGATTTAGTTATATCCATCATAAAAATAGGTTTGCTATACTGTGAAATTCATAGTTATGTGCTAACGCTTTAGTGGGAAATTAAGCATGGTATTTTAGAATTAGTAGCTGAAGTTAAAGGAGGAATTAGAGAATACAGCCAGGATGCAGCAATCAGCGTTTGCTCTGATAGCAAGCAAGTTGTTCTTTCCCCATATACAGGGAAACAAGCTCTATGGCGTAAATGTTATATTGTTAATGTATGTTTTGAGCGGTTGTGTTTGGGCTATTAGGCACATCTTCATAAGGGAAATTTTTATTCCTTTAATATGACTGCAATAGCTGGAAGTATCAACGTGTTGTATAATTAAAGGGCTGTGTTAGACAGGAGAAACCAACATGGCTGCTTCTAGCAAAACCCACAGGAGCAAGAGAAACTCACCCGCATTGAAATATTTGGGACCAACCGTGACTGATTCTGGTCAGGACCTGTAAGGTACATCTTTAAATACAGTTCTCAGTTTTCAGTGGCAGAGAGATTTCCTGTTCTGTTTCCAGGAGCCAGCTTATTCCCTCTCCTTGCTGCAGTTCCGCTGCCAAGACTTTTTTGAGCATTAGCTTTTATAAGGGTTACATTGTGATGTGCACTTTAAGGAAACATAGTAGTTTCATTCTATTCCAACTTTGCAATTTTATGAGGATTTGATTATGAATGTTTTGATAGTAGTATCATATTTTACAACATACCTCGTTGTTCTTAAGAGGTAAGCAAATTTACTGCGGCGTTATATTAGCAAGGACTTTGTCCTTGCCAAAGAAGAGGAAGATGGGGTGTCACATTTGAAAGAGCTTCAGCAACTTTCTTTGAGTATCTGAAAACAGATACGTTGGAATTAGTTTCTTGCAAATAAGTTAATTATCCAGTTTCATCATATAAATTTGATTCAAAGAGGAGAGGCAGCGTGATGGTTTGTTACTGCAGTATTTCTTGCATGAGTTCGTTGATGCCTTGCTCTCATGTCGTGAACTGAAGTCTCAGCCCGAGACTTTAATTCGTGATGCTGCTGCAGTGCAGTTCCTTTCTGAACGTATGTTGTAATACTGTGCTAATGGTTCGTTCTTTCTCATGACAGAGTGGCTGTGCTCTGGAGGAGGATATGAAAACATGAACATAAGTGGCCTATATTATTTCTAGCTTAGATTATTCAGTGACATACAGGGAGCATGAAAAAGCTTGTACATTTTGCCATCTTTTTCCACAAAATAGGTTTGCTTCTTGTGCAAAACTCCTGAGGAATCATTAAGCAGAGAAGGATGAAACACTAAACTTTGATAAAGGAATAAATAGCAAAAACACTTGTGGAAATCAGATTTTTGACCCTTTGAAACAGAAGAAAACAATTTGTCAGTGGAACTGACGCTCCTCTTCAGTCTGTGCAATTGCTTGCTGGAATGGAAATTTATTATAAAAGTGGTAGAACTGCTTTTTTTCCTTCTTTTCTGAGGTCTTCCTAGAAATTTGCAGGTGATGAGAGAAACCTGCATTCTAATAAAAGAATAGGCCAGCTTACTGATTGGAGAAAATTACATGAAGTTTTTTAATCAAAGTCTCTGTGGTCTGCTGTCTGATTTTCTAGGCCAGATGTCAAATGTTTTTCACTGATGTCGATGCTGAAGTAATCACTAAGCCAATTCCAAGAATGAGTAAGTGAGACTGTAATAACATTTCATTTCAGTATTACATAAGCTTTTTTTCCCAGCTATGAACAAAGTAACAGGACCCCTCTGATTCAATATAATTACACAAACTATTACTTTGAAATTTGTGAGACAGTTTTATGTGTGGTCAATTGCTCTATACATATATATGGGAGGTTTCAGTACAAAATGCAAAAACACATTTACAAAGTTTTATATTTTTAAACATTTACATTTAATTTAAAACATAATTACATTTTTAGTATTTAATCTATTTTATGAAGTTTATCTTTGCTACTACAGTATTAACCAGTAATTTGAAAAGGCAAGAATTTGCTAGAAAAAAGACTTTGGTTTGCAGTTTAAAAATGGGGAAAGAAAGCACTAGCTGGCTTCAATGGATGATGTACCTCAGCGAGTGAATCTCAGCTAATTATTGTGGGACTGTGGCATCGGATAAAAGATTTTACAATTTTTATGTAGAATATAATCAAAATTGCTCATAGTCACATAGAGAATTAGTCTAGTAGAACTAACTCTGAAGAAACATGTTTTCTATAGCCGTCTCAAGAGGAAAGTGGTGATACCAATGGACCAAATAGGTATTTGTTTCACAGGTAAATACAGAACCAAGCAAATCTAATACGAAACTATACGCAGCGCCCAGAGTAATCTTACTCTATAGGTAAATTACACATGAATATAATACAAATGTGCTCAAATGGCAGACTCAGACCCTTAGTAGACAAAAACTGGTAGAATGTTAACATTGCCTTTTTCACCACAATTCAGGTCTTTAGTGAAAAGACATTTTGGTTAAATAGCTTCTGCTTTATCCCCTGCATATTTGGTGATCAGCTATCCAATCTGTTGTTCCTTCATCAGCGAAGCCCTGGCCTGTTTTTCAGACACAATTGCATATTCCTTCATGAGCTCTGCTATGGTGCTCGGTACTACGGTTTCATAACCAGTGACGACACCGTGATGTTTTCACACTGCTCTTCTGAGAAGTATTATTTATGCTCCTTTTGTAGACAGGGAACGGACACAGGGGAAGATTGATACAAATATGTGTTACTGTTTTCTGGTACCCATCCAGGATTGTTTTTCAGCATCCTTCACCTCAGAGCACACTTTGTTCAAAGCCCAGCTTGCTCTGATGTTACGTGCAGTTGTGATGTTATTTGCAGCATCTGTAATTTCTACACATACTATCAGTGTACAAAGTATGTGTACACAGACAGGATGTGTAGAAACCAAGGCCTCGGGGGGACGCACGGAGCCTGGGCGCACAGGGCAGACCGGGCTCCTGAGCCTGCAGCCCAGGCATCGCATCAGGTAACGTTCAGCACGAGCAGTACCTGCAGTACACAAGTCCTACCTCCGAAAACAAGGCAGAATATAAACAAGTTGGAGAAATGCTTCTGTAGCACAAACCCTCTCAAAATGTAAGAGCTTTCGGCTTGGTCCTAGTGATCCCCAGGGACGGTTCTCTACCCTGCTGCAATCCTGACTTAGCCTACTAAGTACTTCAGAGGACAGTGAATGCAGGACTGAATATACGGTATATATAAACAGATTAGTTAGAAAAGTTAACATTTAATTTATAGACCAAGCTCAGACATGATCTTCTGTTATAGACCTATGTTATAATATACAAATTGTCCCATAAACCGGGCAGCTTTGTGATTAAGACAGAGGCTGAGGAGCTCCAGGGTTCAGTGATATCTTTCTGCTTGATTAGGCAAAATCATTTTCATGTGCTTAGCTACCTATACAGCAAGGGCCAAAAAATCTGCGGTATAGTCCGCTGCCACTTTGATAGTGTAATACTGAATTAAATGCAAAACTCGGAGAGACATATGACTAGATACTATTACACAAAACAACAGTTCCCCAAGACTGCTTCATGCACACAATTTGCATGTGCAGAGCAGTCTGTGCACACTCAGGTGCATCGTATCTGCTTGCTTACAGCTTGGGCCCTAAATGAAAAATATAATAATTAAGACTGCTCTTTCAGACTGGAACAAATGGGAAAATGAGCATCACATCTAAAACTGTTGAGATACTAAGGATACCTTCCAGGATCTGGGTCTGATTCCACTTATGTGTACTTCGTGATAAAAAATCTGGTCCCTTTAAGGTTAATAAAAAATGGCACATTCAATTGTCTAGCACTGTCAAGGACAAGCACTCTAAGCCAAAACCTCTTGAAAATCATATCTAGTATATCTCCTTCAATTATGTTAAAAAAAAATCCTCCCAATATCAATTTTCCGATAATTTTATTGCCTCTTTACCTGTTTGTTGAGAATAGATTAATTTCTTTTAATCTGTATTTGAAATTGCTCACTCAATTTTTTTGTAAATTTTTGTTTCTTCATCATTTCTTATTTCAGTTGTTTTCTTAGCTACGATAGGTCACTGGAGACTCATATAATTGTTTCTTACTCTCTGGTTGGATGTGTGAAATTGTAGATACAGAGCTTCTGATGTGAAAGCTCCTGGAAAATAAATACCTGCAATTGTTGAGCGTGCAACATTAAAATATGTTTTATGAGATGTTCATGGTAATAAAAAGACACTTCAAGAAAGTATACAGGAAGAAAAACCCTGGTACGAAAACATCCCCAAATCATTTTTTATTTTGTGTTAGTATTTATGGAAATAGTATTTGCTGTAGTGGGCTAGAACTTACATGAACAATATTTTGCCTTACTCTTCAGGGAACCAGAGAAATAACGCATAAGTAAATCCTTCCATAGATGTATTTTTGTTAAAACATTGCTATTTCAATACTTTGAAGACAGGAATTGGTCAAAACCTGATTATCATGACACAATCTAACATGTCAAAGCACACACCAGTGAAGGCAGGCTGAACATTTAAAATAGCACCAATAAAAAAAGTAGGCACATTCTTGTATTTAACATCTCCAAAATACGGCTTTCAAAGTCCTACGCACACTTTTGGAAGAAGAACATTTTTGCCTGATTCTTGGTAAGAAAGACTGTAAATACTGCTCCAAACATATCCTTAATAAGGCTTCTCATTGCCAGAAAAATAAAGCTACTATTGGGAGGTCACCGAAAGGAGGAAGATGACAGGACAGATAGCTCACTCTCTGCACACTGGCTCTAACCATTGAGATGCTTCTCCCATCTACTCCTCTGCTTTCTCCCCTCTCCTGCCTGTAGCAGAAACATGAACAGCAGGACCCTAGCTCTTCTGAGTGTGGACAACGGCAGCTTTCCCAAATGAGGTTGCAGATCTTCCTAGTTTTCTGTGAACAGAGCAAGAGCATGAGTTCAGTGACTTGTTACTGCTGGAAGATGGAAAAGGCAAAAACTCGCCGAAGGAACCTGAGAGTGAAGAGGAGGAGGAAGAGTTTCTATTTGGAAAGCATGGGGAAAGATAAGGTTGACTGCTACCAGCAGGGTTTGGGACGGGCTATAATGGGAAGAGGCCAAATCCAGCCTGCCAGCTCACAAAGCTGGAGTGCCTCAATCGTAGAAAATAAAGCCAGGACTCCAGTAATTGAGGATTTTTTTTTCCCCCTTATTTTTGCTCTCTCCATGAAGAGTTAATTTGTCAAAAAATTGTTCACACAGCCATACAGACCAGACAAGAAGGGAATTTCTGGCTGAACACCTCTCTCACAACAGCAGAGCAGCAAGTGACTGTGGCTACCTCCTCAGCTGCAGAAGGCCAGCAGTTCAACTCTAAGGCAGAGCAGAAAATCAAATTCCTCCTGGATCGCAGGAAACTTCATGAATCACTGGTCCATTGCCCATTCTGGGATGGATGAAGTGCTGTCTGGCTTGTCTGTTTGAGGGGGCTTGGATGTAAAACAGGAATGTTTCTAAAAATCAAGACTTCTGTGGATGGGAAAACTGTGCTCAGCCCAACTGCTGCCAGAATGTGGGTGGGAGAAAGGAATCTGTTTAAATAAAAGCTGTGTTTCTGAGACATAGAACAACAAGTTTGATCTCAGTGAGATATAAAAGCAAGAAAGCAGAGAAAAAATAGATGAAGAGGTGTTAGAACAAAGGAAGAGAATAGCTTCTTGTAGCACTTTATTGAAACTCAGCTTAGGGAAAGTCAAAATGGAAGATGCACACTCACAAAGGTACATTCTATATATTAGAAGGTTTAAGTGCAGATTGCAGGCAGAGTGGTAACCAAGAAGAAAGCCAAAGGAGAAATGACATGCTACTCCAAGAGAAACATACACGAGCTATCAGTTTGAGAGGGAAAAGCTAAAAAGTCCTTGTTAATGAAATAAGGTGGAGAAAATGAGGTATTAGCTTTTGGAAAGGGCTCCTGGGACGAAGTTAGAACAGTATCTCTCTGTACTTTGGATTGAGCAATATTGTCTGTCTGCTGGACTGATCCACACACAGAGTTGAGCTTTGCTATTTCCTTTCATTTGTACTGATGACATGGCTGATGCATCTTCCCCTTGCATGTATTTTCCAAAGCGACTCCTCCCCGGCTCCTGAAGTACAGGCCTTTCTACTGCCAGCAATGAAGTCATGACTCACCGTGCTGGGCAGCTGGACAACACATTCTTACTGGGAATGCCACAAAGCTGTGCTACCGTCACCTTTCAGGCCGCTCTTGGTGACTTTTTTTAAACTATGCCTATACCACGGGCACAGCTGTCAGACATTTACTGCTGCTTTTGTGAGCTCTTGATGCGTCCCTGTGTTGGAGAAGGCTGGCTCATCTCACAGAGCACGCATCCCATCAGAAAGGCACCTTTGCTTACACTAGCTGCAAAACTCATTTTACACAGCCTGTTTTAGTCCATCACAGCAGTATTGTGTACTTTGCATTAAGTAAGGGACATGCTATTCTGGTTTCTTTGAAGATGTTGTGGAGGGTGAACTAGCAGTGCAATCCTGATCATGGTCCCACCTTTTCCTCAGTCTGAGTAATCAAAGCAGTTCCACTAATCCCTTCACAGAGATGAGAGCGGCTTAGCTGTGTTCATGACAATGGGTTGCTGTTTTTCAACTGGGGCTTTATTCATAAAATGGTCTCTGAGGCAAGAGGACACTTTGGGGGTGCAGCCTTGAATATTTGGCACCCCAGTGAATATGATATCTCTGTACCATCCTGCGACATGACTGCATTAACAGCTGAATCTTTGGTCGTAACCAAGAACCACAAAGACTCTGCAGGTGTCTCACACACTTGAATTTGGTGCCCCACGCTTTGAGGCAAAGACTCTTTGATTTTCTTGTGGGCTTTTCCAGGAATGTTTGAAAAGATGGCTGCAAACCACAGACAACCTCTTGCTTTTAGGAATGTTATAGGGGAGATATTATACTTCCATAATATCTTCTTGACTCCTGGGATAAAGAATAGTTAGACTTCCAACATGAATGGTGGATTTTACATTAGTTCAGCTGATAGCTCAGAAAATGTCTACCAGTATATTAAAAATTCGTTAATCTTTCAAACCACCAAATGCGATACACACGGTACAGGGTGGAGGAAAAGGATCTCTTTGTGGTTTTTAGACTGCTCAAAAACTAGTTTGAAAACTGGCTTGACCTGTATTTGAGAGTTGAACAGTGCAGCAGAATTAATTTTCTCCCCTTACATTCTCTTAATCGTGGTCCAGGACATGTTCCAGTATTGGTAACAACTGCAAGCTCCAAACGATGGCCTTTACCGAAAGAGAGCACAGGATAAACAGCCCTGCAGCCAGTTGCTCCTAACTTTCAGCGAAGCAGTCAGAATAGTGAAGATGGCTTCACTCCAAAATTATCACAACAGAGACCACACAGATGGGGAGATAAAAGTTTTCTCGGTAAGCCCCTAACAATGCACACCATTTTGCTCCGAAACATCGGGATCCAGAGGTAAGCCACCTGTGTTCTCATGACGTCACCGAAATAAAGGCCAGGGGCTGATTACTTGATGGGTGCTCTTTTATTATCATATATCAGGTGTCACCTGCAATTTCATGTCTCAGGCAGTACGAGAGAATCCATCTGTCATCTACCGGTGAATCTCAGTGAAATGTCTTTTCTTTTGAAACTGAGACTATTAGACTGGTGAAGCAGATGTAAGACAACCCAGATGTTAAAAATTGATTCAGAAAACCTTAAGGAATAAAAAATTAAAAAAAAAAAAATTGTTGGAAATAAACTGATTTTTAAATTTTAGTACTGCCACATTTACCTTCCTGAAAAACAGGGACTGTATTTCACTAAATATGATGCAACTAAACAATAGATATGCCTGGATAAATTTGGCTCATAAGTTCTCCCAAAGGTCTAAATAGTTTGTAACCCTTTTAACATTAACAGCTGCACGTGGCAGTGTAATACTGGCAGGTGAAGATTAAAAAAAAAAGCTCTCAATGTAGTATGCTTTGAAATTCCATCTTTTCTTCTAGGCTGGAAGACTTCATGTTGTTGCCACTGAAATCCCAGTACAGCTTTGTGGAACACAGGTCTCCTGTACATATTTTCTCATGGATGCAGCTGGCTCCTAGCTGCTGTGCCAGGCGTATCCTATGAGCCACTGCATCTCTTATCACTCCTTCGTAGCCTGCCCAGGAAATCAGAAGGAAGGTGTGCCTCCTCTGCACAACGCCATGCCCTGCAAATGGGGTAAAAGTTACAATCAGCCCTTCTCCCACTTCAGAACATTTCTAGGGCTTAGAAGAGTATGTCCTGGGCTGATCAGGGGCCATTTCTGCCACATTTTCTCCTACTGTGTAGTGGCAGGGGTAATATTAGTAGAAGTAATAGTACTTGATAAGACAAATAGTCTATGAATGCTTTCAGCATGATACTTAGTGATTGGATACTACTTGACATATATAAGCAAAAGTGTAGTAGATTTAAGCCCCAATATTGTTGGGATGTTATATTTACTGCAGTATACTGCATCAGGGCATTTGCTGGTACTGTTATGACTTATGTTATAAATCACAACGATCAAAAATTGTTGGGAAACTTTATGATGTTATCCAAAATGCTGACTTGCTTATACTAATAAAAAGTGGGAAAGTAATGTTGTATTCTGTGGCTGAAATAAGACTATTTGACTTTGTTATTTCAAAGGACAATTTACAATAATCTTGGATCCTCTGGAAACATTCTCTTCCTTAATTTCAGTTATAAAACAACTTTTTGCTAAATTAGAATTTATATTTTGTGCTGGCTATATATGCACAGAGTATTAGAAGACAGGATTAATGCAAGAAATTAAAATAAATCAGAGTTCAAACCTCACATTCACATTTATGGCTAAGTTTAGTCTTGCCTTAGGAGATGAAAAAGGGAAAGTTGAGGATGAGCTGATTAGTGTATCATCCAGGTTGTGCAGCCAGAAGAAAAATCAGACTAGAACTTTGAACACTACACACAAAAAGGAGCAATAAAAGAATAAAGAGTCATATTTCCCCACAATTAATTTTCCACTCTTTTTCCTATCAACTTTTCCTGTCTCTAAATTTCAATGTCATTATATAAATTGTCTACATTATATATATTGTGTACATTTTTTTACCTGACAAACATGTCCATCCTGGCATCTCACTGCCTTTATGGACTGTAACCAGCCAATGCACCAGCCTAATCCATATAATAAATGTGTATGCTGCACCACAGGTTGCATACACTATGCACCTACAGAACTATCAGTCCTAGTTCCTTCAGAGGAAGCGATACTTATGACCTGGACTTTTTATTGAACCAAAAGAGTCAGGAGTCACTCCTAATGTCCTGGGCAGTTAGCCTGTCCACTTGGTCATTCCAACCTTTCAACAACAGGTTGGGAAAAAGCTTGGGTTGCTTGGCTCTGCTTCACAAAAGCTCTGTCCACACAGCCAAAATGATCTCAGAAATTAGAGCAAATCAATAAAATTAATATTAACAAGGTATTATCCAATAGTTCTGAATGGACTCAAATATTAAATTTATTAGCATTATCATATTATTAAGTAGTTATTGTATAAAGCCTTCATTCATATCAGAGGAAAAAAGGTATGATGCCTATTTACATGTAAAGTTTCGAAGAAGTCCCGGTAGATTGCAAACCAGTAGCTGTCTTCCGTACTGAGCAAGTTGATGGAAAGCCATAGTAAAGAATGGTCATGTATTATTATTATTAAGATATTCTTAAGATTAAGATGCTTCTATATTAAGATACCATTAAGACAATTATTATTATTAGATATAATTTGAAAATTTTAATATGAATTTTGCAGAGAGAAGTCATGTCTTACTAACCTATAGGAAAGTTCTTTAGTGGAGTAAGTGAACAAATAGATAAAAGTGACCAAATTCTTTTAGCATACCTGGAACTCTACAAAGTTTAAAAAAAATCTTACAACAAAGGATTTTACAAATCTGAGCTCTCACAGGTTCCAAGGAATGAAAAAGTAGCAGAAATGAATAGTTATTTTTCATAGTACAAAAGAGTTAACAAGAGAGTTCCTTACAGACCTTGTTGTTTAACATATTTATCAAAAAAGTCAAAGAGGGTTTGGTATTGAAATCATGGTATAAAATTCTGCAGGTGTCATAGTTTAACCCAACAGGCAGCTAAAACAACCACACAGCTGTTTGCTCACTCTCTCCCTGCTCCCACTCAGTGGGATGGGGGAGAGAATCAAAAAGAAAAAGGTAAAACCTGTAGGTTGAGATAAATACAGTTTAATAGGACAGAAAAGGAAGATGATGGTGATGGTGGTGATGATGATGATGATAATATACAAAACAGGTGATGCACAGCACAATTCCTCATCATCAGAAGCCAATGCTCAGCTAGTTCCTGAGCTGTGCCACCTCCTGGCCAACTCCCTCAGTTATATGCTGTGCATGACATCATATGGTATGGAATATCCCTTTGACCAGTTTGGGTCAGCTGTCCTGGCTGTGTCCCCTCCCAGCTTCTTGGGCGCCACCCGCCTTCTCGTTGGCAGGACAGGATGAGAAGCTGAAAAGTCCTTGACTGCTTGGCAACAACTGAAATCGCAGTGTGTTATCAACATTATTCTCATCCTAAATCCAAAACACAGCACTGCACCAGCTGCTAGGAAGAAAATTAACTCTATCCCAGCCGAAAACAGGCCATTAGGTTAGTTAAAATGAAAATTGACTGAGAAGACTTGTAAAGGATATCACAACACTGTGACTAGGAAATAAAATGGCAGATGAAATTCATACTGATGAACACAGGGTTGTGTATATGAGAAAAAATATTTCTGACTATATCTAGAAAGTGATAGGCTATAAACTAGCCATTAGCATTCAGGAAAAAAATCTTGGAGTTATAACAATTATATGAAAACATCATCTCTACCCTTAGCAACAACAAAAAAGAAAATAAATGTTAAAAATTATTAGGAAAGGAATAAAGAGCAAAGCAGAAAATATGATGCCACTGCATAGACACACAGCACTCTTACATCATAAACAGCGAGTGCACTTCTAGTAGTCCAATTTGAAAAATTATATAGTAGAACTGAAAAAAGTAGAGAGAAGTGGAAAAAAAGTACAAACCAGCTTTTTATGAGAAAAGACGAAATAGAAAATGACTTTTCAGCTTGGAAAAGGAATGATTGTAAAGAAACATAAATTAATGTCCATAAAATCATGAAAGGCATGTAGAAAGTGAATGGGGAACGCTTATATATATTCTTGTAGCACAAGAACCTTTATCAATTTAAATTCATGCAACTTTTTACGCAGAAGAAAGTTCTTCTTCACACAGTTCACACAATCAGCTGTGCAGTCTGGGTGAGCCCAGGATGTTGTGGAAGCCCAATGTATTAGTGTGTTAAGAAAAAGCAATTAGGCGCATTTGTCGAAGAGAACGTTCTCCTAGAATTGTTAAGCACAAGGAAGGAGATCCAGCTTCCAGCTCAGGAAGTCCTTAAGTCTTACAGTGCTGGATGTAAGACAATGACAACAAAAACAAGGGAAGATTTGCCTTGTTTTCACAGTGGACTCCTTTCAGAAGCGGACTCCTTTTTTAAGGGTCCACTATCAGTGATGATAATCAAACCAGGATTGTTCTAGATGTTTTTCTTCTGAGAGAAATATTGCCGATGGTCTGAATTTCTAATGTTTTATTGTTTCTGATAATAATGAGTGATCCAGCAAATTATAAAAAAGAAAACGGAATATGAATTTGCCCAAAAATGGTGGATTTGCATGTGTGCAATTTCATTGGCTTCACTGTTATGAGTCCTGATTTCCACCAGTTCTCACCAATGCCACTTTTACACATGGGCATTTGAAACAGCTTTTTTTTGGTGGTTCTGCTTAGAATGAGTGTGACACAGCCAGCATGAACTCCCTGCTGAGCAGACAAGTTGATGGGAGAGTGATTTGGATGTTGTGTCCCTTTCAGCTGTGGATCTAACCAGGCAAACAGGGGCCAAGTCTTCCCTCTAGGCAGTGGGATAGGGACGGGGATAACAGAGCCCCATCCCCCTGCCTAACAGCATCAGGTGCTACCGATGGGAAAGCAGCCCGGATCGCGTCCCTTTACAGTAGATGAGCAAAACAGAAGCATCCACAAATGTGCTCATTTGGGGGGAGTTTGTTTACATCTTGGCACTGCAGTGAAGCTTATTGTTTTCAAGGACATTTTCACATTGATTACATTTGATTAACTTCAGGGTATAGCATTTGGGTTTAGGGGATGTGTCTTTATCAAGGACTAAGTTAAAACGCCAGGTTGGGAAGCCAGTGTTCCTCTCCCATCTACTGTGTTACCCTAAACAGGTCACTTCACTTTCCTGTGCTTCCACTGCACCCCTTGACTGCCATTGGGGATCCTTTCAAAATGCTGTCTGTGTCAAAGCAAAAAGCTCATTTATTCCTATTTTTATTCACCTGTAATCTCAGAATTAGGCAACCTGGAAAAGGAGCTGTTGATAATGTTTTTCTCAGTTTAGAGAAAAATACAGGCAATAATGTCTCTGTATAAAAGCAAATAGGTGTTTCCTACCCTGAAGAAGTCCTTCTGCTTCTTAATAAACAGGTAAAATTGGCATGATTTTTTTTTTCTTACTGAGTCTGATAGCAAGAGAAACTTTAAAAACTTTGTTGATCAGAAATGCAAATTCTTATCCATCCCTGCTTTTTAATTAACTTTTTAATTTTCAAATACAAAGATAGTGTTGATGATGACTGGTAAGCTTGGGCTGAGAGATGTACTGATCTAGTGCTGTTCTTTGGAAATCTGCAGAGAAATGAATCTCACGGAACAAATGAAATGATAATAGGATTTCAGTTCATCAGGGTTCAATTCCACAAAATAAATGTTCAGTTTCACAGATTGTTTCTTAAAGGTCTTCTTCTGTAACACACAGAATTATTCAAGACTCAAATGACTGTTAAAATTATTATCATTTTTTCGTATTATCATTGTCTCATTCCCAGAAAGGCGCCACCAGGATCAGATCCTCATTGTCCTCATCACCAGGAGCGAGGGGGAGGAATATTCACCCTTTGTAACTCCACACAGCTGCTTTTAGAGCTCTAAATCACCTTCTGAAGGCTCCTAACTTTTCCTACATTAACAATATAGGAAAGCTGGAGTCCTAAATACAGGTGCCCGTACTTCAGTTAAATGGCTACAACCATAGTCCATGAAGTGGACTATGTAAATACTTGAACTCATATGTCCCAGGGCAAAGATGTTCAATGATCTGTTCCTGGCTGAAGGAGCATAAAAGCTGATTAAAAAACAAACAAACAAACAAACAAGCTAATGCAAATTATTTACTCAATATGAGGTGTCTGGACAGGTAAAGAAAGATGTGTCTTCATTTCCACAAAGCCATCAACTGGCAGTGCCTACTTTTTTTAGAGCTGGAGGCTGGATCACCATGCCCTGAAACACAAGAAAACTACAGTTCCTGGAAGTCCACAATGTAACACTTCTATTTATTGCATGTATTAACACTTTAAATACAAGGAAAATCCACATTCTCATCTCATTCATGCCATTTCCATCCGCTATTAAACAGCTGATTTCTTATTGGTGCCCAACCATGCTGACACTGAAGATGGGGTCAGATAGAAGTTGAAGTTGGAGGAACTCAGTCAAGGACTCTGGAGAATTATCACATTGAATTAGACATGGAAACACTTTGGAGAAACGGTCACAGAGGGATTGGGAAGAGTGGTATTACTGGCTGCACCATAAGGAGGGGCTGGGGGCTGGGGGCTGGGGACTGGAGGTGATGGTGAGGACTCTCCCACCGGCACCAGCAGCAGAGAAGGCTGCAGGCTGAACTAGTGGTTGGTGTGTATGGGAAAGGTGTGAAGGATAAGGGTAATCTCTAAGGGAAGAACGGTGAGCCTGATCTTGATGTGGTCATGCAAAGGGATCTAGTAAAGGAATTCAGAATAATGAATTCAGGGATTCAGGCAAATGGTTCTAGCAGCAGACTTCTGACCTGGCTGATTGGGAGTAGTGCACAAGGGAGATCGCAAAATAGAGATGACAGAAGACTTACATGGATAAATATTTACAACTGGTTTGACTTGATTTTGTGGAATAAATTATATAAGACTAATCATGAAAAAGCAGTAGGTGTCTATGGTCAAATTCCCATGAAACACAATATGCAATTTCTAATGTGTTTACACAAACTGTAAGCTGCCAAAGGACTGAAAATGTCTGGCTGCAGAATCTGTCCCGTAAAAACTGGAGTATTTTGAGTATTGTTACTCATCCTTTTCTTAACCGATATCAAAATGGCAGCAAAGAAAAAAAATCCCAAAGACAATATTTCTGCTGGCTTTTTTTTTTTTTTTTTTTTTTTAGCATAAATACAGTACTATATCAAGAAGCAAAATCTGAGAAAGTTGTAGCTGAGCACATCCCATTAAGGTCTGCTTGGAACTGGTCCTGGGACACAGCAAGCGCAGTTGCATGCCTGGGCACTGTACCACTGACCCTCTGCTGCAGGTTGCCAAGGTTTAGATTGCTGCAGGGCAGCAAGGATCCTCTGTACCGCCAGACTAGCTTATGGAGGCTGCCTTGTAAAGACATCCTTTTATTGATGAGCAAAGTAAGTTAGTGTAGAAAGGACATAAAAATTAGTGGATTAATGTAATTCATTTAACATTTTAAAGTTAATTTTTAATTGCACAGAAATGTTGATTTTCTATTTGCTCTTGCATCCTTACACCACCCGCACCTTTTATTTCAAGATAAAATGAAAACTGAGGAGAGGAATAAACAGAAAATATTTTTGCTTGAGCAAATTCCTGACCGGCAGAAGACTGTATCATGGGATATTGTGTGTACACTTACATATATAGGCCATCAATCAATAATACAGGGGCTCAAAGAATCATAATTAAATTTAACCATGTTGTGGACTTGATCTATTTTAATCCATAGAAACAAAAGATGTGGATGACTATGGCTCTGCATTGCCCCTCTCAGTAACACATGGCGTCCACGAAGTCTGACATTCCAGAAAGACTGTGCTGCTTCTGATCCTTGCTCTCACAGAAAAAAAAAAAAAGGGGGGGGGGAGAGAAGGCTCCTGTTTTAATGCTGACAATATATTAAATGAAGAAATTAAATGAAACAATTCTGGGAGGGTATATATAATGATAAGAAAGTAAACTAGCAGTGGTTACATTTTCTATGGTAGACATAATTGATATGTTTGTTGTCTGTGATTCACACATTATTTTAAGTTTCTGAGGGGGATTTTTATTGCAAAATATTCTGCATTTTAAATACTATTTAATTATGGTTTGTTTCCTTAGGGATTATATCACCATGTGATTTTAATTTGGTATATACCCTAAGGGGCAGCATATTTTCAATTATGAAATATTTCCTCCAGAAACAATAATGGTTCAATGATTTATTGCAGGATCCTATTATAAGGTGCCTCATACAAGTGAAATCTGAAATGCAATTGGCTTAACAATATAGTATAGGCAGGACTAAAATGCATGTGAACTGAGTGTATGGGCCTTTTTCACAAAAATCATATTTATATACTTTCATCCTTTGCATAATACTTCAATTATTATATCTTGAAAAAAGAACTTGGAAAGCTGAGAGCTATGAAACATTTACATTATTATCTCTTCAAAAAGTTCATTTTTGGACAAGTATCATTTGGATAGGGATTAACTTAATCAGAGATTTTGAATCTTCTTTACTTTAATTTTTAATCTCTTTTTAAAAATATGTCTGAATCTTAAAAAGGCCTAAACCTGTAGTCACAAAGCACTGCTTCAAAAAAGGGGAAAAAAAAGAAAAAAGAAAAAAGAAAGTTTTTAAAGCAGCCACCAGCTGTAAGAGAGATAGTGCAAGCAGCAGATTTGTGACAGAGTGGAGCATGAAACCCATCAGCTGATGAGTGAAAATCCCTGGTTTCTAATTAATCGAGGTACACAGGCCAAGGGATGAAGAGGATCAGGGAAATGAAATCAGGAAAAAGATACCATCAGTCATTTCTGCGGCCCATTGTCATACTTCAGAATCTGCTGTAATGAATCACTCAGGCATTCCACAGATACATTCAAATGGTGAAGAAAATTCATTGTCCGGTGAAGAGTGTTTGATAAAAATCTTTCTTTTCCCCCCTCTTTGTCAGAAGCCTATGATCAGAAAAGGAAATCCAGACAGCACAACAGGTGTGCTTTTGCAAGCCTGGTGAAATCTGCAAATGAACAGAGGCACTAAAGAATTTTTTTGTACTAAAATTTCACCAAAATGAAAAAAAGTAGCTTGTAAGAGCGAGCAGTGGCAAAATGCACTGAAAACAGCTGAAGATTAAGGGGATAAAAGGTATAAACACTCTTCCGGTTGAGAAGCTCCTGTCCCTATGAAATCTTCTTATATGGAAAGGGTGAACAAATATTTTTTTAGAATATTTTTCCGAGTTTAGTATTTCCAGATATTGACATCTGCTTTGAAGAGCTTCTAATCCACGAGCTAGCCCCAATTTAAGACTGCACTAAACTGCCACTCTAAAACTTGAGGGGGGTTAGGGGGTGGAATCTACCTTTTTTTTAAGAAGGAGACAGTTTAGTTTTGTCCTCACAATTACTCGGTTTCCTTCAAAGACAGAGCCAATACAATTAAAGGCAATTCGTTTTGGTTTTTCCTCTCTTATATGCCTGTACAAGTGTGTACTCATGAAAACACTACGAACAAGGAGACGCCGACATTTTGAATATCTGTTCATTTCTTTCCTGTCAGACTTGTGCAAAGATTTTAGAACTTATGAAAAGACTAGACTGAAATTCTTCACAAATGTAAATCATCTTTATTTAAAATTAGGGATAACATATCTTTCTTCTTTTTCCTTTTTGTTTTGCCTGTGACTCAACTTTTTGACCCTGAGCAGTTCTTATACCAGTGTGTTCCTTAAACTAGCACGTCCCATTATGTGACACCAGAATATAATTGTTTTTAAATAATCAGGTGCTATACTAAGACGTATAAGGATGGCTGATTCATTTTAGATTTAATTACCATAATATAGGGTTTTGCTGTCTATAGTATCAATCACTGAGACACTTTATAGTTGATAATATTAAAATGGCAACAATAATGAGAATTCTGCTTCATGATGAAAATAATTTTAATCATGGGTAGATTACAAATCCATTTACTGTTACGGTTACTGAGAATTCTATTATCTGCCTCCTATTGTGAAAGATGTTGAAACTTGTTTTCAGGAAATGTAAAAGATTATAGAAGTATGCTCTCTATGCAAAGTTTCTATCACAGTAGAGCAACAAAAACCTGCTTAATATTGGGAACTGTTAAAGATGAAACTTGCCAAGTGAACTTGTAGCTGCATCGCTGCGTGAACATATGCCGGGCTACGCAGATCTATTTATATGCTCGAGGACGATGTTGGTAGCTGGTTTAGATTCTGACCATGATTTCTTCTATTCACAAACAGTACTTAGCCAGGTGACCAGCTGTTGCCTCTGCAACAAAGGTATTACTCATTACCAGCTCCAATCTAATCTATAAACTATTCACGGGTAATCCAGAGAGTACTTAGTTCTTCTGGTGGCTGTACCTCTGATGCTTTCCTGTGACTATGGGCATATCATCTCACCTCTATTTTTTTTTTTTTTTATTCCATTCATCTCTAAACAACTATTGTAACAACAGGGCTGCCATCAGGTTGGTATTACCTGTGTCCCCTCTACAAATACTCTAAGACTGGTAAGGGGATAGGGAACTGAATCCCAAAGTACTGTTGTGGCTTGAATGATTGAAGGTCTCAGACCATTTCCTATCCACAAAATGCCCAGTTGGGAACACCAAACCCTAAATTCCCCTAGCTGGCACCTTCACTGGGAGAAGTGGCTGGGAGTCAGAAGAATCGGACAGGGGGATTTCTCAGGCTGGAAGTGATTTTTCCCGGGGTGCACACGCTGCTGCTGCTGCGCGCCTGCGGTGCAGGAAGAGCTGCGGTGTCCAAGAGCCGGTCTGCTCCAATTTCATATAAAACAAACAAAGAAACCTCACAGAGGTAATTTCAACACTGGATTTTAGACAGGGTCTTGTTCTGCTGAAACAAATAGCATAAGCTTCACCTTGTTGAAGATTTTCCTGAAACCATGTGTGACTATGTGCACGTATACGTTAGCACTGCTTTGATTATATAATGTAATGAGCTCAGTGGATTTATTCTGGATTTATACTATGGAGCCTCAGAGCAGAGTTTGGAACAGTATCTTGTCTTTAAGATGCCAGTTTTGTAAATGCTTTTCTTTTCTTAAGGATACTGATGAAAATTTATTACTGATTTATCATGCGTAACTCTGCAATGGAATCAGATTTTTCTTTTCCAGCTTCATCGCTGTTTCCGAATGGGGATTAAAAATTTTTAAAAAACTTAGTAGAGAATCAGTTATCATCAAAGTCCCCAGGAGCTCATTTACTGGTGTGCAAACTGCGCCCCACACTGGTCCCCTGCTTTGGAGGAACTCAATGAATAAATTAAATTTCCAGAGACAGCCAGCTTTATAATCCTGGCCTACTGCTCTCCCTTCCTACTTGCATAATTTTTGTCGTTGTGGGCTTCATTCTCCCGGTTTGGTCTCCCTTGCTGACCAATGAGCCTGGGGGGAGGGACACCGGGGCTCAGGAAGTCTGGGAGCACAACTTACACGCAGCAATGGGCAAAATAGTAGATGGATGCAAAAGCAGCAAAACACTATCTGCCTATGGAGCAAAACTGTAAAACACAATGTCTGCATCTTAATTTGCACGAGCTATATCATTAGTAAAATGAACAATAACAAACCTAAAATCAATCTTTTTTTTTTTCTTTTTTTACAAGAACCAGATTTTTGTGTTTTTCATTACATAGTTCTCCTCAAATATATTGCTACTGAACCTTTTTAAACAATCATAATTTCATCTAAACAATAAATCTGTTGCTTTTATTTATTTTTTACATTGTGTTGAAAAAACCGCGAGATGAAAAACTAAAAAGAAACCCCAACTTTACAGGTAACATGATCTTTGAGCAAAAGTGAAATAGGAACGGCAACAAAAAAATCCTTCTAATCAGTCTATTTTGTAACTCAGAGAGACTATTTGGAAAGGTTTTCATCAAAGTGATTTTCTGCAGATAGCTCATAGGTGATCAGGATAAAACCCCACAGCTTCAGCACTTCAAATATTTATCATATACATGTTTGCTTGAATCTTGATAAGGGTGAGGTTTGGGACTTATGGACACTGAGATAGGATGTCACCTGAGACATTCATCTGATTCCGAATGCAGAAAGTGCCTAGGAGAGGCCAGAAGAGAGAGGGAGGGAGAGAGTAAGGGATAGTAGGAATGGACAGCCCTTGTTCCCAGCTCTAATATCCCAGTGCAATTATTTTGTGGACATCCACTCCTTGCCTGCACAGGAGATAGGGCTATAAGTGTATGTTATTTTTTAATTACAAGGGGGTAGAAAAAATCCTGATGATGGGCTGGAAGGTGCCATTGCATTGTTATTTTTTTCTCTCCCTTCGTTTGCTGATTATGTGAGCTGGGCTCCTTTGCTAGCCGATGATAAGCAGAATTTCCATGTTCTCTGCATAATTAATCCATCTCTGCCTCTCTTCATGCCAACTCGCCCGTTATCGCCGGCACATGCCTGAATTGCAAAAGAATCCGCTCTTCAATTGGAACTTATTGATATTCTAAGAAAAAAAAGAGAGAGGGAAAAAAACTGAAAATCCTTAAGTTTAAGCCGCAGATTTTTAAATGGATTAATTTCGCTGCAATCGCAGCCATCTAAGGCGGGAAGGCAGGCAGAGCAAATTGAAAGCATCTCCATGTTTGCAGAATTGGGTCCAGAATGCTGAAATGTACTGGCACAGTTCTCTTTTAAAGTCAGAAAATTACCATTCATTTACATCACATGAAATACTTTTTTATGCTAGAAATATTCAAGAGACGTTCCTTAAATGCCTGCTAATGCTAGATAACATTTCTAACTTTCAACATTTTGCTAGACTTTGATATGACATGATAGGAATGCCTGCCAGTGAGGAATATTATATGTACCAGTAATCTCTTTTTATCACATATTTAGATTATATCATCCTCTTCTTAAACCATCCTGAAGTAGTCTTTAAACAATGTACTCAGTGTCATAGGCTCCTATTTAGTATAGTTACACGAGCCAAACTTAGTAGGGCACATTTAGACTTTGCCTAGTGCGAAGGGGTTTTTAAAGTGCCAATACACGATCCCCAAAAAACCCAGTTTATCTTCTTCTATCTTTCACAAAGTTAACTTGCATTTCTTAGTATCCTTTCTACATTTAGAGATTCTGCGTTCACCTCATTTACAACATGTACTGTGTTTTGTCATTTCGATGCAGCTCTTGTGGATTGTACTTACAGTTAGAAAGGGCTGAGCTGTGCTCCATAGCAGCCTGGTATTGCACGTGGAATAACGAGAGCTAGTGGGGAGCGGGGACTTTGCCTCTTCTCCTTCTTTTTTCCTCAAATATTACCGAAATCCAAATATTCTTCTCCTTTTGTTTCTCTAACACATAATTCACATCCTTCATTTCCTTGACCCTAGGAAGCAGCGGCATTCAGCAACACCGGGAGATTTCTTTAATGCCTCAGCTAAGCCACAACGTATCTGGCATTCCATGTCCATATGCTAGAAATCAGCAATTTATGCTGTTGTAGAGGGTAATGTTGACACTCGCAGTTAACGGAGGGGGAAAAGTTGCTACACTGACTGCAAATGGAGATTTAGCTGTTAGGAAATGTTTGTCATTATTAGACAGACCTCTTTCATTTTAAAAATACATGGGAAAGAAATAAAAAAAATAATAGAGGAACTGGCAGGCACATATCAGAGCGGGGAAAAAAAAAAGAGACATACAGCAAAACAATGATATTTATGGCAACATCTGCTTCAGATACAAAACAATGAGCTTAATACATGGTTGGGCCGTCTTACCATATAAAATTAGCACCTGTTATGAAATGCATGTCACTAGTAAGTAAATAAAATGTCAGTGTTCCAGTTTGGATTTTCAGGCAATAAAAAGCACTATATGAGAATGACTAGTGATCATATTAGGATATGTTTTTATACAGCAGAAAGAGAACAAAGACGGTTTTCCAGTTGCTTCGGAATGATTGACAGTTCTAAGGCACTTGTGAACTTGAGGATATTTGTGGCATATTACGATTTTAACATTACGGTTTTGGCAAAATCAAAATGTTTAAAAATGCTTTTTATAAAAAAATAGTTATGTTCGCATTCGTTCAACTCTATTAGCTCTTAAGACAAATAGTTGAAACTACATTTGAAAGAATCAAAATTTTTAAATCACCTGTGAAATTTTATATTTAGCAGATAAATACAATTTCTAAGGAAAGAAATTTCTGTGTGCTTTCTGCATATATCTGTAGCCTATATAAGTAAATAATGAGTTAATAGCCAAATAGTCAAAGTGCTTGAGATATGTATTTCCAACTGTGTAATGTTTTTAGTGAAAATAACTATTTCCGACCTAATTTGGGAGGGGGCGGGGGGGGGGGGGAAGTCCACAGTTTACATGAACTGCGTATTAGCACAGTACTTCCTAATCTGTTGCAGGGAAATCTTGACCCTTTTGAAGTCAATTGCAAAATCCTTATTGCCTTTAGTAATACCTGCATTTCACTACAATTTTATTAGTAAAAGAAGGTTTAATGAAGCTTACACAAAAATCGGTGTTGAACTTTTTTAACAAAAACGTTCTTCTCCTAAAATTTATACTGCAAACTTTCAGGATTTACATTGTTAAACACATCAAGAAATATTTAAAACGTGCTCAACTTATTTTAGCTATAAGTAAATTGTAGCTATCAATTAAAATATATGCCTTTTATATTCTTTATATATACTTCTATTCCACCTTTTATATTCTCATGCTATTGTACATAATAATACTCTATAATAATTATTTAGGTAACTACAAATGGCTAGTTTCCATACTGCTATTTTATATATGTTGGTACATCGTACTGAAGTTTGCATTATAGTAAACATATACATGATTTTTTACACAGAGAAGTCAAGGTATTTTTCTTTTCTTACTAATTTAGGAACCAAAATTTCTGCACTAATACTTTGGAGGATTTTTTGGCATGGCAGTGTAGAATGAATACTTCTGGCACCTGAAAAGAATGCCAACAGCCACAGCGTGCAGGAAAAAGGGGGTTTGCAGCACACAATGATCTCCCAGTTATTCATATTTCAGCATTTTTTTTGACTGATAAATGCATATTTCTCAAGCTCCTTGTTATCAGTCTCTGCATTGATTTGGCCTTATAGAAGATCAACGTAGCCAAAAAACCTGAGATCAGTGGTCAGCACAAATGTTATCCTAGTTTAGAAGCCTAGATTCAGTGCAAAGCAAATGACTGCAATTTATCCATGAGTGGCACTGCCTGGCATTAATCTATCCTCAACGTTATAACTGTAAAGCAACTCTAAATGAATTACTAATTGATTTGTAAATTTTACTTAGAGGAATTTCCTTGCTCCTTCCAAAAATATTAATAAAAATATTAATGTAGGGTCTCTGGTTTTGTGCAGTATATGAATTCTGTTTAGTGTGGTAGGGATGATTTTGGCAGTTATGCAGTGACACCCATACCAAGGAAGCTGGGAATGCTTCTAAGTTCCTGTATGGGGTTCATTTCCATACCGCATGCCCTCTGCATACTGGGCCATCTGTTACAAACTACAGTGTAAGCTATGGATTTGAACACACATCAGATATGGTCAAGTGATGAATCGGAATCCTATGGAATGCCATAGATGTATAGGAATTTGTCAAACTGCATTCAGAATACAAGAGGTTTATTGTTTTTCCGGATATGTATGCATTATCTACAATGTAAAGACTGAGTGATATTTAGAATCGTTGGAAAGCCTTTGTGTCTACCCACTTTCACCTTCCTGAAGACACGAACAGTAAACCCAAAGTCCTTGTTATGCTGGAAGTCTGGCAATGAGTGTGGCTGTGTTATTAGGTGTCCGGTGTGTTACCGTTAGCAAGGAGGCCTAGGAAACCAGTTGTGATATGTAGCCCATGAAGAAAGACACTTAGAAACCATGGAGCCAAAGTGCTGTAGACAAGCACAGAGATATTTAAGAATCCTTACATAGGTTCCTTTAAGAGAGCTAGGCATTTTGTTATCATAACAGCAATTTAAGTAAAGAATAACACAAAATCTTAACTCAGTCCACACAACTAACCAAATGACGACCCTCTCATAAGTGGGTAGATGCAATGGTAGCTTATCTTTGGAAAGGAGCCTTGATGGGTGTTCTCAAATGATCTTTGGCCTAAGACATGATCAGTCAGATTACACGCACATCATAGATTCATAGAATCACAGAAGGTTTGGGTTGGAAGGGACCTCAAAGATCATCTAGTTCCAACCCCCCTGCCATGGGCAGGGACACCCTCCACTAGACCAGGTTGCCCAAAGCCTCATCCAACCTGGCCTTAAACACTTCCAGGGATGGGACATCCACAACCTCTCTGGGCAACCTGTCCCAGTGCCTCACCACTCTAACAGTAAAGAATTTCTTTCTAACATCTAATCTCAATCGACCCTCCTTCAGCTTAAACCCATTACCCCTTGTCCTGTCACTCCACTCCCTCATGAACAGTCCCTCTCCATCTTTCCTGTAGGCCCCTTCAGGTACTGGAAGGCTGCTGTAAAGTCTCCCTGGAGCCTTCTCTTCTCCAGGCTGAACAATCCCAACTCTCTCAGCCTCTCCTCACAGGAGAGGTGCTCCAGCCCTCTGATCAGCTTCGTGGCCTCCTCTGGACTCTCTCCAACAGCTCCATGTCTCTCCTGTACTGGGGCCCCCAGAGCTGGATGCAGTATTCCAGGTGGGGTCTCACAAGAGTGGAGTAGAGGGGCAGAATCACCTCATGTAACCTACTGCTATGGATATGTAGCAGTAAGAGCTTTCTATGGAGCTACGAGGGAACAAATAAGTTCAGTGTCAAGAAACAAGGAGAAGTCCAGCTGGATAGATGTCACACTTCATTTTAATATGAATAGATTTATATTTTCATTTTATATCCTATACAAAAAGTTACCTTTAACTCCAACCTCCAGGATGAACTATCAGCAGCAACAGTAAAGAAATAACTTGCTAGATGTTATCACACATGGGTAATTCTTGTGTCTAAGATAACTGTTTAGGTCTAAGAAAACATGAAATTTTCCTATGTGCAGAATATTTGACATAGTCAGATGCTGCAATATGTTCAACAAGGTATCCAAGACACTCACGGTGATAGATCCAGAGAGCTTTCTCCCATTCCTTTCCCTCTCTCATTTGTTTTACTCTGGACCTGGGGAGAGAAATAAAGCATGTATATTGCTGAACTCCTTAGGTCCATGAAAACAAAGTGAATGGACTGCAGGTAACTTTCAGTGAATGTCAGAATCTCTCTTAAAGACCAGGACATGATAGGTAAAATGCTGAATTTACTTGCAGGTACAACTCATTTTTTTGCCACAAATCCTGGCACAGAGCTACAAAGTTGTCTGTATTAGAAAAAAATATAAACCAGAGTTTTCAAGGACAGAAGTTACAATGTAGGCACAGTGTGCGTATTTTTACCATTATACCAGAAAAGCCAGAAAAAGTAGAGGAAAACATAACTTTTCCCAGCATAATATATTCACAAAGGAATATCTGCATGAAAAGCCCATAAATACACTCAACCTTTGGTTAATGCTGCCAACAGAGAAAAAAAATTATATCATTTCCTGGAACCAGGAATGCCATTGTGTGCTTTATGTACTCACCTTGACAGTTTGTTATTTGTTGAGAGCTAAGCAGAATCAGGATCAGATTCTGCCATCGCCTCTGGCCCCGGGGCAGTTTGACTCATGAACAGGAGTGGAGTAAACTCGACACAGAGTGCTTTGTAACATTCACTGGTCAGTGATGGACAGATGAAGTGGTACGAAAAAGCCGCTACATTCAGATAGGCTTTCCAGAACAGTACTTGATGGTAGGACTTGAAGATGGAAGATGGCCTTTGGCAAATAAAAGGGGGGCTACCGTTCCAAAACTAAAAGGGCAAATGGATGCAGGCATGCAAATAGCAAACCCAGAAATAATGGATGAGGATTTCTAGCTTATTGGAAAAGAAGATGGTCCTTCTTGGAGTATCTGGGTTTTGTGCTTAAATGAAACACAAGAACCGGCCATTGAATATTTCCCTGTTGGTGCCACATCTGTACGACTTTGCTGTTGCTTGTTTACAGATACGCCTCAACAATGAAGCACGAATCACTAGAGGAAAAACTTCCTACTGCAGATCTGTTCCGAGGCAGATTGCAGACTGGGAATAGAAAAGGCAAAGCCGTAGAGTTGCCAACATTTGACAAATCACAGTAAGTCTCTTTGCCTCACTAAGAGAGAGCAAGGGGAGCCCAACTGTCTGAATCAGAGGCATCTAATGAGCAGGAACAAAATTACTTCAAATTGTTAACAAAGAAAAATTCATTTTTTCCAAAGCTACATTTCCTATGGGCCACTGCAGCTCATAACAAAAGTAAACCTAAAATCTACACAGAACTGAGCATATTTTTTATTTTTCCATTTGAAACCTGGGATTATTTCTTCCAGGCATTTGGAAGGACAATGCTAGCAGGACCCTGTTTGCCAGTAAAACTCAGTTTTGGAAATCATCATCAGTCAGCATGAAAATGGGTCCAATGCTATGGAAATGAGCTCATTACTATTATTTTTTTTGCTGGCACTCACACAATTTGTGCTTTTAGAATTTTGAAAAGCGGGACATGAATTGTAAAGAAAAAATGAGTTAACAATATTAAACAGTCAGTTGCTAATTACTGAGCAATCCAAACCTGCGTCTGGAACGACACACTCAGACATCCAGCTGGACCTCAGGCCATATGCTATCCTAGATCCTCACACATAGCTCCCACTGCTCTCAAGCACTGGAGTACTGGGTAAAAAGTTCAGCGTACAGATTAAAATACGGTCAGAGCTGTATATTTGTAGATACTTTAAAAAGAATAATGAATATCTGCAATCTATCAGTAAAAGTAAAGGATGAGAGCTGTAGACAGCAAGGTGGGAAATCACTCTGAATCATTGTATTTGTTTCATCACTTTATTCGGAGCAGAAGTGTCCAATAATTCCAGAGCTGTTCTTTCTCCATAAGGAGGTTACTTACAGAGATTTAGAATGTTACTTCATCCTAGTACCACGTTTCAGCTACCATAGATCACATTTGTAATTGTAATTGTTCAATGTAATAAATGAAGTTTATTATCTACTTATTGATCCCCAGGTATGATACTTGGCAGAATGACACATAAAGAAAATTCTAATACAATGTAGTAAGTTTTAATGGTGCAATTCCAAGGATAATAATATTGCTAAAAATATTATTCCCCTAGGTAAAAAAAGTCATTTACCTTTAGCTCTAGGTTTCTGCTTGGTCCTAGATAAAATATTAAGTTTTAATTTCTTTGAATTGTATTCCTTATCATGTATTTTCCAGATAAAGACCATCTATGTTAAAAAGTGTACATTTGTTTAACTAAACCGGATAGTCTATAGTATCTTCTTGTAACAACCATGATTTCATTAAGTATTTTCTTACAGTAGTATGATTTCCTACATTTATGTTATAATTTCTTGTGTAGATCAAAAATAACCCATCATGAATAAATTGTGAAATAACTCAGAGAAATATTTTAAAAATACAGGTGTCTGAATTGTATTTGCATATGCACATTTGTTTACCTGTATTACAATTACAGATGATTTCAGCCTGGATCAGTGATTTAGTGTTGACCAAATAAATCCGATGTTGTAAATTAGCCAGTGATCTCGGTCTTAGAATCGGCTGCGATAAGGCAGAGGACTCTGCAAGTTCAGAACAATTGCCAGGAACTGAGCCTGTGCCACACAGTCCTTTTGGGTGTATAGTTGTAATCCTGCTTGCTTAAAATTATGGTCAGTGAAAGCACGTATTTTGTGAGTTTTGCTTGAGAAAAGACTGCAGTGGCAAGACACAAAAATACCCTGCAACTTATATCAAGAGTTGTTTTCATGATGCTTTAGATCCCCTTTAATTCTTACTCATGCAAACAGGCAAGTATGGTCATGTAACTAGATTTAAATAAGAGACATATAAGCAACTAAGAATTAAAACAACTAGTCAAAGCAGAAACACATAAAAGAGAAAATATTGTAGTAGAAAGATTTGTTTTACGCATTTTAAATTCCTCCACTGTTGCTGGAAAATAAATAGTCCTTTGTATACAAATACATTAAGGACTAGATAGCTTGTGATTCAAGGACTCTGATTTAAGAACAAATCCTCTATGATTTGGACTAATATTCTTTATGCAGCTAGTCAACACTGTATTTGTGAAATATGAATTTGAAAGAAAGATTATTATACTGGCTTAAAGCTGGATATTTACACATTCACCTCCCATATTCATTAAACATTTTCATGCAGAAAACAGTAAAGAAAAATCCCATGGAAAGCTGAAATCCTACGCAACTCATTTTCCACTTTAAGGGAAGAGTCTCGGTGATCAGTATGAGCTTTATTATTGCTTTATTTGCAGGAATTATTAGCTCTTTCTTAAATTGTTCTGTTGCAAATCTGAAACAGACAATATTTTACATTACAGTAATATTTAATAGAGAACTGAGAATTGCAAGATAGTTTACAAGTGGAGCTACTATTACACTTCTTGTAACATCTTTCCATTAAAAAGTTAACAGGCTGGATTAATTGCTTCATGATAAATGTTTCTTTTTAAAACCTGCTGTTTTCCATGCAGCAAAACATAAATACTATATACTGTACCAGTATTAGTCTCTTTTGAAATACTACTTTTCTCCCCAAAAAGTTTATAGTGTAGATACATCGTCTGCATTCTAATGTACTAATTCATGCTATAATAGCCTAACAAATCAGGGAACTTTAAAGAACCCCCCAAAATTTATATGCTATTTGGGTGAAAACAAAAATCCCAGAGAGATTCTTGAAACTCAACACTGTCATAATAAATTTGTAGATTGTAAACCATAACATATGACAGATAGTACTAATTTGAAAGGGAAAATATTTTCACATTTTTAAACTGAACATGCATTTACTTACAAATTACATTATAATTACATCATTTTGTCCTCCCTGTTAGTGATGCATACCAATAGAGAAACCTTGAGAGATATCTGCAAAATGCCTGATGAAAATGTAAATAATATCCAGCATTACTCCATTTAGTTTAAAGTGATTATAAAAGTTGCAATAGCTAAAAGGTATTGATTTTTAAAATACATTTGTACTTTAAAGGTGACAACATGTAGTATAGCATAAGTGTACATTCGAATTATCTATTGCTTTACTATTAATGATTAAGTGCAATTATTAATTATGGTATTCATCTGTTTTATAGCCATCTTCACATACCGTCAAAAAGAAGTATATTAACATCTGAGAATAAAAATTGGAGTTAGAAACTATTTTCAGTATGCTTTTCAAATATACATTTTTAAGTAAATATGTTCATAATCCAGTGAATACAGGAAATTATTATTTTTGCAGTAGATGTAATTAGGATTTTGCTCAGAAAAAAATTTTACTGTTTTAAGAAATACAATTTCTGAAGCCTGTAGTATCACGTACTAGGTAGTTGCTATTGCTTAGGGTTTAGGCATTCTGACTCAGAAGACAAAAGTATCCTTTTCTTTGATATGGACATTTTAATTCCATTTTCTGCTCTATTCAAAAGTCATGTTGAGTATCTAGATCTTTTGCTTCAGAATGTCTGCCCTGAACCGCATGTGAATTAAATGAAATACAGTCTGCACAACCTCAAAACATGGGAACTTTGCTGGAAAACATTTAGTTAAGAGTTTACCTCTTTCAGGTCTTGAAAAAGCACAAAGGCATCTGATCGAGCAGGTAACTTACTGGGGCTCAAATACAGACTGCACGTGAAAAAGTCATATAATTCTGGTCCCTCCAGCCTACAGTCCCAACTGTTCCTGGATTAATGTACTCACATGTATAATTATTACAGAATGTTTTTTGATCCACTTCAGGCATCCCAGTAGTTGTATTTTAGGTAGGAGAGAAACTTTTTTTTCCCCTCGTTCTCAAAGTGATTGGCACAGACAAGGTTTTTACTTTCTGCAGATCAGATCAGGAGATGAAGGTGAAGATGCTGAAAGATAGCAGGTGGGAAGTACCCATTCTCCTCATTCCGAGAAAAATAGCATTGAAGATATTCCTCAGGAAAGCAACCTTATGAAAATGTCTAATACAGTCAATAATCTGTATTTCTGTACCATGTAAGTGGACATGTACAAGAGAAAGGTATGTGGTCAAGAGGTTACAGGCAGCTGATAAAAGCCCACCTGTGGGTGGAATATGTGCTGAACCAGTACCAGGATTCATTTTATACGAGATACGGTAACTAATTCCCACATGTGAGTAACAGAAACATATTTCATGTACCTTGTATGTCTTGCATATCCTCGCCAGTTCGCCATGCATATTTAGGTACAGGAGTTCCTCCAGCCTGGAGGGCAGGCTCCAACCACCTGAACCTACACTTGCAGTTTCAGTGGACGGACAGGGAGCGTGCCTCTTCTTTGGGAAGTGGCCTGGGATGATTTTGCTACTGTTAGTCACTTGGTGAGCAGTTTGGGAAAGGAGTGCATACACTAAAGCAGTTGTCTCCATCAGGAGAAAAAGCTCAGCATTCTGCGGGTTGGAGATTTGTCAAATAGGGCCCTACCACAGGACAACTGGATTTTCTTGGCAGTTGCGCATAGTACCCATGAACATTTTTGTGACAGTGCAAAATGCTCTAAAATTCAAAAACGTACACCACCAAGGAAAGAGGGTGTAACTTTAGGTGGTCATATATAAGCATGTTTCTACGCTCCTATTTAGAAATTAGTTTCTGGAATATATGCTTTGACGTTCAGTGAGTGTTTTAGAAGTATGGTACCATTTAAACAAAACCCTGCAATAAAGATGGTGCACAGGACATAATGTTTACCCTTATCTGGTAAAGACAGAAGAATTTACTCCTAATTGTACTTATAATATCATCTGCAGGAAGTATGAGAACACCCTCAAAGATATTTTGAATGCTGAAGTGCAATTTCTAATGATCCTGTTTGTGATCATCAACACTTAGATAAGACCATTAGAAAAGACAGCAGAAAATAGGGTCTGTACAATACAATATTTAATAAATTATGGATTTCATAAAAATACATTATTTAATAAAAATCTCTTAAGTTTTGAAACATTACATAATTTGAATCTTGGATAATGGATTTCTTGTTAATAGATATATAAATCATAAGTCATTTATTCATACAGTGTAATGTAGCAGTTTATTACATACTGCGTGAATTTTGTAATCAGGGAATCCCCTGATGAAAAAATAGCACAATATTAATTACCAGCACCATCTGTGCTAAACAATAGGAAAAACAATATTTTAATACAATGACTTCATGCATGTCAGTTATCTTCAACATTAAACACTGCAGTTCTGTTGATGTGGTTTACCTTCTACTCATTTAAATAACTGATGTTCTTACAAAGGTTAAAACTATGAATAAATGAATTAAAATGAAATATAATGAAAAATACCAATAGATACAGCATGGATCAAGCTCATTCATCAAATAAGTGATCATATAGGTATAGATACACGTAGATTTACACATACTTTTTTAAATTTACCCGCGCATTTCCAAAAAAATGATTATTTACACGCTTGTTACCTGCAAAAGACTAATGTTCAACTTCTAAGAGTCGTTTTGAGTTTATTTTTTAATTATCACTATTCTAAATACATAATTCTCACAACATAAATATGGAATCTATTTGGCAACATTGTGAGTATAAGTTGTTTTGATGTACACAAAAATATTTAAGGTACATTTAGTATTCTGGAAACTCACTGAATTTTCCACTGTATCCTACCACCCTCAGTACAAAAGTGTGATTTTAGGAGAGTTTGCTGTCTCTCAGTATGATAGGAAAGATGTTATTCTTACATATCCAGGTGCTAATTTTGTCTAATGATTTATTGAGTTTAAAAATACGTTCGGTAAATCAAAATTACACCGATCAACATATTGCCTTCTTGAAAAATTCTGCCAAAGGAGCCAACTAGGGATATTACGATGAGGACAGGATTCAAATTCACTGGTTGAGCTTGCCATGGGAAACTCTTAAACAGGGGGCACTTATTTCCAAAGTTCCCCACCTATACCCATGCCCGCATTACTGATGTGCAACATCCTTCTGTCTGCCCGTTCTCTTTATTATTTAATTATTTCCAACACAAATGTTCTCTTTCAGTATGCTGTCATCAAGTTCTGACTATATTTAAACGTGTGCCCACTACCAGATTTTTTTATCTTCATATCTATCATATATTGGGGTTGTATATCGATTGGCAACTTTCCTCATAACATCTGTATTAATTTTTCAGTAGTTCCAGACTTCATTGGCCTTCAAATGTACATGTCAGAGTCCTAAAAACCCACAGTAGGCTGTGTCCCAGAATGGTGCTTTTATGGATATACTTTTGGTGTTAATAAGAATTTAATGGTGTTTTTTTATTAAGAACTTTCTCTTGCTGATATACTTTTTTCATAGGTATGGTGGATAACATTGTTTGCAAGAATTTACAGAAGAGACAGTAATGAGACTCCCAAAGCTTCAGGAACTGCCCCGAGCATTTATTTACCATAATAAAAATTAACTGCTTATTTACAGCCATCAGCTCACCTACTGAAGGGCAGTGTGAATTCTCCCAGCCCCTGGGCAACCCATTTTCCCCAGACCTCCAGCGAGCTGCACGTTATCCTTTCGCAGCCTGTATGTGCTTGTCCGTGGCTGGAGGGCTGTGCCAAAGGCGAGCCGCTCCCCGCGCTCTGCACTTGCCCTTCCTGCAGGCGGCTGGTTTTCGCACGCTTTTCCACACCAGACACGGAGTGCCCTGACGCTGCCTTGCTGGATTTGCACACTTCACACCTGCCTTTTGCGGGAGTTGGGTGAGAAGCCGAGGAAACCTCTCAGGCAGAACCATAATTCTCCTTAATGCTCAGTATCCGAAACAAAGTTATAAAGGAAGGCTTTGCACTTTTGAACCGCGACATACCAGTACTCAGCAAATAGCGATACTTTATTGTGACGTCCCCAGATACCGCCTCAGGGGCTCCGTAGCCTCTTGCTGTCAGTGGATTTCTGTACAAACTGACTCCACTCAGGTGTTCGTCTCCTTGCCAGGGCTATCTTGGTCTGCTAGGAGAGCTGTAAATCTCATCAGATACTCCATAGGGATGCCTAACCATTGCAAATTCAGTCTAATTTCTTTTTCTTCCTCATTTTGATGTATGCTTGTGGCCACTGCTCCATTTCCATATCAATAATTCTCTTCTCTAACCAGCCTGGCTATTCTTCCCTCCCAGTGTTTTCTGGGGGTAGTTGAAAAGATTTATTTCTCCCTTGCAATCTAACAGTTTTCTCAGTTGTGAACATGACTCCAGGCTGATAGCTACTTCTATACCTACATCTCTCATATCTTTTCTCTTTTCATGCTTCTGTGATCTTCCTAAATTTATTAATGAAAGGGAATCTCCTCAGAAATATTGTGCAGACCTTTACCTTTTTCTCCTTCAAGAAAAACTCCTCCTCTAATTTTCCCAAGCTTGTGTTATTCAGTGCTGCCTTTCCCCGATGTCAGTCTAGACTGCGATCCAGCCATTATGTAGAATTCTTGCTCTTAGTGACTAAGTGACTCCCTCTTTCTGCTGCCTGTACTTCATTATTTCCTCTTACTCTCTTTGACCTAAGTGGTTCTTCTGACAACTGTAGATTTCTCACGTATGTGGATCATTTCTATGGCTCTATATATTTAATTTCTTCTTATCTCATTCCAATATATTATTATAGGCAGTTTTACTCCTGCCTATATAACACATTTTTCACTTTTTAGTGGTGGTTTCCGCTATGTGACAAGGCTTTTCTTCTGTGGTTTTTCAGGTCTCCTAGGTTCTCTTTTCAATGTATTCCCCCCCTCAAATAATTCCTTGCACTTGCTCATTTCTTTGTGGTTGCTCCTCCCTCCTAGTTGATCAATAATTATTTTCAAACGATGATGCTTAAGTGTTTCCCTTTTTCTACTCTGCAATGACTTCTCCCCATCATTATCTTCTCTACCTTTCTTGACTAGGCAAATTAAAGATCTTAGGCCCTCCACTAAACACCATTGGAAAAAAAATATTTTGTCTCCGTCAAGACAACCTTTCAACAGTGTTTCAGTGAATCAGCTCTTACAGTTTGCTTTTCAGCCCTTAGTTTAATTTCTCCTTTGCCTTTTTTCATTCTTCCTCACTGGTTGTGCTCCGTAGTTGATCATGAGGACATCAGAGTGAAAGACACTTCATACAGTACAGAGCAGATCTCACTTGCCTGGATCATCCAAACAGTTCTGCTGACAATACCTGAGTAGGATTCTGCCTTAGATTTCTGTTATGACGTATTTTAGTTACCAGGACAAGACAGAAAAACAGTAACTAAGAAGTACATACTAAATAGTGAAGATTTACCAATTCTGTGATGCTCTAGCTTGTCAACCTGAAATTTGACATTTGAATACGACATTTGAAATCTTTAGAAAATGACCAGCTGCAGAAAATATATACTTCTTGAAATTATTACTGTACTGCAAAATGTCTAGGTTTTTAAATACCAAGCACTACACTGACAATCTGCCAGTATAGGAGTAAGGTATTTAATTTGCATTAGAAATTACAAAATGCCACAAATACAGTCTAGAAACACAGCGTGTTGGCTTCTGACAGGTGAAGCCTCATAGAACAGTTCATCTGCAAGTAAGTTTGAACTTATGGTCAGTAAAGATTTGCAGCTGATACCTGGCTTTGCAGTTAGGCAAAAGAAGCACCTCACTACGAGCCCGATTCAGAGCTGCTGGTTAGTGACACTAGGTGTGTAAGCAGACGGAGAAGCAGCGCTGGAGCGGGCTTCAAATATTTTCAGTCTCTGGAGTACTTCGAACCTCGCTGAGCACTCCTGAAGAGTGAGTAAGCCGTGCAAAAGCCAGCTGCAGGGATACAGGCAGGAGGGCTCCAACTCTGAAACACAACCTCCTGAGAGCTTTGCTTTTATGGCTGCTTTATGGTGATGAAGATCGTTAAATAATTAGAGTACATTGAGAACTGATAGAATATTTGCATACATCCCCAAACCATATATAGTGCTTATATAGAAATATGTTATATGTGCAGGCTTCATATTTAACATTGTGGAGAAAAGACCTAAATTAATCTTGTTCTCCACCTGTCCAGTGAATAACCACACACAGAAACAAAACTATCTCATTTCAAATTCCATAGCTGATATTAAAATTTAGATTTTATTAATTAGTTTGCTATCCTATTTATTGATCAATCTACCTTTTAGTGATTCTTCAAAGACTCCTGATAGAACTCTTCTATTAGGTTCTCCTGGATGTATTTAAAATGGCTTCCCAAGAACAAGGGAGTATTTTCAACTCTCTTCTCCAAGTGAGAATACTTCTCTGAAGAATGCATATGTTGTTCAGACACTATGCATCTGACTTATTACCTACACAAAATGTCCAAGAATCATGAGCTAGAGTTCATTGTTTTATAAATTGGACCCCATTTATATAAATAATGTATTTAAGAATGCAGCTTTTTTAAAACTTATGTTACATATAAGCACACATTTTTAGCTAATAGTCTTCGTACAGCTGAGACTTACAGGTAAGGTATTTATACATTTGTGGGTTGGTAAATAAATCACTTCTAATGAGGCTTTCTAAATAACTCCTCTCCATTTTTTCCTTAGATAACACAAACATTACAAACGGGACATTACTGCATTTAGCTACCAAGCAAAGGTTAAGACTGTTTGTTTACTAGTTTATTTCTTCTAAAAAGGGAAATACACTTTAAATGCACCAAATTTTTTTTCATTCAGCATTCACAAATTGTCTGCATATTCACTATTATCACTGGATGAATTTTTCTGTCAGGCACAGGAAAAAAATATTAAAATAACTTACAAAAAATTGAGGAAACAGGCTACGTAGCATTTGTGTCCAGTTATTATTCAGTTTAGAACAGTTGAAAGAAATAGGTAAAAGGTTCAGATTTAATGTAGATTAAGGCAGATGATTGTTTTAAACCTGAATTTGTCATTAGTGTAGCTACCAAGAGACTGTGCACATAACGGAAACTGTTTGTTGCTTGATAATTTTGTTAAGTCAATAAAGAGACCAAAGACTGAGCAAACACAGAGACCTAGTTATGCCTTCTCATCAAAGTCAATCCTTTTATCTGTCACAGTTTCAAGACATGATACTATCAACAGATTTTTTCAGAAATAAAGATTATGAAATTTCCAATCCAGATAAAACCAAAAGAATTTAGAATGATATCTGTACAAAGCAAGTGAAACGGAGGGCAGGGAAGAAACTTTTGGATGCATTCTTCTAGCAGTGTGCCCCAAGGGTCAGTGCTTGGTCTGCTCTTATTCAACATATTCATCAATGACCTGGCCGAGGGGACAGAGTGTACCCTCAGCAAATTCACTGATGATACAAAACTGGGAGGAGTGGCCAACACACCAGAAGGCTGCACTGCCATTCAGCAAGATTTGGACAGGCTGGAGAGTTGGGCAGAGAGGAACCTAATGAAATTCAGCAAGGGCAAGTGTAGGGTCCTGCACCTAGGGAAGAATAACCCCAAGCACCAGTACAGGTTAGGGGTTGACCTGCTGGGAAGCAGCTCTGCAGAGAAGGACCTGGGAGTCCTGGTGGACAACAAGCTCTCCATGAGCCAGCAATGTGCCCTTGTGGCCAAGAAGGCCAATGGTATCCTGGGGTGCATTAAGAAGAGTGTAGCCAGCAGGTCGAGGGAGGTTATCCTCCCCCTCTACTCTGCCCTAGTGAGGCCACATCTGGAGCTCTGTGTCCAGTTCTGGGCTCCCCAGTTCAAGAAAGACAGGGAACTGCTGGAGAGAGTCCATTGGAGGGCTACGAGGATCATTAGGGGACTGGAGCATCTCTCGTATGAGGAAAGGCTGAGAGAGCTGGGTCTGTGTGTCCTGGAGAAGAGAAGACTGAGAGGGGATCTTATTAATGCTTATCAATAGCTAAAGGATGGATGTCAGGAGGATGGGGCCAGCCTCTTTTCGGTGGTGCCCAGTGACAGGACAAGGGGCAATGGGCACAAACTGGAACAGAGGAAGTTCCAACTCAGCATGAGGAAAGACTTCTTCACTGTGAAGGTGACAGACACTGCAACAGGCTGCCCAGAGAGGTTGTGGAGTCTCCTTCTCTGGAGATATTCAGAACCTGCCTGGCCACAACCCTGTGCAACTTGTTCTAGGTGATCCTGCTCTAGCAGTGGGGTTGGACTAGATGATCTCCAGAGGTCCCTTCCAACCCTTACCATTCTGTGATTCTGTGATTCTATGTACTGATAGCCTCCAAGTCATAATTTTTAAGTTCAGGAATGTAAGTAACAGTCAGTTATCCTATCCTAGTGGATCTGCCCACAGTTTGAGGAGATTAAATGGGCAGGGTTATAATTCCTGCTACTTCTCATCCATGCTCCAAATCCTATGCTTAAGATGTTCTGAAACACAGAGAATAGTTAATTCTATTCCTGCCCCCAAATTTAATTGTTTCTTCAGAAGGTATTCAGCTTGGAGATCCTTTTCTCCTCTAGCCTGTGTGGACAAGGATGGTGTTTACCCTAGTGGTACTTTCCAAATTACTGTGCCCTGACTTCGTTTAAGCAAGGCTGAAACATCAAGTGAAGAATTAGTTTTGTCTTATTCAAGTCAGTGGAAGGTACATGAGCACATATCAGTTATATTTGTGGTTTTGGAACCTAGACTGAGCTTTTTATCTCCAGTTCTACACGTAAGGAGAGCTTCCAAAACATGTAACAAAACTGGGTACTCCTATTGGATACTTAGATGCTATGTATATTGGTCTAAGACATAGACTAGTGAATCTTAAAAGTTGTATATTGTTGCTTTATTGACAAACAGTTCTTCAAACCATTTGTCTGCTGTGGCAGGTTGCTCATCTTGCTTATTTTTCTAGCATAGGCATGCAGTTTACCAGGTCATGGAACATACAATAGACTCCTGTGTGGTGGTGTTACGTTGCCCTACTTCTCTGGTCAAAACAAGAAATGGCTATGTACTGCTGATGGGAGAGAATGTTAAATGACTTCTTAACACTTATGTACAGTATAAGTAGCTTAGTTTCTCAAAATTTGCTAAAACATTGAATTAAAGAAATGTCTGGGGTTTTTTTTTTTTTTTTGGACTTTGAAAATTACACATCAGCTAGAACTGGGGAACGTACTCTAAAGAACCTGCTTTTGGATCCCGTCTGTAAGTGCTAATATTAGAGGTATTATTGCAGTATTGTAAATTTTACCTTATTGCATCTTCTATCTTGTTTGCATCTTTGTGAATTTTATGAATGGCTTTATTTCATCATTTTTTTCAACTCTTTATTTCAGAAATATATATAAAATAATTTATGTGCAAGGTTGAGGAAAAACCTACTCTGAGGTCTTCTTTTTTTCCTTGTTCTTTTATTATGGTAGAGTAATGGTCATTTATGACATTTTAGAAATAAATGTGATAAATTTATTGCTGATAATTATTGTGATTTTAAAAAAAAACCCCAAACCTGAATTTGTTTGCCTTTCATCTATGATACTGTATCATATATGAAATACAATATCATATATAAAATTCAAATTAAATGAAATTCATGTCCTAAAAGGCCAGTGGCAGGAACAGGAGGTAAAAATAGATTTTTTAAGAGCTCATAGGTTTCATGCACTAAATCATGAATATCAGTTACACAGGAAAGAAAGAATTAATGCCACAACCAGTGTTCTGATTCATTTGACTCTTGGACATGGAAGTTGGACACACAAAAATATTGAATTGAATGTTAGAAAAGTCATACATGTTATACTTAGTAAGTCAGTGCTTCTTTAATATTTATTTTTAAATGGAATTATAACCAGGTGTTTACCAGGTAGTGAAACTGGGGGAATCAAGTCCCGCTAGACTTGCTTGGAAAATCTTGAAGCTTCAGTGCAATGCCAAATAGGCTTGAGATGAAATAGGGCCTGGAAAGTGCTCATATTTAAACATTATCTTCAGCTGAGAGTTAGATCAGTTGAAAAAATAAAAGAGGAAAGAGCATGAACACAGAACCAGCAATAACACAGCCAAATGTTACACAGTTGTGCATACTCTACCACTCTTGTATTATCAGGCACTCATACCAGTTAGGAAAGATTTGTTTGTGCCGGATGATTTGACAAAACATGTCATAGCATAAAAAATGGAGACAGATCTAGTTACCTCTGGTAAACTGACTTACTTAACACCTGCTAGTTTAAGCTATAGTTATGACCCTTCTCAGAAAACCTCTCCTGTGCTTAGAGGAAGGCACAAACTGCAAAGACTAAAAAGGTTTTTTACTAGCTCTTTAAAAGAGCACTGGCAATAAACCTGGAGGAAAAAAAAGGAAATTTAATTGAAGAAGCAAAACAGAAGGGGAAAAAAGCCCAACAAACCCAAGGAAATAAAAAAAAGAAAGCAAAAAGAATCAGTTTCTAAGAAAAACAGATTTTTTTCATCTCCCACTTGAGAGCAGAGCAGTAGGGCAATGAGAAGGACATACAGATTGTAAATAGACAACCCACGTTGCAGAGTTGGAGGATCACAACATTTTCAACTTCTACTGTTCCCAAGATCCTCCTATACATGAGCTTAGAAGGAAGAGATTAGCAGAGAGAGGTAGGAAAGGAAAACATGCCGTTACGAACATCATCATTATCATCATGAACAAACTCCCAGAAACACAGGAGGATCATTTTTTGCTAGTCAACACAAAACTTTATCTCAAAAATGGGGCAAAAAGTAGAATTTGAAAGAAGTAAAATTTATCTGTGCATTTCCATTGTTTTAAACATTTCTTCAAAGCCTACAATTCCACTAAGTGAAGACTGGGCGATACTAGAAAGCATCTATAGCAAAGTGGCTGTGGCTATGGCTACAGCTAGGTGGATTTTCCAACTTAGCCTATTTAATTTCAGTTTTACACATTTGCTTTAAAATTATGTTTACTTGAATCATGTATAGAATCAAAGGCCCTTCTATAAAGCTTTGTAATTTCAAGATTATTTCATATTAATTTAATTTTACTATCAATCAAAGGCTGTACTATGTGGCATGCTTTCGAGTGCCAGAGAAAATAATCCTTTATTACGGTTGTTGTTGTTTCATCAACAAGAGGGTCACACAGTGCATTACTTCCACAGGTCAAGCCTACTGTGCACCCTGGGGTGCCTTTGTTCTCCCGTCTAAGTGCACTGGCTACCAACTTCTCCACTCCTCTGTATTTTGCAACCTTTGTGGCTCCTTACTTCATTCTAGAGTTTCTAGATAAATCCCTACCCTTCCTCTTCTCCCCAACTAGGACGCCCTCTTCTCTTACCTTCATGCCAGAAGTTTTCTCTGTGTGTATCCCTTTCCCTTTCTATCATTTTCTCAGTCACCATTCTGACACCCATTCTCTGTGCCTTGGAAACAATTTATTTGGGAATTTCCATATTTTAAAAGGAAGGAAAGTGATGTGTGCCAAATGTTATGCTAGAAAGTCTATAGGCTGCTACAGAGGTGCTTTTAGGTTCTGGATGTGGTAATCAGAGTTCCGTCTATTTCTGATTTTCCCTGTCCAGCTACTAGGAAAAGTAATTGGGTTTGACCCATTGATTCACACAAATTGATCAAATATAGAATTCCAGGCATTGCACAGTAGAAGTAGACAGAAATGCCATCAAGCTGTGTATTGAATCCCGCCCTTAATTTGGCAGTTATGCTGTTGTTAGTTCTTTGTACAACCTTGCTGCTAACCTATGGATAGCAATGCAAAGCTGATTTCTGTAGAATAATTTAAATACACAGTTTAACTACAAAGCCTACTTAAAATGAAATCCCTGTTTATTACACACATAAATGCAAGAACCACTCTTTTTTCAACGGTAAATAGCACCATTAGTGTGAACACAAAGTTAGCTGAGTAGTCATATTACTTGCATTTTTCCGGATATGCTTTTGTTAGTCTGGATAGGTACAATTCTTCTTTGTTTCTCCATCATTCTGTTTCTACAATACTATGCCAAAACTGACTGATGGGAAGTCACTTCTGTAAAGGTACCACATATTGCCGCTCATTATTAAAATGACTATTGATACCTACAGAATAGCAAAATCAAACTATATGTTTTAAAGAGAGATGTGAATACCCATGACTTTTAATGTCATTTTTATGCATAATAATATACATTTTTGTCATAAACTTGTATACTTAATATAATATAGATAACAACAATACTTTAGCCCACGAACTTAAAAATAAGTATTCAAAGTAAAAGACAATTAAAAATAAGAATTGCTTTTTTTTTTTTTTCCAAAGGCTTTCTACCAAGTTAAAGGCTTCTTTGAAATGCATGCACACCCGTAGGTGTTACACATCTGGGCAGTATGCAGATGATGAGAGCCACTGGATTTAATACAGGCATCTGACTACAGAAAGGCATTATAGTTTTTTATTTGCACTTTATATCTTTCCTATGTGCACAGTTTGCAGTGCACACAATTATGTTTTCCTATGTCTAAAATACCCTCTCTGAAACCAACTAGCTAGAAGACCAGCTGGAGATCTTTTTGAAATATACTCCATAATCTTGAAGGGAGGATATTTTTATTTTTCTGGCCAGCAGTAAATTTTCTACCTCAGTAGCATGGCTTATGGTACAGTATTAAAGATCCAAGCTTTCACAGCAGGTTGTATTGGCTATGTAAGATTACACTGATTAAGCTTCTAGGAAGAAACAGTCAAATATAAACACACAAAACAACAACGCAAATTCTCAATTGAACTTAGCTAAATCAATGAAATGTGAATTGTGAATTTATCTCACTTTAATATACATTATACAACTAAAACCAATTTAATAAACAGTCGAATCCATGGCCCATAGATTAATCCATATTGATATTTCCCATGCAGCATTATTTCTACTTTCCAGCACAAGATATCCAATACTACTGCTCTGTCAGTTGACAGTCACATTCGATTCTTTTAATAAAATCCTGTATTGCATTACTGCTAGACTGAACAAGAAGTGAATTTCCACATGGGAAATTTTGGAAGAAAAGTAGATGCAGGTCTTACTATTATTATAACCAAAGGCAATAATATATACTCTCTTTTTGACATATCAAGTCAATTGATACATACTATAGAAATAAATACAAAAATTGCCACTAATTAGGGCAGGATGATACTTGGAAGACGAAGCCAAACCAGCCTGTGACCTGGACCCTACCTCATCTGTTTGATTGCATGTTCCCCTCTAGCGACTGTTTTGAACGTACAGACTTCGCAAGTACCATTACTGCTTTTGTAAACAAGGTGAGGTGACAGCATCTTGCTGACATTCATTACCTATAAATAACGAATATCTGAAAATTATGAAGAATGTTATAACACTGTGGGGCTCCATCCACTCCTTAGCCATGCACACCACAGCATTTTGTCACTGCACATACATGTGCAACACAAAGCTGGAGCTGTACTGCAAAATCCAGCTCTTCCACTTATTTTCTCTCCTGTCTTTGAGAACTGGTTAAGATTCTTTCAAGGTGGTAGGTTTTCCTTACAAAAACCAAATGTCAACATTGCAAAACTGCAGTATTTCTTATGACTTCTCCATTCGGCAAACAGGTTTCCAGTGAAACCCAGGAAGAGTTTCCTGGCAGCCCACTGGGCATCTTACTTTGACATCTGCTGGTTCTCCCCAGCTTCCAGATTCCTCTGTTTTATCTTATTCTTTCTGTCAAACTCTTCCAAAACTGGGGACTGGAACCCACAAATGGACAGCACTACGATGTGGACTTTGCCCAGCATTCTGACCTTGACATCTGGGAAGACCTCACCATGTACGAGCATGTATGAGAGCCTTTGTGCTTTCATATTCCCTGGATCAGAGATGGATGGTCGTACTTTCAGGGCACTGGTCCCTCAGTGCTACATTAGCTGCCTGGAAGGTCTGGCTCAGGCTGTGACTTCAAGAGTTTCCAATTTCTCTGCTCTAGAGCCAAGAGGAGGCAGAGGTTGGATGATCCACCTTCCCATTTTCACTCTGGAGAACCTAGAAGCAAGGACAAGCCATAAAAAGCCAGAAGGCTCAGAGCTTGTGTTCTTGTTCAGTTTCACACAGAATTTTCCATGTTCTCTTGAATGGAAATAAAAATAAAAATCTTCTACTTCAGTTTTGAACAGAAATTCCAGGTTTCTTCTGTAACTGGGCAGGGGGGGGGGAGGGAATCTGCACAGAAAATCAGATTTTATCACAGATATTTGGAGTCAAATGACCTGGACTGGACCTAAGAGCAGAATTTTCCTTGTTCGCTTCTCCTTGCACACTCACCTGCAGTCTCCTCAGTGCCAAGGATGTGCTGAAATATGCTATAATCACTGTTTTCCACTGCCTAATGGTAAGCATGCACATGAACTTCTCCCACAGCAGTTCCTAAGAATGACACAATCAGTCTGTCTTGTAATCTTGAAAAAATAAAGCTGGTTTTCCATGAAAAAGTAAAACTAACTACAAACCTAATTTATTATATGCAAAAAATAAATTGCCAAAGGGAGACAAATAGTTTTGTTTGTTTTCTAATGTTGTTCAGGTATAATTATTTTAAAGGTTACTTGCAATTTCAAAGTAGAAATATGGTTTTGAAATTGTTTTACTTTTCAACACTTTATGCCAATTGGTTGCCTTTTCACCTTTTTCTCAGGTTGTGGATGATATGAAAAGAAAAAAATCAGACTGCAAATCAATCTCCAGAAAAAGAAAATATTCTATTATTGTGATTTGATACAGATTGTATTTGGCCAGAAAACAATCCATTCTCATTAAAAGTGAGATTTAGCTTTACTTTTTCACACTGAAATAGAACTTTGACCCTTGAGCAGTCCTACTGAAATGATTTTATATTGTTAATGTTCAAGATGAGACCCTGATCCCACTGAAGTAAATGGCAGATTCCACTAACTTAAAAGAGTCAGATTTAATTCCTGGTCTCTTTTGGCTGTTAGAGTTTGTCCTGGCATCTACCTAGCAGCACAAGAAAGTAAAGTACCATCATGGAAAAGGATTACATTCCTTTGGTGAACATCATGTGATATGGTAATACAGAGGAGTTAATTCTTATAGTACAGATTCTTAATTGTTATCATATACCAGATTCTTGTCTTTGTGCTCACGTTTATTGACCTTCAGATGTATGGTATCTGTGTAATATAATCTCCATAGAGCTCTAAGGTTTATCTCACCCCTGCTTACATTTACCTTGTTGGCAGCTGTGGCATTGTTTAATGTTAGGGTTAGCATTGCAGGAGAGAAGTTGATTAGGGGTGTATGTGTTCGGGAAAGGAACTGATGAACTAATTCTGTGGGATGGAATACTCCTCTTCAGGAACTGTTTACTGTTCTCTTTTACGAAGAGTACTTTCTGTTGCAGTGGAAATGATGGATTAGTTTTGTTTGCGGAAACTTCTGAACTTCCATTGTTCAAGGGCCCACAGTGCAGGACACACTTGTAGACAAGTGCAGGCAGTTGGCTGGGAGCCAAAGGAAAGTTTTGCTGGAGGTCTCACTTGGAAACGATGACTCCAGGAAGTGAAAGTTTGACTCAGTTCAAGTTGTGATGAGCATGCAAAATAGATTTACGTTCATTTAAATTCATTTCCAAGTTGTGGCTATGCAAGAGAGTTTAAACACTGATACCTTGCAAGCTGAGTTTCAACAAGTCTCAAACTGCTGGTATGGCTCCTTCCTTAGTGGCAAAAATGTATTATAAAGTAGGAGGGAACAGAATAAACTTTGTTGATGCAGTATAGGCTTAAGCATGATCTAATATAATGCAGTGTTTAACTCATCATTCTCTATTTTGTTTTACTCCTGAAGAAACAGCCTGGCAATGTTTCTAGATTATAAACTCTTTATGGGAGGGAATATGTCTCTGTGTGTGTACTTTGAAGTGCCTCTGACACCTTGGGGTTCCTTATAAATGGTAGTAATAATAATCATTTATTGCTGTGCAGTGCGGTCTGCTCTCCCATTTACATTCAGTATGATCAGTTGTGCTGTGTCGGTGTCCTGTTCATCACTTCTCACCTTGCACTTACATGCAACTTCTATTATGGTTATTTTTAGAATACATAAGGCACTCAAATAACATGATTACAAGTGTGGAACAACAGCTTAGGAAACAGATAGGAGGATAGTTCACAGAAAGAGACAACATACTGCACCTAAGCTGTGCAAGATCAAACCTGACATTGTAAAATCAAAGAGAAAGGGTTTAATATGAAAATAATGTGATGAGATTATAATGAGCACTGCTCTTCTTTTCAGTTGAGGTACCATCACTTAATGAGTTTCTGGATTTCTTTTTAAAATTTGATATGTGTGCATGCACACGTGTGGCTACATAGGCAATATATATGGGTGTAAATATATGCATACGTGCATACTTGCACTTGGTGCGGGTGTGTGTTTATGTGTGTGTGTTTTGTAAAACACACAGAAAATAGTGTGGCGCAGGAAACAAAATGGACCAATTGTAAAGTCCTATAATGCCATTTTCCATACCTGGAGGGAAGGAAAATGACCATAAGTTTCCCTTTCATGGAATCTGAGCAATCTTTATAGAAAGCTTCATTTTCTGTCAACTTCAGGAATGGGACATATTTACAAACATTCAGACAGCTCGTGATGCCTGGAGGCAATGAGTAGCGGGGAGGGGTGCAGCACGGAATGCTCCTCCAGCTCTGGCTGACAGAGGGTACTGAGTGTTTTGTTCTAGTTGTCAGACGTTAGAGCACCCCTGTGATTTCTCCAGCGTTGTGCTGAAGGCTGGCTTGGGTTCTTATCTCCAGGATGGTGCTGAACTGGTGGAGGCATAAAAGAATCTTTATCTCCCCTCTTTTACTTCAGTATAGCAGAGGAATGAACCTCTTCAGGTAAAGTTTCTAAGTTTGTGTCCCTCAGGATATTGCCATTTTATGATGTCTAAGATGTACCAAACGATGGAGAAATTTTGCATCAGATGAAACTATTCGCCCTCGTTTTTTCTGTTGAATTAAATACTGTAAATTGGTCTGTCACAAATGCTCTAATAATCTTTTGTTTGAGACATACAATGGCATACATTTTGCATGTAACTGAAACAAATTTTAAAATTATTATGCCCGATTCCTTCCTATCACAGATACTCTCTACCATGATCCTCTGAAATCACTTGTTTCACCTAAACCTGTTAGATTACCTCTATTCACTTCTGCTGCTGGAAGACCTTCTAAAACCTTATGACTCTGAAGACTGGAAACTTTATTCTAGTATCCAGTCCCTTTTACTTATGGTCAATATAGTCTCATTTATTTTTGGTGTCATCATTTATATTTGATATTCATTTTGGTGCTCCTTCACTTGGCTCACCTTTCTCTGTTTATATTAAGTCAAGGCGTGCGTATACACCTCACTAATGTGCAACAAGACTCTGCATGAAGAACTGGTTGGGAGTTTTATACTTCACTGAAGATCATAAATTTATTACTACAGTTCTTGATGTTACATAGCTTTACATCTCTCAGAGTAAGACAAACACTAGTCTAAATAAAGAAATTATATCCCAGTAGATTTTTAACTGATTTTTAATCATGATGTTGAATTTGATATTCAAGTTGGTCTAGTGTAGAAGAATGGGACTATGGATTGTCTTGGCTGAAATTAAAGGCAGTTTAGATACATTGTTGGAATAAACAAAGGTCCTAATTTCACGCCCCAAATAGACACTGTATCATAAAGCCACTGTTTAAAGACATTTGATTAGGGACTTCTAAACTGCATCTAAAAATAATAATTTTAACATCGTGAGGCAATTTAATTTTCACCTAGAACTACTTTGAATTTCAATTTTACTTCAATAGGGATTGGTACAGGTCCTAAATAGTTGTCTCAGTGATGTGCATGGCAAAGTAACAACTGGATGAGATGTAATAGTTTAAGAAAATAATTCATTTTGAGTAATATAACTCAGACTGAAAGGGATGAAGATCCATCCTTCTAAATAATTTTTAATTTGAATAATGATTTTGGAGAAGATATAGTTATTGAGAGCAGAGAACATGGGATAGGGTATAAATATTCCAGCTCCACTGCTTAGAAGCCCATAGAAAATGCTAGTCAGTAAAGAGGCGTCTGGGGACATTAGTTGACAAGGTCAAGTAGTTGGATTTAATCAAATTCATTTTGTAGCTGGAGATTTAGTCATGGTTGTAAGACAGAGAAGTCATCTCAAGTAAGGAAACCTAACAAGAAAGCAATACATCTTCTGCATGAAGTGAAATATATTGCTCTCAGCCATTTAGCTTCATGTCAGAATTAAGGAAGGTTTTGGAAGGACTAATAGCATGAGCTATTTAAATACCAGCAAGTGATAATGTAAAGCAGTTGTGCTTTGTTTCAGTGATACTGTGAATCTCTGGTAGCAGTTTAACATTATTGCTGCTGGGATACACTGATGTCATGAACTGATTTGAGCCGAAGATCTGTATTTCATTACCAGTTTGGAAGTTTGTATAGTTTTAACATAAGGAACTGATTTTCAACACCTTCTGCTGCCATTACTGAAGTTTAAGGGAGATACGGCATTAGTTTCACAGACAACTGGGCTCTTTGACTTTCTTATGCAGTTGAAAGTGGAAGACGCTGCAGGAGATCAGCTGGAGAAACAGAAACTGAGCTGTCTTGTAGACCGTTCCTTATTACCTCAATTTAAGATTCAGATCATATAGAATGTTTGAAGTCTAGAGCTGTGTATAAGCTAGCATACTTTGGAACAGCTAGTATGAAATTGTGATGATTTCAAAATCTACAGTACTCTTAGAGAACAGGAGGATTTGTTCTGAACAGGCAATCACTGATTAATAATTGTTCCTGTCCTAACAGAGAGATACCGGAACTGGACTTGCTGTGTGTCATAAAGGACATCCTCTGGTGTTTTATTTTTTTACTAGATGCATTTAGTATATGCATACCCGTCTGTTCTAAGATCAATGATTTATAAATGCCTTGCCCTAAAATTTAAAAACTGGAACTGGTTGCACTTAATTCCAACTTGGTTTTTTTGTATGCAATTCAAGATGCTATTTTCCATATGTAGGTATTTTAACAAAATTTATACAACTCAAAATGAAACAATAAAATTAAAGAAAATATATTATAGCTGTGTATTTTTATAGAATGGAGATTTCTTAGAATTAAAGACTCTAGAAATAGGACTGTCCAATTACATCACCTAGTCCAAATATTGGAAATCTAAATTAAATTTTGGTTGGGGTTTTCTTCCCCTATATATTTTTTCCTATATAGTTTTTGAAGTTATAAATGAATGTGCTTCATCATTTTTTTGAAACTTTCAAAAATTTTAAAATCTCACCATGACAGGTATTTTCTTATGTATAGCAGCCTAAACTTTCTTTTCTAGAAGTCTGTGCCACTACCCTGTTTAATATATTATCTTTTACTGAATAATTTTTCCCAGTGTTATCTCCTACTAATATCTTGGTCATAGTACAACACACTTGGTTCTCATCACCATTATTCATAAGTCATTCCTCAGGTTACCTGACTTTCTTTTATTTACTGAAATTTCTTTTTTTCATATTGCAGTGCACAGCACCAAGGTTAACATCCTAGAGCAAGGACTTTAACAGATGGAACAAAAGAGACACATTAACAAATACTGATGAGAGCATGAAAGGCAGATGAGAGAACCATATAAGTAAGTGAACAGAAATTTAAAGTAATATACAACATGACTGATAGGTGACAAAATAAGGCATACCCATCAACATATGTATTTTTCTGTCTTTCAAATGATCAAAGCTTTATTTACATGAGGTAGAAACTGATGTTTCTCCATGTAGGTCCCGTAGTGTGTATCCAGAGGCCTTTTTCCCAAACCCCAGGCAGAACTGGCTGGAGGCCAATTAAATAGGTGCATTGGTGTATGTGTTTTTGAATTGGATGATGCAGGCCCACATCTCTTCTAGTAGAATGCATTAGAGTTAAAAGATGTAAGTCACCGATTAGGTGTCATTTGAGTATAAAAGAAATGTTAATTTCAGATTGGCTGGCAATCTTCTATAGAGTAAGCGTGTACAGAAGAAGTTTCATAACCCACATTTTGGACAAGATAATCAAAAGTTGATCTGACCTCAACTACAACAGGGTTAAACTAAGGAGATATCTGAGTAGCTCTTTCATTTTGAAACCATTTGATAGCTACTCCACTGTTTTTCTACTAGATATTTTGAAATGTTTTGTATTTTAAGAGGCACAAGTTAGCCATTTAGATGTTGGTATATCCATGTTATGGAGCAGTGAGTAAAATGAAAGCTGTATCCCGCAAATACTTAACGCCAAGCTCCAAACTTAATCTCACTTTTACATTTGCTTGTGGGGATATTCACTATGACTCAAAATGCTCAAAAACATAAGTAGCCCCACAGCCATAATGTCTCCTAGTGCCACATGGATTTTATGGAATAAATTAATTTGTGTTATACGTTTTATAGATATAAACTTAGAAAATTAATTCAGAATCTGATATTACACTTTCTTCAGTTGATCTATGTATGGTAATCACATGAAATCCACATCCACATGCCTATTTTTTAGGCATTGTTGGAAAATGTAGTGAGTTTGCATGTAGTATTTAGATGTATATCTACTCGAAATTGTTGATCAGTCTCTAATTTGGAAGAAATTTTATACTTTGCACTAATGAATAATAGTAGAAAAAAATTAGTACATCTTGGGAGATTTTATTATGAATTATTTCTGTAGTGAGTCTACCTATACTTATCAATAGCTCAAGCAATATTTTTCACTTTACAGGACAAGGGAATAGGTTAAGAACCCTTTAGAACAGCAATTATCTTGTTTTATCATCACAAGCAGATGCATCCTGAGAAGCAGAAGAGTCAGCCTATAAACCAGGTGTCCAAGTACCATAAACATCGGGAGTATACAATACATCATGGAGCAATACATGAGTATAATGACAAGAATAATGACGAGAAAATATAGAAAAATGATATGATTTCTTCATTACCTTGAGAGAGGTACATTTTCCATTCTGTCATCCTAAATTCTCAGTCCAGAAACAGCATGGAATCTCACATAGTTGATATACAGGCTAAAATGATGGATTAAGGAATATATGCTATTTAGAAGCAAAGTGGTGAGAAGGCAAAGGAAGTAGTACTGTTAATGATGAAAAAAATAAGAGAGACGTGACATTAAAACAATACAAAAATTCTTCATTAATAATTCCAGCATGTAATTCAAGGAACCAATGACTAAAGAACAACATTTTCACACATAAAATTTTGCCTTTTTTATTTGCACCAGTCCTACAGAGTGAGTGAAAGGGAATTTTTAAAAAGTGTAAAAGCTCATTGAATAAATATGCTCATCTGTGGCTATTTGAGTCATGAAATCTACCATTTCATGGCCAGAGAGTGGCCATGGCAACAACCTCCAGGGAAAGGATCACATTTCAAAAATCTCTCTAGGATTTTGTTGGTCAATGTCCAAAACCCAGGAAAATACAAATAGGAATATAGGATCCATAGATTAGATTGTTTGGTGTTCATTATAGAACTATTTCCATGTAAAGGTCAGCTAATTTGAATGAAACAAGCTAAGATATTTACTGTAGGCACAAATAAACTCAACATTATCATGTGAAAAACAAAGCCTCTGGAGCCACCATTGGGGTTCTCACTGTTGTACTGTTGTTCCAGTTAGGTTAACATCTATTGGAATAATTTGTGATGCACAGAAGCAAAAAGTCATCTGCATTTTTTAAAAGAACATTTGCTGTAAACGAAGTTATCCTCCAGAAGACTGTGTACCAATAACATACCTTTTGTTTACCAGTGGCAGTTAAGAAGTTATTGTTCTGGATTCAGGACTAAACAGACAAATTTGTAGAAATACCATGCTCAGACATTCTCTAGACATAAGGCATCCAGCTGACGTACCCATGAAATAACATCTAACACACAATTACATTTATATATGTACAGATGTCTGCTTGCTCTGCCATAGAGAGAACGTAGAACGCCAGTTAGATTTTTAGGTAAGTGAATACGAAGTGGATCTTGTCCATAAAGACATTTTAATATGCAATGTAAAGAAATTTTAATAATAGCTATTGATTAATCAGTATTTTATATTAATGTGGTCAGCATTTTGTCTTTTGGACCAATAGACATAAATGAAAGGTCATACAGTAAACTTTACTCAGTTGCTTACATCAACGTGCACAAAATAATTTGTTTTTATGACTGGAGAACACTACAAAATGCTCTACACTCAGTTGTACTGATGAAAATGATTTTACGAAATTGAGGGCAACTTTGTCCCTTGGGTGTCTGATGGGAAATGGCTAGGGAGAGGTTATTCTTCAAGATTTTTATTTGGAGAGCTTCCACCTTAATCCTTTTAAAATCAGTGAGACTGAGAAATAATCAAGAACTCTGATTTCTTCCTTTTTATGCTATTATATTTCCTAACTATCAGTATCAGTCAAAGGATTGTCTCTAGAGCAATATTTTTGGAAGCAGTTTGATTTGAAATCATTTTCAAGAGGGGTTAAAAAGGAAGACTGAAGAGGATTGTAAGTTACTGAGACACTTCAGAAAAATGTAACCATGGTTTTACCTTTTAAAGTGCTATGTGAATTTTTGGATGCTACTTGTGGATTTAAGGCGGAGAGGAGAATTTGAATTAAATTTTGTTGTGAGCAGATATAATGTGAAGGAAATAAATACTACGTATATTGCTAATATCAGCAAAATCAATGATATATTTGAGTCAGCCAATCTGAGAAAAATTTAGCTTTATGGTGGTCTAAGGTGGACTATTAAAATCTTTTAAATTTTCTTAAAAGAATGTGGGGTTAGAAATTACTGAGTGAGTCTGAACTGTATTTTCCCTTTGCTCTTCTGTCCATTGGACTATGACATCTTTCTCTTATTTTACTAAGCCTGCTGTGCAAAGTAAGCATCTGGTTCTGAAGGTAGAAAACCTTAGGGGGTCCCACTTTTGAAAGACTGTTTGTATGGTAAGATTTCCTTTCTAATGTAGTTGATTCTATTTACAGGATAATGGCATAAATTGAAGAGCTGCATAAATTACGAACACCCCTCTTAATAAACCAAAACATAGCCGTGCTACTGAAAGGAACCTAACATCTATAAAATGTGGGTCCCCTCCAAAATGAAATGGGTGACCTGAATACCCAGGATATGGAGAAGGCTGAGGTACTCAACGACGACTTTGCCTCAGTCTTCACTGGCAACTCCTTGAGCCACACTGCCCAGGTCACAGAAGGCAGGGACTGGGAGAATGCAGAACCGCCCACTGTAGGAGAAGATCAGGTTCGAGAATATCTAAGGGACCTGAAGGTGCACAAGTCCATGGGACCTGATGAGATGCATCCGCGGGTCTTGAGGGAACTGGCAGATGAAGTGGCCAGGCCACTCGCCATCATATTTGAGAAGTCCTGGCAGTCTGGCGAAGTTCCCGCCGACTGGAAGAGGGGGAACATAACCCCCATTTTTAAGAAGGGTAAAAAAGAAGACCCAGGGAACTACAGGCCGGTCAGTCTCACCTCCGTGCCTGGCAAGATTATGGAGCAGACCCTCCTGGAGACTATGCTCAGGCACATGGAAGATGAGGAGGTGATTTGTGACAGCCAACATGGCTTCACTAAGGGCAAATCGTGCCAGACAAACTTGGTGGCCTTCTATGATGGGGTTACAGCGTCAGTGGATAAGGGAAGGGCAACTGACGTCATCTACCTGGACTTGTGCAAGGCATTTGACACTGTCCCGCATGACATCCTTGTCTCTAAATTGGAGAGACATGGATTCGATGGATGGACCACTCAGTGGATAAGGAATTGGCTGGATGGTTGCACTCAAAGAGTTGTGGTCAATGGCTCAATGTCCAAGTGGAGAACGGTGACGAGTGGTGTTCCTCAGGGGTCGGTACTGGGACCGGCACTGTTCAACATCTTTGTCAGCGACATGGACAGTGGGATTGAGTGCACCCACAGCAAGTTTGCTTATGACACCAAGCCGTGTGGGGTGGTCGACACGCTGGAGGGAAGGGATGCCATCCAGAGGGACCTTGACAGGCTGGAGAGGTGGGCCTGTGCGAACCACATGAAGTTCAACAAGGCCAAGTGCAAGGTCCTGCACGTGGGTCGGTGCAATCCCAAGCACGACTATAGGCTGGGCGGGGAATGGATTGAAAGCAGCCCCAAGGAGAAGGACTCGGGGGTATTGATTGATGAGAAGCTCAACATGAGCCAGTACTGTGTGCTTGCAGGCCAGAAAGCCAACCGTGTCCTGGGCTGCATCAAAAGAGGTGTGACCAGCAGGTCGAGGGAGGTGATCCTGCCCCTCTACTCCGCTCTGGTGAGACCCCACTTGGAGTACTGCGTCCAGCTCTGGGGGCCCCAGTACAGGAGAGACATGGAGCTGTTGGAGAGAGTCCAGAGGAGGGCCATGAAGCTGATCAGAGGGCTGGATCACCTCTCCTATGAGGACAGGCTGAGAGAGTTGGGGTTGTTCAGCCTGGAGAAGAGAAGGCTCTGGGGAGATCTAATTGTGGCTTTCCAGTACCTGAAGGGGCCTACAGGAAAGCTGGTGAGGGACTGTTTATCAGGGAGTGTAGTGACAGGACAAGGGGTAATGGGTTTAAGCTGAAGGAGGGTCGATTGAGATTAGATGTTAGAAAGAAATTCTTTACTGTGAGGGTGGTGAGGTACTGGAACAGGTTGCCCAGAGAGGTTGTGGATGCCCCCTCCCTGGAAGTGTTTAAGACCAGGTTGGATGAGGCTTTGGGCGACGTGGTCTAGTGGAGGGTGTCCCTGCCCGCAGCAGGGAGGTTGGAACTAGATGATCTTTGAGGTCCCTTCCAACCCAAACCATTCTATGATTCTATGATTCTGTCTCAAAAAGAGATGCTATGCTGGCATAGACTTTGAGGCTTTTATAATAGCTTATTTATTCCTATTTATGCTGCTGCTGCTGCATAGTTTTATATATTCCTTAAATTGGTAAAGAATACCATTTCTGATACATACAGAGGACAATTTATGCTACTGCTCTGAGTGTGGGGAGCCTCATTTGTTCAATATGAGGAACAGATAGGACACAGGTATAGACTATACCATAGACTCTACCGCCTATCATCATGCATTTATGTAAGCACATTCATTAGATGGATATACAGCAGAAGAAAAACTGGGTTTTAAAAGCTGATGAATGTGATTATAAAGCCATAATGGTAAACTGGTAGATCTACTATAGGTATCACTGTACCTATAGGGGGATCATCATATATGTTTCCAGTTTCTAATATTTTTAAACTCTTGATCATGCTTCTATGTATGTTGTTGAGGTGCTACTGTGTAAGCAACCTCCTTCACCGAAACTGGGCAAACTGTATCTAATTTGGCTATGTGCAATGATAGAGACACTGCTAATCGCTCCAAAATGGGGTGCTACATAACAGGTATGGTGGAATAGAAGACCAAGGAGAAAAGAAAATATTATGTTATTTCAAGCTCTGCAGCTAAAGTTGCACTTTATACTCATGTTGCTATTTTATGAGTGTTGCGCTCCAAAGTCATAAACAGTAATTTGGCAATATTAATGTTATCTTCTCAGTGTTATGCTATGTCTACATGAAATACTGCTGATAGCTTATTTAAAAAGAACTAAAGATAGAAATTATTTTTAAAGCACTACAGCTGTCTATTCTCCCTTTTTCCCTGTTTCTGCTATTCTATTCTTTGCCTTTTTCTTCCTTTTTCTCATATTTTTGTCTGAATTCCTCCCCCTCTGTGCTTAGAAGCTGCAAGAAAATTCATGCTACATTATTGTTTGCATCTCTAAGCAAGGTGCCTCTCAGAAGCCCAGACTGTAGAGTGTTAAGGGTAGTATGCTCCTGGGGAGGGTAAGGTCATGGAATGCAGAGAAGTCCTCTGACTTGTAACAAAACTGGCCTCTGAAGCCCTTGCACGTGCCAAAACAGTAAGTTACTGCTGCTGTGGGCTGCACAGTCTTGCTACTGGCAGAAATTGTCACTGCGGTGTGGGATTATATATGTGTTTCAGTAGATTTCTAAGTTTTCAGTGGCCATCTGTAAGCAGTGGGGGTGAATGGGCTGCATTTCAGACAACTAAGGCATCCAGAAATATTTCCTCACAGGACACTGTTCCTTCCACCCCACAGTCCAGATGCTGCCATATGTGTGATACAGTATCTTGTTCTGAACATGTATCCATGTTTTTAGCTTCCTTCAACCAAAAAGCTTTCTCTAGCTATGCCACAGCTACTGAATTTTCTTTTCCAGCTGAAGGAACGGCATACTACATGTTAGCTTGTCCAAGTTTTTTTGCATTTTTGCAATAGAATTTTGCTGATCATGAGATGTATTTTTTTCTATACAGGAGAACATGGATATCAAAATTAGGAGCTGTTTTGTATGTATAATTTTTCAGAAGTAAATGCAAATTTTTCCAGGGTATTACTGCAAAGCTGTGCAGTGAAAAAGAGTATTTTACATTATTATGAAGAGAATTATGATGGCTATTCTGTGATTCTGATTTAAAGTTACCCAAAATGTCTAAGCAGTTTGGTAGACTAACAGTTTGTTCATCCATAAGATTACCTGAGCAATATCAGAGAGCATCCAGTCAGGAAATGAAGAATAATCTTTGCCACTATTTCTGGATAACAAATAAGATATAAATTTTAATGTGAGATGAGAAGTATCTTGCATAACTGAACTATTGAAAGAGAGCAGTGATTTCTGCTCTAAATAAATATGCGAAAAGAGACAGGAAACTGACACCAAGAAAATACTAAGTTTTGCACCAACCAAAAATGAACTCAGATCCAGAGTGTACCCTTTTTAGGAAAAGTCTGCTTAGGAGTCCAGAAAGTTTCTGAGGTCACCATTTATTTCTGTGCCATTCTTCCTTCTCCATATGGAGTGGACATGGGTTTTGGCCTCTAAACACTGGCAGATCTCCCAGAATGGATGCAAAGGTCTGGACTATCAACATGAAGTCTGACTCAGCACTGATTCCAGCACTCTGTGTGTCTGGCTTCCTACATTGCTGTATCCATTGAAATCCTGCGGCCAGGAACTTCACTGTAGGGTTGTGATCACTCCTAGGGAGTAAAACATTCACAAAAAATGTAGTAGTAATTCAATTCTAACTTGTTTACAGGACTGGTTGAAAGGGCAATACATATCCACTAGTCTCTCCCATTCTCTTTGGATATCCTCAGATTTTCTGTAGGTTCCTGGGCATGTGAGAAATCTGCCTTGCAGCATTTTTCTTTTGTGCCATCTAGAAAGAAGTTGGCAGAGCTTTTTCTTCTTTATTTCAAAAGTCAGAGGAAGCTTTGCTTCTAAACTCAAGGTTCAGTCTGATCGTCTCTCAGCTGCTCAGTGATGTATTTGTTTTTCTTGTGGTCTTAGAATGTGGTCTGGAATGACCACACAGAAAATCTGTAAATTATGAAATTAGAATAAACCGTAGATTTTTCAAACTGCTGGAAAGGTATGGATTGTCCCATATTCATGTTGTAACGGTATTAATTCTAAGCCTTAATGATGATAATTTCATGGTCAGTCTAGTTAACTATTTCACTATTGACCAAAGAAAGGAAAGGAATAAAGTTACAAAAAGCTATGCTGTATATTCTTTCTAAAACTGCAAGTGGATAATATGTGGGAAAATATCTCTTTTTTTCTTCTTTTTCATTCAGAGCTAAAGAACCAAACACTATGTAAAAGATCAGGGAAGAATCCAAGTCCTTACAAAGGAAATCGATAACTAAGAGCCCAACAGAACCTATGCAATTATATTTTTAACATTACTTACTGTTATTGGGTGTTTTAAATGGTCAGAACTTATTATGTGCATATCCCAGAAATCAAGTATATTTTCTTCCAGATTCAGTTGTTGCCTAAACTTTGGGCTACCTTCATTGTATATCAGTATCTTTGTATAAAATAGCAAGTATCCAGACACTTGAGAATTCTGAAGTGATTTTGCTCAGTGCACACTCTTTTTTGCAAATAAAAAAGATAGGAAATCCATACTTGCTGGTCAAGAGGTTAATTCTGCTGCCAAGAGAATATTTCAATATTTTAGTATTTCCTCTTCTCAATGAAGGAATGGAAAGGTTGTTTTAAAAATCACTGAGTGCCCTCCAAAGGAGGACATTGCTTTTAGAAGTATACATGTTATCTATGTGTAAGATAGTTGCTAACACTTGAAGATCATGGAAATCTTAGCTGCAGTTTTCCTAGTTTCTTTGCCAGACTACAGGCATTTCAAGGATTTAAGTTTTGAACTGTGACAACCATTCAGTTAGAGGGTTTATATAAATCTTCATAGAATCATAGTAAGGTATAGACAATTGGAAGTAACAAAGTTTGAGATGATTAAGAAGTGAGCCTCTGTGGAGGTTATTTTCTTCTTTTTGAGATATTGGAATTAACTAAGAGCATATGTCTTCTGAAATGGGCCTATACCACCACTGTTCACATCCAATTATTATTTTGGTTGAAGAGCACTACACTTTTAAATTATTCTTCCTCCATCATTTCCAATTTTCTGTCTTTACCCTCAGCTTTGGGACAGATGGCCACCATTCCCTCTGTACAAAAACTGGAGACGTTCTTTCCCCCGCCCCCATGCTCACATGGGGTAGTTGCCTCCCACTCCCCTGGCCATGCTGGCAAAGCACTCGTGGGCACTCTCTCGTTGCCACTGGCAATATCCAACAGGTGAACCAAAAGAGCCAGTGAATGGCACAGACACAGCAACCCAGGTGTGTTCATCATTATAGCTACAGCGGTTCAGAAAACTATGCAATTGAGGGAGGGAGAGGTAATTTGTAAGATTTAAAAAATCTACTCTGAATGACTCTCTCTGCAGGTTAACAGAAAATGCTGGGCCTATTCTGGAGCCCTGAGAGAAAGCTACACCACTCAGTTTGTGTCTATACAACTCAAGCCCCTGCCCCACCAAAAGAGCCTTGCCAATACTGCATGTTGGAAGCAGCTCCTGCTGAACAGCACCGGAGATGGGCTTAGCTACTGCACAGCATCAACCATCATGTGCCACACTCGAGCTCTACTCTGGCCTGGCCTCAGCTTTTTTTCATCTGGGATGCGCTACATGCTGCTTGTTCTGCTGAAGAAAGTATGTAATTTTCATGCAGTACTAAAATGTACTACGTGAAAGCTTCTCTGGGTATTAGGGAAAATCATTCTTTAATTTAGAATGCTAATTACATCTTAAAACAGCAGGCATATGTATGTTTCTTTCTGGAATTTCATAAAAAACTTTTTAACCTTTAGGTAAACAAGTCCAAAATACACTGAAATACACTGAAATGACTAAGTGTAATAATCCTTTAAGTGATCAAACATATCTCTCTGAAGAGTCAAAGAAATAATACAACTTTGTATGTCCTCATTTGAGCTGACAAAGTAGAATATGCCTCAGAATAGACAAAATATGTAACTTAACTTACATTGCTGCATAAATATTTACGAAAGCAACAGTCCGCATAAGATGCTCTTATGTAATTTACCCTAAACAGTATGTAAGAATAAACACTTACTTGCGATACAGACTCTAGCACTGTTTCATTTGGCATTGCTGTTTATCACTTATTTATAACTGGTTTACACCCTGTAAAGTATATTAAATTTTAAGTTGCAGTTTGTATATTGTCCAAATATTGGAAACAGGTTACTCAACTCCATTATTCCACATTTAAATAGCAGTAGGTTTAAAGGTGGTATCTGTCAAATTACCTCTTTAGATTGAAAACACTGTGTGGCAGGCAACAAAATAGAAACACAAAAGAACGGTCAACCTATATGAAGGAAAAGATATTGCTAATTCTGGTTAGGGAACCAGGCTGATTTAAAAAAATGCTGAAAATTGGTAAAGATCAAATACTAACTTTAATTTGAAAGATGGATATCCATTCAAGACCCTGTTTGAGCCTAATTCTGCAACAAAGTCGTAGCAGAACATTTCATTTGGTGGCCTCTTACCATGTTTGGCTATTGCCATAGAATACCTTCTTGAAAACACTATTGCTATTACATTGGTACTTAACCACGAGCCTACACCTCAAGGAAAGAAATTGAAATATAAATTGGGCACACCACAATCACTTCACGTAAATGGAAAACATTTATTATTTACTCAGATTCTTTAAAGTATGTGAACAACAAATGTTTAATATAGTTCACTGTTTCCATCATGTTCTCTTCTTTAATAAAAAAAGTGGTTTTGCAAATTCACTTACCATTTACGAACATTATTTTCTAACACAGTATGATGGAAAATTAGAAATTCTGCTGCTTGTATGAAGACTTCTGCAATATTGGCCAAATAATCACTGAAAGTTTTGAGAGGTCAAGCTGAAAACTATTTCTGTTGAGAGTATTTGGACCAGAGAGGTAAGAGTTAAAGAAATGCTTAACAGTTTACCTGAACATAAATCATTGAACTCCTACTAGTGAAGCTGTAAGAACAGTTAACATTGCAGTACATTCATGTGCCAGATCTGAAATTTCTGGAAGCACGGTAATAAAGATGTTTCAGTATCAAGTGTCCTTACTTGGCATCAGTGAAATCAGGCTGATTTTTTCTTTTTTGTTTGTGCAGTTGGGGTTTTTTCTTTCAAGATTTTTGCAAAGTTAATGTTTGATAACACTGAGAATCTGGTAATGCATGTGCAACGCTAAGCAGTACAATAAGGTATAGAAAGCATGGTCTGTTCATAATGGGTCATTACAACTATATACGTAAATTAGATGATTTAGGTTATTAGAACAGAATGTTCAAGAGAAATTTTGTCCTGAAGACACAGACTTTAACATGAGTATTGCCAATGGTTTAGCTTTGTCAGAACACTGAACTGGTATCAGTAACAGAAGCGTCAGATGTTGGTTTCTACTGTTCAAGAGACAAAATTTCTCTATTATCGCTATTTAGAAGGGCAGAACTGATTAAAGCCTAGGTAGTTAGTCGGCTCATCTTTCACTCTCATCTAAAAGTCAAAAAAAGATCAATCACAGAGGCAAACCACATGGCCAGTACTGCCCGTCACCCACAAGCTACCGTAGGCTAGCGCAAGCGGCTGGACAACGGCGAGCGGAGAGCATTCGCCATTTGTCAGAGCCGAACAAGCGGACCGACCCCCGCGGGCACCGGGGCGGCTCCAACTCCCCCGGCCGCCGCCCAGCAGAGCGCTGCCCGCCCGCGGAGGCCGGCCCTGCCCCGACCGTTAACGGCCGCCTCGCGCGGGTGGCGGGCCGCACGCCCCCGCCTCAGCACTCGCCCGTGGCGACACCTGCGAGGGGAAGCCGGGATCCCACTGTCCTGTGGTGGTGGTGGTGGAAGCTCCCACCCCCGCTCCCCGAGAGAGCGCTCCGGCATGGCGGAGGAAAACTCTGCCCTCGCCGCCCAGCCTCGGACTCCCCGGGATCTCCCGGCCTAGGGGCAAGCCCAGGAGGAAGCGTTGCTCTTCCCACAGGCAGCGCTGAGGCCGAGGCAGCGCGGCGGAGCGTGGAGGCGCCCGGCTCTGCCAGGACACCCCGGCGGACTCCCTGTGCGGGGCGGGAGGACTCGTGCCGGCTGCCTGCCTGTCACGGAGTTTCTTCGCCAATTCTCCTGTCATGCCTCCTTCAGGAAAGTTGCAGCGCTCTCCGCCACCAGGAGCCCTGGCAGAGCCGGGAGAATTGAAGCCTCCCGCCTCAGCACCCCGTGCCCCGCAGGCAGGAGGCGATTTGCATGCGGACTTGTCTCTGGTAGCAGCCACTGCCCGTCAAGCCTGACGGACAAACGCCCCCCTCTTTCCGTCCCCCCGTCCCGGAAAGCCCCTCCCTCGCCCCCTCCCTCGCCGGCA